>NC_137028.1:30109005-30314005 GCF_032717465.1 Coenobita brevimanus | reverse complement strand
TGGAGGTGAGGTTGGGGTTACGTAGGAGGAGGTAGAGCTACGTGTGGAGATTTGGATATGTAGAGGAGTGGGTGCTTGTGTGGAGGGATGGCGTGTGTCCTTTGAGGCGGGGTTGTGCAGAGCTGTGGCTGTGTGTCTGGAGTTGTGGTGGGATGCTGGTGTGGTTCTGTGTTAGGTTGTGTCTGTCTCTGTGTCTGTGTTTGTGAATGTGTGTGTGTGTGTGTGTGTGTGTGTGTGTGTGTGTGTGTGTGTGTGTGTGTGTGTGTGTGTGTGTGTGTGTGTGTGTGTGTGTGTGTGTGTGTGTGTGTGTGTGTGTGTGTGTGTGTGTGTGTGTGTGTGTGTGTGTGTGTGTGTGTGTGTGTGTGTGTGTGTGTGTGTGTGTGTGTGTGTGTGTGTGTGTGTGTGTGTGTGTGTGTGTGTGTGTGTGTGTGTGTGTGTGTGTGTGTGTGTGTGTGTGTGTGTGTGTGTGTGTGTGTGTGTGTGTGTGTGTGTGTGTGTGTGTGTGTGTGTGTGTGTGTGTGTGTGTGTGTGTGTGTGTGTGTGTGTGTGTGTGTGTGTGTGTGTGTGTGTGTGTGTGTGTGTGTGTGTGTGTGTGTGTGTGTGTGTGTGTTCATTACTTGTTAACGAACCTTGGTTATATATAATACATGCTACTAAAGTTAGGGCACAAATATAATATAATGTGCTTTGAAGTCAACTACACTCATAATAACGTCAGGATTCTTCTTCCCTGTCGTGTCTCCATTCTCTGCGTCTTTTTGTCTTCTGTCTGTCTGTCTGCCTGTCCCTTTATTGGAAACCACAAACAACTCTCAACTGTCCACAACTCCCTAGAATATCATAGTATCCTGCATTATAATACTTTTTTCAGGTTAACTTGTCCCAGATTTTCGTCCTCTTGCCGTTTACTTCACATGGGTCATTGACAGAAAAGGGCAACACTCTGGCTCCTCTTCAATAGTACTTTTTCATGACTAAAGGCGGCGTCACACTTGACCAAAAGTGGCTAACATGCGAGCCAGTTTTGCGAGTGAAAACGGCTAGCAGAGTCGAGTGTCCGTCACACTCGTGTGTTTTTGTGAGCCGAAAAGGCTAACAGTGTCGTCTGCCTTGGCGCCTCGTGGTCATTTGTAAACAAACCACCACGGAGTACCCACTCCCTTTTCCTCAATTTCTGTAACGCCTCACGTACTTTAGCAACTCCAGAGCCACAAAGTAGTCTTCTAGAGTTTTCTTTGTCGCAGGATCCATATCGAAATCTGATTTTTACTTGTTGTTTGGAGACAAAACAGACAGCCTCCGTCTCTGGTCACCAGAGTGTCCAAATATTTATTTCATGTTACAAGAAAAAAATAAAAATGAATAAAAACCACAAGAATTAAATTGTATTTACTTAACAATTTTAGTTAAAGTTTCCTTCTGTGAATAACGAACATTTTCTCACCAATTACAAAATTAATATAGGCTCATTAGTTCTAATCCCACCAACAAGCTGTGAGCGAGAATTGTTATCCATTTCGCCTTGCAGGCGAAATCTCGCTCACCGTCAGTCAGTCTGGCTGGCGGGTCGCAAAACTGGCTAACATCTTAGCCACTTTTGTCCCAGTACGGCAGCTTTACATATTCTAGTATTAATCTATTGCTACAACTCGGTATTTAAGTTGGAGAGAAGGAAATTCTAGGCCAAGTTAGAGTAAAATGGGTACAGAATTAATAAAGTCAAACAGCATACCTTTGGTGGGTGCAGTGGGAACAAGGCGACAGATCACAGGCAGGAGGACAATGAAGGGAAAATCCAGCAAAATCTAACCACCAGCTTATTAAGTGACGCCAACAACACTCGCGCCTCATAAAGGGTTCAAACGCCAGTCCACTTTACCAATAAACACCTGTGGTTCTGAAGTATGATAACAGAAAATAAAATAATCATGTAGACGTGATGTACCACTGATGCACTCTCTCCATGGAGTCTACCTCTGACCTACTGATTACTGCTTGTTCGTCACAATGCTTCGAAATTGATGAGCCTCTCATTCGGACATAACGGCTGACTGAAGCTTTATCCTTGTCTTGTACCCCTGACCTTTTCCTGAATTCTCTAAAAAAAGCTAATTACTTCATCCTAACCTAATTCAAAGTCTAATGACAGAGATAATCTGTACGCTTGACTTCCCCTCGCAGCTTTTGTGACGCCACAGACTAAGTCGGGGTGGGCTTCCTATTCAGAGAAAGCAGTAAAATGGATGGGTAACTGCGAATAATTAGTCAGTCACTGTCAGCTGACTCTTCCTGCTTGGATTCCAGTGACAACGTTCCCCAGAATAAAAGGGCTTGTAGAGAATGGTAAATTCAAAATCTAAAGTAAGAAATAAGATAATCTGCTGACTTTTTCCTATAATCTTGCTAACAGACAGACAGACAAACAAAGGCAGTCAGACAGGCAGGCAGGCAGGCAGACTGATGGATTTATAAACCCGACCAAGCATGTAGCTTCATCGCTCTTCATCAGTTGGTTGTAATAACACCTTCTAGAAGAAAAAAAAGAAATAGATTTTTATTCTTATTACCCATTTTTTTTTCAGCCATATTGGTACCTAATCACATTAGTCAGCAATGATGTGCGGAACTGGGGATTAATAAACCTTTAGGTTCATTTTGTAAATGAGAGATAAAGGCAGTGAAAATATCAAGAGTACCCCCCAACAGTCTATTACCACAGCCTTCTCCCGTTCACCCATGCCTGGATTTTTTCCTTTAACCATTCTTTTCCCCAAATGGAGAGTTGTGGGAGACTCCTGCATTCCATTAACTAGCATGTTATTCGCACTACGTACAGAGTATTATGCGAAAATCTTGCACGTCATTGGCCACGAGATTTTAGGTAAATAGATTTTGAAGTGATGTAAGGGTGGGTACTATCTTGACTGCTTTTGGGCTGGGAGTTTACTGTTAGTAGTATTAGTATTAGTAGTAGTAGTAGTAGTAGTAGTAGCACTACTGTTAGTAGTAGTAGTAGTAGTAGCAGCACTACTGTTAGTAGTAGTAGTAGTAGTAGTAGCACTACTGTTAGTAGTAGTAGTAGTAGTAGTAGTTGTAGTAGTAGTAATAGTAGTAGTAGTAATGGTGGAAGAGGGAATCATCTAGGTATTATACGTCCTCAGATCCTCAGAACGGTAGTGACACAAACAACGAGGAAGCAGAACAGCCTCAAAGGTCTGTGCGAGAAGGTCCTCCCACATACTGGATGGGCAAATCCCGAGAAAATGCAGTAACGTGGGTGAACACCACATATAATGAAATAGTTGGATGGTCCTCAAGTAACCTTTTTGAATCTCCCAAATGCAATGCTACAACTGACATGATCAAGGAAATCACTCGCCTGATAGCCAGCTACAACAATAACACACCCATTGCCTCATTCTCTCTTAAGGTCCTTGCACTAATACCACATCTCTTCTTCAACAAGACCCGCCCAAGAGCTAGCATTGCAGAAAATATTAAGGCCATCCAAAGGCGGGTTGAAACATGGAAAGGAGGTGAAATCGACAACCTACTTGAGGAAGCAAGGGCCTTGCATATGAGAATAAACAACCGAGGCAGAAGAAATCAGTATACCAACGATGTTGCAAGGATTTTGGGCAGCAAGATGAGACAGGGGAAAGTCTTGATGGCAACATGATCCCTGTCAGCTGAATCACCAAACGGAGTATTTGACCTGACAAATGAAACAATGCAACAACTAAAAGAAAAACACCTGACTGCACGATAAGCAAGTACTCAGTCAAAGCTTGACGGCAACTACACTCCTCCCAATCCCATCATATATGACAGGATAACTGGAGATATGGTGTGGCGGAAGGCAATGCACACACAGGGAGAGGCAGGACCGTCAGGCCTGGATGCAAAATCTTGGCGAGTAATCCTCAGTAACATCAAGTTTGGGGAGGCAGCAACAGACCTATGTAACACCATTGCCTCACTGGCGAGGAAGCTGGCTTCAAGTCAGTGCAGTAACATCGAAGCACTGACGGCTTGCATCCCCCTTGATAAGAATCCTGGATGCAGGCCCATCGGGGTGGGTGAAGTCTTAAGACAGATTATAGGAAAATGCATCATGGAGGTGTTGAAAGATGATGTGAAACAGGCAGTTGGCAACCTTCAGGTGTGTGCAGGCCAGCAGGCAGGAGGTGAGGCAGCAGTTCACTCAATGAGGAAAATATTTGGGGAAGAGGACTGTCAGGCAGTATTATTAGTTGATGCCTCAAATGCATTTAATTCCATCAACCGGGAGGCAATGCTGCACAATATCAAGGTTAAATGCCCAGCATTTGCCCAATATGTGGAAAACACCTACAAAGAACCAGCAGACCTCTAAATTGTGGGTAAGACAGCTGCTCACGATGTCGGTGTAATCCAGTCCACAGAAGGAACTACATAGGGGGACCCTGTTGCCATGGCTATGTACGCCCTGGCGATGACAGTGCTGCAACAACAGATCAAATACGAGGCCACCAATGTAAAACAGGTAGCCTATGCAGATGATCTCACGGGTGCTGGCAAGGTTGAGGATGTGAGGAAATGGTGGAACCTTGTAACATCTCATGGCCCTGCAATAGGTTACTACCCTAATGCAAGTAAGTCCATCTTGATCGTGAAACCAGCTTACTATCAAGATGCACAAGAAGAATTTAGAGGCACAAACGTGATAGTGACCAAGGAAGGTCAGAGGCATCTAGGGGCTGTGATTGGAACTAAGGAATTCAAAGACAAATATGTGAGTGATAAGGTAAAGACATGGGTAGAAGAAATTCATACAATATCCAGCCACGTAAAAATAGAACACCATGCAGCATACAGTGCATTTACCTATGGTGTAAAGCACAAGTGGACCTTCGTGATGAGGACCATACCAGACATCGAATTGCTGCTACAACCACTGGAGGATGCAGTCAGGGATTCATTCCTCCCATCTCTAACCAATGGCCACATCCCCACACCAGATGAGAGGGACCTTCTAGCACTACCACCCAGGATGGGAGGCCTTGGCATTATAAATCCAGTAGCCGTGGCAAGCTATGAACAGAAATTCACTCAGGCTCACCGAATCCTTGTCACAGAAGATCTGCGCCCAGGTTGAGATGAGTGAAATCGACCACCAAAGGCAGAAAGACATAAAGACACAGATAAGCAAGGAGCATGAAGCAAGACAAAAAGACCAGCTGCAGCACATAATCGAACATCTAACACCAGACCAGTGCAGAAGAGTTGAAATTGCACAGGAGGTTGGGACATCGAACTGGCTCACAACCATGCCTCTCAAGGCAAAAGGCTTCCACTTCAACAAACAAGAATTTATTGACGCCATAGCCTTGAGATATGGGTGGCCAATCGAGAACCTACCTCAACTCTGTGCCTGTGGCACTGCCTTTGACGCAAACCATGCAATGGTATGCAAGAAGGGAGGCTTTGTTTGCATCCGACACGATGAAGTACGCGACCTCACTGCCAAAATGCTGCAGGAAATATGCCATGATGTCACGATTGAGCCAGCTCTGCTACCCCTGGACGGCGAGCCCTTCACCCGCAGAACAGCAAACACATCAAATGATGCAAGAGTGGATGTCAGTGCTCTAGGTTTCTGGACATGTGGGCAGAGGGCGTTCTTCGACATCAGGATATTCGATCCCATGGCAGCATGTCATCGTGAACTCTCTCTCGAAGCTGCACACAAGAGGAATGAACAAGAAAAAAATAGAAATTATCAAGAAAGGATCCAACATGTGGACCACGGTCGATTCACTCCCCTTATGTTCACGACATCAGGTGGGATGGGTCCAGAGGCAGTGAGATTCTATTCGAGACTGGCAGAGGTTCTTTCTGAGAAGAAACGTCAACCGCAGAGTTCTGTTATGGCCTGGATGAGATGTCGACTGTCAATCTCCCTCGTGAGGTCTGCTCTGCTATGTCTCAGGGGCACAAGATCATCAGCCCTCAGGCCTGTCTCTCTGGCGGGTATGGATTACAAAGCTACAGTGGTCGAGACTCGCATAGACCAGCGACTCCAATAGTTTAATGTCTTTATTTACACTGTAATAATTATGAATAAAAAAAAAATAATAATAATAGTAATAGTAGATGGTTGGTAACCACAGCCGTTGGCGTGCTTGGGGCCGACGGATTGTAATATGAGGGTTAGTGTTAACCTTCACATTACAACTCCAAATGGTGAACTGTATTAGCAAGGTTGGTTTGGATCTTCACAATATAATTCCCCAATGGATGAAGGTGATTAAAAAAAAAAAAAAGTAGTAGTAGTAGTAGTAGTAGTAATAGTAGCAGTACTGGTAGTAGTAGTAGTAGTGGTAGTAGTAGTTTGAGAGATCAGCATTCCAGATTTCATTGACGAATAGATGGAACCTTCAGGTTAGAAATGTCCTGTAGAGTTACATGTGAGCAGTGCCTGACTTGATCAGTTCCTTTTAATTTAATAGACGACATTTTGAGCATTTTTTCAGCTCTCGGTGTCAATGCACTCGTAACCTTTCAAGGTTTTCCATCCTGATTTTCATATAGTAGTTTGTCTTAAGGGTACTACTGTGCCTTCATGACTAACACAGATAGTGGAGTACCAATATATCCTGTACTCCAATGCTAGAGAGGCCATGTGAGTTGCTTTTGGTCATGCCTGAGTTCGCTGGCTTTTTTTTTGGTTTGTTCTTAAATTCTGGCGTCCTTAGTTAACCCATTATGTACTCAGAGCATTTTCACATGATGCTTATCTAATTAGACTTGTTATTTACGGCTAATATTTAAGCCTGTTAATATTAAAAAAGGGTAATTACACAAGATACCAGCTATTTATCTGATGGCATGCTCGGTTTAGGACAGAAACTCAGACATAATTGTATTTCACGTTAATTTGTATCAACATCTACACTTCGTGGCTTTGGAAAGATAATGTTAGGTCGTTTGGAAGACTGGTGAGTAGAGAGGGACTGGCGGGGATGTGTGGTGGTGTGGGGCGGGATATGGTGACACACTGCAGTAAAGAGATACCACATAGCTCTCTGTTGGCTGCTCCTGTTACTGGCCGCTCGTCATCCGTGGGAAAGGAATATTACCGTAGTTAACCTTCACTGCCACAGATCTTTGTTATGTTAAATAAAATCGTCTTGAGATAGTAAGAATAAAAAAAAAAAGTATGATCTAGGATTCATTGGGTTAATCATATCACAACCGGGGTCTTCTATGCCATATTCTACTGCATGTGACTTTGGAGACTTTGTGAGGTGTGGCTGTGTGGAAGTGCAGCTATGTGCAGGTGTGTGTGTGTGTGTGTGTGTGTGTGTGTGTGTGTGTGTGTGTGTGTGTGTGTGTGTGTGTGTGTGTGTGTGTGTGTGTGTGTAAAGTAAAGTAAAGTAAAAATATATTTATTGCCAATAATAGAACATAATACAGATATCAATACAATACGAAGTAAGAAGCGGCACGGTCTGCCAAGCCGCAGCTCCCTGGCAGACATGATAGTGGATACATTGTTTCTTAGATTTAGTACAGGCAAATACACAAATCTAAAATCCTATATTATATAATACATACACTCATGTTACATATTACACATTACATATGCATGCACACATATACACATATATAGATATACACATATACATACACATGCCCACACATACACACATATTTACATACATAAATAACATTACCCCAAAATTACGAACATTGTAGAGTAAATAAATAACCTTTAATTTTCCTTTTAATTGAAGATCTATTACATGAGTTAATAAGATCCTTTATATTTGCAGGCAGAGAGTTCCATAACTGAGGACCGGTACATAGTATGCTATTTTTAAAAAGAACTGTTCGAAATTGTGGACATATGAGATTAATGTTATTCCCTTTAGTGTTATGAATAGTGTTTACTAATATAAAAACTTTATTTCCTGAGCAGTCTTTGATATCATTAAAAACAAATAACAAAAGAAAATATTTATGAACAAATTGAAACTTGAGCAGTTTTGCAGACATAGCTATGTTGTCAGTGGAGTCAAATTTACCCTTAAAATATATGCATCTCAGAATTTTCTTCTGTGCTACTACTTTTCTATTTAAGAATGATGGCCAAGTACAGCCCCACACAGACACAGTAGAAAAGGTAAGGGTAACACAACGTATAATATATGCTGATCATAGCTTCAGTGGTAAGCTGATAGCGGATCCTATATAGTACACCGCACATTTTTTATGGTTTCGTGCATACTGCATTAATGTGACAACTCCAATTTAATTTTTAATTGATATAGATGCCAAGAGACTTTGTGTTGTAGTTTCGTGCATACTGCATTAATGTGACAACTCCAATTTAAATTTTCATCGATATAGATGCCAAGAAACTTTGTGTTGTCAACCCGTTTTATTATTTCACCCTTTAATATCAAAGGAGGCAAACTGCTTTTCATACAACGATTTTGAAAGAAAATATAATTAGTTTTGGTCACATTTAACTGTAGTTTATTTCATTTTAACCCAGTTAAGAAATGAATTTAACTCTCTGGTCAAATTAGTGTGTAAGGAGGTAATATTCTTATCTGCAAATAGAAGACTGGTGTCATTAGCATATATAACAAATTTGAAATTGGAGCTAGCACAAGTTATATCATTAATAAAGATAAGGAACAAAATAGGGCCCAAAATTGATCCCTGAGGTACTCCTTTTGATTTAGATTTAAAAAGCGAATACTTAGAATTACAATAGACTGCTTACGACCTATTACTGATGTAGTTCTTAAATAGCTGCAGTGGTACATCTCTAATCCCAACAGGTTTTAATTCGTCAATTAATATATGATGGTTCAAAGAATCAAAAGCTTTGGATAAATCAATAAACACCCCTGCAACATACAACTTTTCTTCCAAATATTCGTATACATTTTTAATAAATTGTAGCACAACCAACTCTGTAGATCGATTCCGCCGAAATCCAAACTGACTGTCACTGAGTAAATTATTATTTTCGAGATAGTAAGACGAATGCAGATGGCTTTTTCCATTATTTTACTGAACGCCGGAAGTACTGAAATTGGACGATAGTTGTTGATATCATCCTTACCACTTGACTTATGCAAGGGAATCACTTTGGCCATTTTTAGTTTATCTGGAAAAATCCCTGTCCGAAATGCTAGGTTAATTATATGCGCAATTGGAGTTGAAATTGTTGTCGAGTTGTGCTTCAATAATTTAGGAGGAAATTCATCATAACCAGCAGCGGTAGGTTTTGGTGCTTTTAAGTATTGTTCAATTTCAATATTATTTACGGGAGAAAGATACATTGAGAAGTTAGGTGGATTTTGTATATACTGTAGATATGCGGTTTCGTTCCTTGTGTTAAAGGAGGATACGTTTCCATAATTTGAAAAATTGTTGTTGAATGCACTGGCTATATCATTAGAATGGGGTTTTAAGTTAATTGTGTGTTTTTCTACGGTACTATTATCTCTGCCAAGTAGAGAATTAATAGTCTTCCAATGAGATTTAGGATTACCTTGGTTATCTTTTAACTGATCCTTATAATACTTATTTTTATCAGCCCTTAAAATAGATGATAATTTATTTCTGTATGATCTGTATATGTTCCCATATGTTATTGGCCATTTTTTAGCCAATCTCTCTAAAATAGATGATAATTTATTTCGGTATGATCTGTATATGTTCCCATATGTTATTGGCCATTTTTTAGCCAATCTCTCTAGTCTGTGTTTTTCTTTATACTCTTTTTTAATGCTAAAGTGATATATGGATTTTGCTGATTCTTGTTATATATATTAAGGGATTTTAATGTAAAATGTTTCCGGAATAAGACATTGAAGCTATCATAAAAATAGTTGTATGCCTCATTTGGGCATTGAGACTCAAATACATTGGACCAACTTAAATAAGATAGCTCTCTACTGAAGCTGTCCATTGAGGCATTTGTTATAATCCTTCCTTGATTATACTTCGGGGCACTTTTATTTACGTTTTTAAGATTAAACTGGCCAATTATGGGAAAATGATCTGATATATCTGTATGTATTATGAAGTTGGCCTTATTTAATCTGCTGTTGAAGACCAAATATGATCAATAAGTGTGGCAGTTGTGTCTGTTACTCGAGTAGGTTTCGAAGTGAGAGGTACTAATGAATTAGAATACATCAAGTTTATGAACTTATTCACAAAAACGTCTTCATTGTGTTTCAAAAGATCGAGATTCCAATCACCGAAAAAATTTACACCTTGGTATATTTTAGTATTAATATTTCTTAATAATTCATTTAGAGTATTAAAAAAAAGATGCTTATTACCGCTAGGGGGTCTATAAATACAAGCAAAAAAATACGATTTGTCTCTAACTGTAATTTCGACACATAAACATTCTATGAAGGGTTCTGATATACACATATCCAGTAAAACAGTTGAACAAAAACAACTGGAAATGTACATTGCAACACCACCCCCATTTCTATTCCTACAATTGTTATAGAAATTATATCCAGGAAGATGATATAATGCAGCGAGATCTGGATCCAATCTTGTTTCAGTGAACTTCATTACATCAATATTTAGAGAGGTGCTTGTTAATACGTTATCAATAAACATTGAAGATTTGTAGGAATGCTTCCAGTGTTCATAGAAAGTATACAGTAGTAAATGTGTCAATATCGCTTGTTAAAGCAGATGAGCAAAGTAATATATATTCGGATTTCGGGATGCACAGATTTCTCGTTTGCCTATAAAAATTATGTACGTCTAGGTCTGTATGATAATTATCGTCTTGAACAGCTAAGGGATCAAAGTTCATATTATGCAGGTAGTCAGACGAAACCGAAATTGAATCAGAATGATCATCTATATGTATCTATCTATATACCTAGGCTGCTTCCCCTAAGGAAAGGGAAGTAGCCGAGACAGGACGACACACTCCCCATTTACTCATCCATTCAAACACATTCGCATCTTAGCCCCAAAGGGGAGAAGGGACAGATCCTCACCGCACCACACCGCACAAGGGTCAACTGCGCAGTGCAATCAGTGACATCCGCAGCAGGGCACTACAGCAGAGCTGGTTTACCCCTGCCACATCATAATAGACCCATCCCCTTACCCACACCTCACCTGACCAGCCGATCAGAGGGGAGAATATCCCCTCAGGGCTGCGTCATCATTTATTCATTCACAATTTCTCTCCATTTATTTCTGTCATGCACAGCCACTCTTCCTTGTTCAACAGACATCCTTCTCGCATCTAGTGCTCTCTTCACACTGTCCATCCATCCCATTCGTGGTCTCCCTCTCAGCCTTACACCTCTCAAATCAGATTTAGTTATCTTTTACATCAATCGCTCATTATCCATTCTCTCCATATGCCCAAACCATCGCAACACCCTCTGCTCAACTCTACCAGCCATCTCCCGAACAACTCCAATTCTCCTTCGCACTTCATCATTTCGCACTTGATCCATACGCGTCACTCCACACATACTCCTCAGACACCTCATCTCCATTACATTCAAACTTTTCCTCTCTGCTAGACCCATAATCCATGTTTCAGCCCCATATAACGCAGTCGGTACCACAACACCCTCATACAGCCTTCTCTTTACATCCATTCTAAGCGAACGACATCTGAACACTTACTTCATTCCTCCCAGCACCTTACCTACTTCGTTTACTCTAAACTTCACTTCTGCATCTATTCTTCCATCCACAGCAACATGTGACCCTAATTATTTAAAACACTCTATCTCCTCCAGCAACTCACCATTCAAAACTATATTCATCCCCCTACCGTCTACCAACCTCGTACACTTCATCACTTTACTCTTATTCTCATTTACTTTCAATTTCCTCCTTTTACACACCCTTCCAAACTCCTCTACCAACTGCCTCAATCTCTCCTATGAATCAGCCACCAATGCAGTATCATCTGCAAACAGCAGCTGCTTCAGCTTCCACCCTCCACCATCAACATTCACCAGACTCAGACCTCCACCTAAACATCTTGCATTCACCTCCCTTTCAACACCATCCTTATAAATATTAAACAACCAAGGCGACTTCACACATCCCTGTCGCATCCCCACTCTCACGGGAAACCAATCACTCACAGCATTTCCCACTCTTACACATGCTTTACTATTTACATAAAAACTTTTCACCCCTTTTAGTAACCTGCCATCAAGTCCACACAATCTTAAAACAGTCCACAATGCCTCCCTATCAATTCTATCATATGCTTTCTCTAAATCCATGAATGCCCAAAACACATCCTTGCCTTTCGCTAAATACTTTTCAAACACTTGTCTCACAGCGAACACCTGATCCACGCATGTCCTCCCTCTCCTAAAGCCACACTGCTCATCACCAATCACTCCCTCTGTACCCTTTCTAACTCTTATAATTAACATCTACCATATAACTTACCTATAACACTCAATAAACTTATACCCCTTAAAGCTAGTACATTCATACTTATCACCCTTGCCTTTATACAACGGGACCACACAAGCACTTGCCCAGTCAGTTGGCACCATACCTTTCACAAAGCACACATTCAACAATCTTACTAACCAGTCAATAATAGTCACTCCATCACCCTTCAGGCATTCCACAGCACACCCATCCATACCTGCAGCTTTCCCTGTTTTCATCTCCTTTACTGCCTTCTCCACTTCCTCCTTCATGATCAAAGAATCATTCAATTCTCCCAACACATTTATTCCTTGCACCCTTCCATCCGCCACAGTCTCAGCCACCCTTTCCTCCTCTACATTTAACAATCTTTCAAAATACACTGCCCATCTCTTCCTTACTGCATCCATCTCAGTTAACATCCTTCCATCCTCTGCTTTTACTCGCTCTTCCTTCCCAGAATCTCCCTTTCGCACCCTTTTAACCTCCTTCCAGAACATTTTCTTATTCTGTTGAAAATTCTCAGTCAGCAGCCTACCCCACCTTTCATCTGCTGCCACTTTAGCATCACGCACAGCCCTTCTCGCCTTATTCCTCTTTTCCTTATGCCTCTCATATGACACCTCATCCTTCCTCTGCAACCACACTTCATATGCACGTCTCTTCTCAGCCACAGCCATACTTCCTCGCACCACCATTCACTTCCTTTTCTTACACCACCAACCACACGTCTCACACCACATACCTCTTCTGCATGCCCCACCACAGCACTCTTAAACAACTGCCATTCCTCCTCCACACTGCCATTTTCCTGATCTTTCACTGCGTTCCACTCATCTTTCAATTTCTCCTGATACCTTATCATTTTCTCTCTTTTATCCAACTCACTTACTTTCAAAACCTCCCTGCCACACCTAACCCTCCTAGCTCTCACCCATCTCTTACCTACTCTTAACTTTCCCTCCACCAGGTAGTGGTCAGACATACCTCCACCCTCCCCTCTCAGAACTCTCACATCCAGGAATCTCCCTATTACATTCCTGGACACAACCACATAGTCCATCAGTGCTTTATCCACAACCATTCCACCCTCCTGTCTCACCCATGTATACTTATAAATATCTTTCTTCTCGAACAGCGTATTTCCAATCACCATCTCTCGCTCAACAGAGATCACTATCATTTGTTCCCCATTTTCATTTCTTCCAGGCACACCATGCATACCAACTACAATTTCAACTGCTACATTTCCCACTCTAGCATTCAGATCTCCCATCATCACCACATTCACATTCGCTCCAAAACTCTGCGGACACTCATTAATATCATTCCAGAAAGACTCCCTCTCTTCTTCATCCCTTTCACTACCAGGCCCATATGCACTCACAAACACCCACAACTCACGTTCAAATTTCGCTTTCACCCACATCAGTCTCGATGACACCTCCTTCCATTCAATCACACACTGCTGTACTTCCGGACTCACTAACAAGGCCACACCTTCTCTTGCCCCTTCTCTATCAACCCCTGAGAATCTTCCATTCACACTTCCAAACATAGACTCACCCTTCCCTTTCATCTTCGTTTCACTCAAAGCTAACACATCCAACTTTCTTTTCACAAACATTCTCCCAATCTCCTCCCTTTTAGCCTCAATCGTACTACATCCACGCACATTCATTGACCCAATCTTCAGGGTACGGGGATAACTCAATCCCCCATCCCGTTCTCTGGCCTATCTCTTTTTAGGAACTAAAAAACAGAGGAAGGGGTCCCTAGTCCCCTCACCCCGCCCCTTTTAGTCGCCTTTTACGACATGCAGGGAATACGGTGGCAGTATCCTTCCTAACACAACCTGGCCGCAGAGTAGTAGTACCACCCCATAGTGCGGCCAGATTGTGTCCCCCCCGCCACAGGTGGGGGGGGGGGAGGACACGCAAGAATAGTAGAAAAATCTTCATTACTCAACGAGGCAAATGGCAAAAAATTAACAGGTTCCATTAATTTTAAATTGGGTAGTTATTTTGTAGGCAAGATCCTATTTTAAGAATAAATTAAGGTGATTAGTTTTTCCTACGATCTCTGAGATCTCTTCTGTTATGTTGTTTAGAGGGGGGACCCATCTTATCCGACCTGCCCTGCACACTGCATTGCCTTGCATCCCCACCAGCTTGTGAACCACCAGTGACACCACTCCCAGCTGCACCACCACCAGTAGCACCGTCACCAATTGTCCCATCACCACCAGTTGCACCATCAGCAGTTGCACCATCGCCAGATGCACCATCACCAGCAGTTGTATCATTTTTGGGAGCAACATCACGTCCTGCTGCACCGTCACGTCCAGTTGCACCATCACTAGTTGCACCATTATGCCCCGTTGCACCATCACGTTCAGATGCTCCATCACGACCTGTTGCACCGTCACATCCAGTTGCACCATCACTAGTTGCACGAACACGTCCTATTGCTTCATCACGCCCTGTTGCACTGTCACGTCCAATTGCACCTTCACGTCCAGTTGCACCACCACGTCCTGTTGCATCATCAATAGTTACACCATCACGCCCAGCTGCACCATTACGCCCTGTTGCACCGCCACGTCCTGTTGCACCATTACCAGTTGCATCACCACGTCCAGCAGCACCATCATCAGGCACCTCACCAGTAGCAATACCGTCCCGTCTGACCGGTGTAGATGAGAGTTGTCCCGTTTTTACTTTGACGATTAACTTGGTGTGTTTAAAGAAGGCAATCTTACCCTCAGATCTAGCTTGTTTTAGTAGATGTAACTTATTGTTCTTAATATCCTGAGACGCTTGACACAAATCTTCACTGATGAATATTATCGTACCTTTTAATTTTCCAGTGCTCCTCATCACTGCCTCACGGTCGCTGAACTTCTCAAACCGCACAATAATGGAACGAGGGCGCTGGCGAAAAGGTTGCCCTACCCTGTGAGCCCGCTCCAAGGCCATTGGTGGTAGTTGTAATTTGTTCTGTAATCTGTTGGTCACCAACGTCGTGGTCTGCTCCCACGTCTCGCCACCGGGTTGTTCCTTAACGCCACTGATACGTAAATTGTTGCGACAACTGTAGTCCTCTTGATTGTTTAAGCGTTGTTTCATGTCATTGATTCGAGTTTTATTTGCTTCAGTTATCAATTTGTACTCATGATTGTCTTTTTGTAGTGCTTTATTTTCTGACTTCAAATCAGATACTTCTGCCTGAGTAAACTCTAGGCTTCTTGCTATGTCACTTAAAGTTGATTCCAGTGTGTGTGTGTGTGTAATTCACCGGGTCGGTCAGGATCACTTGATGGTCGTGATTGTCAGCTTTTTACCCTCCCGGAAGGGAGCTGAGAGCTCATATAGTCCGATCTAAGGGCAAGGCTGTGACATTCACACACGCACACACCCGTCCCCTTGCTCAAGGGGGACAGTAACCACCCACTTCGTCAGTGAAACTTTTCGCAACCTGAGAGAGGCGCGAACTCCCGTCCACCAGTTGGCAAGCGAGAACGTTACCACTGCACCAGCGAGCGGTGTGTGTGTGTGTGTGTGTGTACACAGGGATATTAACCAGCCTTATCCAAAAATATATCGTTAAAAAGATCTTTACTTGACTGGTGGGAGGTGCCTGTGTGTTACCATGGCAACCTCCAACACCACCACAGTTATATAAACACATTTCCCCACCACCAAGTTCCATTAGAGAGTATTGCGTGTGTGTGTGTGTGTGTGTGTGTGTGTGTGTGTGTGTGTGTGTGTGTGTGTGTGTGTGTGTGTGTGTGTGTGTGTGTGTGTGTGTGTGTGTGTGTGTGTGTGTGTGTGTGTGTGTGTGTGTGTGTGTGTGTGTGTGTGTGTGTGTGTGTGTGTGTGTGTGTGTGTGTGTGTGTGTGTGTGTGTGTGTGTGTGTGTGTGTGTGTGTGTGTGTGTGTGTGTGTGTGTGTGTGTGTGTGTGTGTGTGTGTGTGTGTGTGTGTGTGTGTGTGTGTGTGTGTGTGTGTGTGTGTGTGTGTGTGTGTGTGTGTGTGTGTGTGTGTGTGTGTGTGGAGATATAGATGTGTCTAAGGTGGATCTGCATGTGTGTAATTGCAGTACTGTGTGGGAACGTGCGGCCTCATGTGTTCAGGGATAGCTGTATATATATGAAGGTATGGCTATGTATATAGAAACAGAACTTTGTGTGTCGAGTTATGAATATTTATGTGTAGATGAATCGACATTTGTCAAGATATCATAGTGTACGAATGACTGGAGGTGGGGCTACTTGTGTTGAGGTGGAACTACGGGTGTGGAGGTGAAGTTGGGGTTACGTAGGTGGAGGTATGGCTACGTGAGAAGGTTTAGATATGTAGCAGAGTGGGTGTTTGTGTGGAGGGATGGCGTGTGTCCTTGGAGGCGATGCTGTGCAGAGCTGTGGCAGTGTGTCTGAAGGTGTGGTGAGATGCTGGTGTGGTTCTGTGTTAGGTTGTCTTTGTTTCTGTGTTTGTGTTTGTGAACGTGTGTGTGTGTGTGTGTGTGTGTGTGTGTGTGTGTGTGTGTGTGTGTGTGTGTGTGTGTGTGTGTGTGTGTGTGTGTGTGTGTGTGTGTGTGTGTGTGTGTGTGTGTGTGTGTGTGTGTGTGTGTGTGTGTGTGTGTGTGTGTGTGTGTGTGTGTGTGTGTGTGTGTGTGTGTGTGTGTGTGTGTGTGTGTGTGTGTGTGTGTGTGTGTGTGTGTGTGTGTGTGTGTGTGTGTGTGTGTGTGTGTGTGTGTGTGTGTGTGTGTGTGTGTGTGTGTGTGTGTGTGTGTGTGTGTGTGTGTGTGTGTGTGTGTGTGTGTGTGTGTGTGTGTGTGTGTGTGTGTGTGTGTGTGTGTGTGTGTGTGTGTGTGTGTGTGTGTGTGTGTGTGTGTGTGTGTGTGTGTGTGTGTGTGTGTGTGTGTGTGTGTGTGTGTGTGTGTGTGTGTGTGTGTGTGTGTGTGTGTGTGTTGAATTGTCTGCGTGTACGCAGGTGAGCCTGTGTGTGTGTCGGGAAGGGATACTGC
This sequence comes from Coenobita brevimanus, assembly GCF_032717465.1. Classification (NCBI taxonomy): domain Eukaryota; kingdom Metazoa; phylum Arthropoda; class Malacostraca; order Decapoda; family Coenobitidae; genus Coenobita; species Coenobita brevimanus. The sequence goes on along the minus strand of NC_137028.1, from coordinate 30,296,520 downwards.
GTGTGGAGGGATGGCCGAGTTCATGGTGAGCCTGTATGGGAGACCTAAACACACGTTTTGGATTTGGTGTTCAAAGTATTTTAGTAGGATCTGATTATTTCACCTACCCCGAGATTCCTGATCAAATTAATTTGCCTAATGAGAATGTAAATACTATGGCTACTGTATGTGTAGAACTAAATTTATTGGCGGTAAATAACTTGAAATATGGTGAAAAACATTACAAGAGCAATTTGACGTACAGGAAACGTAATGAATGGATTTCTGAAGTGATGTGTGTATTGCTTCTACCAAAATTTAAATTGCATTCAAAGTTTCACTGTGAATAATGATCTTGATCTTCCATCGGATCACGCCCCCAAAGCAGTTGCTCTGTCCCCCCCTGTGGTGGATAGGGTGTGTCTTGGTGTGCGGGCGGGTTCGCTTGGTGATCATTCAGTTTTGTATTCAGGTTGTAAGAAGGAATCTCGGCTAAAACGTCCTATAAAGCTTTGTGATGTTCACATCGAAAACTTTATTGGGGAACTTTCTCGATTCGATATTCCCCAGTTTGATCCTGACATTGATACTAATGTGAGCCAAATGGCAGATATTTTGTGCAGGTGTGCTAGTGCCAGTCGGTGTGCTCAGGTGACTGTTCCAGAGGATGTCACAGTGAGCAGGTGGGAGAGAATCTTAAATGATATGGATGACAGGCGTATGTGGAAAGCTATAGATTGGCGTGGGGAGTATAGAGATGATAGTGATGATTATGACGGTAATAATAAACCCACAGATGAGGATTTCAAAGCCTTTTTTGAGGAGGTATATAACCCACATGATGCTGAACCTATAGTACCTACTGAGTTTGATACAAATGTAACCATACCAGTTCTTGATGATGACACAGAATTTGATGTGGATTTGTGAGAAATACATAGATTAAAGCAAGATAAAGCGTGTGGGCCCGATGGGATAAGCCCAGGAATTATAAAGTTTTTACCAGACCGGTGGATACACTTTATATTAGCATTGTTTAATGCAGTCTTTTCCTCTGGTTCTTATCCCACATCCTGGCAGTTGGCCCGTATGGTCACGATATTTAAGAAAGGTAACAGATCATTACCCAAGAATTACTGTGGTATAAATATTATAAATCGTTTGGCAAAGCTGTATGACATGGTGCTATCAACTCGGTTAATTATGTTGTTTGTTCCGTATCGGGAGCAGGCAGGGAGTCAGGAGGGCCGGGGCTGCGTTGAACATGTTGTGGCACTTAGACTGTTAATTGATTTGGCCCACAGGAGAAAGCATAAGTTATTTGTTTGCTTTGCAGATTTTTCAATGGCATATGACCGGGTCCCTTGCACCAAATTGTTTCACATGTTATATGAGTTGGGATGCAGGTCGCGAATGTTAGCGGCGCTGGTGACGATATACGGGGTTACTTTGAGCATTACTGGGACAGCCATTGTAACATCCAGGATCGGTGTCAGACAGGGGTCCCGAACATCTTGTTTATTGTTTATCATTTTTGTAAACAGCATGATTAAGTTTATAAAGGCCAATTGTGGGCCAGATGGTTTTTTACAGTGGCTTCATCTCCTTGTCCTTATGGGCGATACTGTTCTTCTCTCGACAACGCGACGCGGGACGGAACATAAACTTACATTTCTGAATCAGTTCTTTGTAAATAATGGCATGGTTGTGAATAATATTAAGACCAAGTTCTTTGCAATCCATGCGACAGTGGGCGATCGTGAGCCATTCTGCATTGGTGAGATGGTCATGCAGTGGTGTGACAGGTATGTGTATCTGGGCAGCCTGTTCACAAGCGACGGGACCCTGCCATTACCGCCCACGCACAAGCAAAAATGTGCAATATTCTGAAATTTGTGTCATTTTTGGAAAAGAATATAGACATACCATTTTATGTTAAAAAGAAAATGTTTGAAGCAGCCTTAATGTCAACCATCCTATATGGCTGTGAGTCCTGGTTCAATGGGAACTTGAGGCCAATGGAAAAATTATATAACTGGGGTATTAAACAGCTGCTGGGAGCTCGTATGACGGTGTGCACGGACATTTGTTACGTGGAACTCGGGTGCCCGCCACTGAAATCTTTAGTACTAGCAAGGCAGAGGAAGCTTTTCCAGCGACTGTGGGGGTAGAGACGCGGTATGCCTGATGACCCGTGGGTGCACGCCGTCAGGCTGACCATAGCGGCTAACACACCAACAAGTAAACACATCAAGAGTTTAATTAATAATTCTGTTGATGATGTTAAAGTCGGCATTGAATCTTTAAAGCAATCAATTTCTAACTCTACATCTTCTAGAAGGCTAATTTATAATGAATTGACCCTACCTTAACAGTTCACGAGATCTATAAATGTCGTGGTAAAACTAGTGAGGTACACAGAATGGCATTTAGTCGGCTGCGTGTAATCAGTCACAATCTGGTGATCGAGACGGGCCGTTGGAATCGGCGTGGACGGGGACGTCTCCCGGTAGCTGAGCGGCTCTGTCCATGTAGTGCTGTGCAAACAGAGTTACATGTACTGGAGGTGTGTCCACTGACTCAGCACATACGTACAAGATATAACTTTACTTCCTAGAGTCAAATCATTGCTGACGATGTTAAGTTTCCTATTGAGGAGAGAGTGTATAAGATCCTTTCCTGTTTTGGCTAGTGTGTACTATAATGTTTATCATAACCTATGTTATTTAAAGTGTATTTAATTCATTTTGTATGTTCTTACTCTAACCGTGATATATCATTGGGAATTTTTTTTTTTTCGTAAAAAAAAAAAAAAACGTGATTGGTCAAACTGTAGTTACGTTACTAATCAGAAGTGCAATGATTTCTGTCTTTCATTAAGGCTATATAGATGCACTGATCAACCCTTTAATACTTTGCTTGTTTTGTGAACCATAATTATTTGCTAATATCTGATGTGCTGCTTATCATGTTAAGGTTTATTGTTGTTTGAAATCATGTATGTGTAACTGGATATTGTGGTCAATAAATACTTACTTACTATGAATGGAAGTTTGGGTATGAATGCTAGTAAATGTGTGTGTGTGTGTGTGTGTGTGTGTGTGTGTGTGTGTGTGTGTGTACAAAAGGATATTAACCACCCTGATGCAAAAATATATCACTAGGAACATCTTTGCTTGACTGGTGGGAGGTGCCTGTGTGTTACCATGGCAACCTCCCAAACCACCACAGTTACATAATCACATTTCCCCATCAACAAGTTCCATCAAAGAGTATTGTGTGTGTGTGTGTGTGTGTGTGACAGTGTGTGTGATAGTGTGTGTGTGTGTGTGTGTGTGTGTGTGTGTGTGTGTGTGTGTGTGTGTGTGTGTATAGGGGTATGTGTTGTGTGTGGAGGATGGGGGGTGGGGGTGAATGGTTTGATGTGTTTCCAGTGTGTGTGTGTCTGTGTGTGTGGGGGGGAGGGGGGATGTGTTGTATGTGTGGGGGGGTGGGGAGATGGGGGGTGTATGATTTGGTGTGTTTGCAGTGTGTGTGTGTGTGTGTGTGTGTGTGTGTGTGTGTGTGTGTGTGTGTGTGTGTGTGTGTGTGTGTGTTATTCACTACTTGTCAACGAACCTTGGTTATACATAATACATGTTACTAATGTTAGGGCACATATATAATGTAATGTGCTATGAAGTCAACTACACTCATAATAACGTCAGGATTCTTCTCCCCTGTCAAGTTTCCGTTCTCTGAGTCTTTCTGTCCTGTATCTGTCTGTGTGCTGCATGTCCCTTCATTGCATATCACAGACAACTCTCAACTGTCCACAACTTCCTAGAATATCATACATTCCTGCATTATACTATTTTTTTCAGGGTAACTTGACTTAGGTTTTCGTTCTTTTGCCGCTTACTTCACATGGGTCATTGGCAGAGAAGGGCAACGCTACGGCTCCTCTTCAATGGCACTTTCTTGTGACTTACATATTCTAGTATTAATCTATTGCTACAACTCGGTATTCAAGTTGGAGAGATGGATATTTTAGGCCAAGTTTGAGTAAAATGGGTACAGAATTAATAAAGTCAAACAGCATACCTTTGGTGGGTGTAGTGGGAACAAGGTGACAGATCACAGGCAGGAGGACAATGGAGGGAAAATCCAGCAAAATCTAACCACCAGCTTATTAACTGACACCAATAACACTCGCGCCTCATAATTGGTTCAAACGCCAATCCACTTTACCACTAAACACCTGTGGTTCTGAAGTGTGGTATCAGAAAATAAAATAATCGTGTAGACGTGATGTACTGATGCACTCTCTCCACGAAGTCTACCTCTGACCTACTGTTTATTTCTTGTTCGCCACAATGCTTCGAAATTGATGAGCCTCTCGCTCGGACATGGCGGCTGACTGAACCTTTATCCTTGTCTTGTACCCCTGACCTTTTACTGAATGCTATAAAAAAAAAAAAAAAACGAAATACTTCATCCTAACCTAATTCAGTGTCCAATGACAGATGATCTGCTTGCTTGACTTCCCCGCGCAGTAGTAGTACTAGTAGCAGTAGCAGTAGTAGTAGTAATAGTAGTTTGAGAGATCAGCATTTCAGATTTCACTGAAGAATAGTACGAAACCTTCAGGCTAGAAATGTCCGGTAGAGATACGACATATAAGCAGTGTCTGACTTGATCGGTTCCTTTTTAATTCAATAGACGATATTTTTAGCATTATTTCAGCTCTCGATATCAATGCACTTCAGAGCTTTCAAAGTTTTCCAACCAGATTTTCATATAGTAACTTGTCTTAATCACGCTTGTTCTAATGCTGTCCACAACAAATACAGGGCCTATAAAAGGTACCGGAGCCAACCCACCCCTGAATCAAATCTTTTATACGTTTCTGCCCGGAATCGTGCTATGTCGGTTCTTCGCTCTGCTAAAAATAATTTCATCCGTACCAAATGCTCTCAGCTCTCTAACTCGAATTCTTCCCATACCTTCTGGCACCTTGCCAAAAACTTCTCTAACAACTTTACCTCATCATCCTTCCCTCCTCTTTTCTACTCTGATGGCTCTGTAGATATTTCTTCTACTGATAAAGCAGATCTCCTCACTCAGACTTTCTCCTCCAACTCCACCTCAGACGATTCCGGTGCTGTTCCTCCATCACTTCCCACCTCTGACTTCCTCATGGCTGACATTAAAATTTCTTCAGCTGATGTATTTTCTGCCAACACAGGCCTCAATACTAATAAGGCATATGGGCCTGATGGAGTCCCTCCTGTTGTTCTCAAGAACTGTGCTTCTGTGCTTACACCCTACCTAGGCAAACTCTTTCGCCTTTGTCTGTCAACTTGTACCTTTCCTTCTTGCTGGAAGTTTGCTCTCATTCAGCCAGTCCCAAAGAAGGGTGACCATTCCCAACCCTCTAACTATCGTCCAATTGCTTTAACATCCTGTATCTCAAAAGTTTTCGAGTCAGTTCTTAACAGAACAATTTTAAAGCATCTTTCCTATCACAACTTTTTTTCTGATCGTCAGTATGGGTTCTGTCAGGGACGCTCCACTGGCGATCTTCTCACCTACCTTTCAGACTCCTGGTCATCCTCCTTTCGGGACTTTGGTGAAAGCTTTGCCATTGCACTTGACATCTCAAAGGCTTTCGATCGAGTCTGGCATAAATCTTTAATTTCCAAACTGCCCTCTTACGGTTTCTATCCTTCTATCTGTGCCTTCATCTCTAGCTTCCTTTCTGGTCGTTCTATAGCCGCTATTGTAGACGGCCATCGTTCTTCTCCTAGATCTATCAACAGTGGTGTTCCTCAGGGCTCTGTCCTATCACCAGCTCTCTTCCTTTTATTCATCAATGACCTTCTAAGCTGTCCATCTAACCCTATCCACTCTTATGCTGATGACTCCACCCTTCACCTTTCCATTCGGTTCCTGCAAAGTCCATCTCAGCAGTTACTTCAACAAACAAGGGATGAGGCTATGGCACATCTAATGTCTGACTTGGCTCGTATGTCTGACTGGGGTAAAAATAATCCGGTTGTTTTGAATGCATCAAAGACTCAGTTTTTATCAACCCGACAGAATCTTCCACAGGTATACCCACTAATGTTTAATAATATTCACCTTAATCCTGCATCATCCTTGAACATGCTTGGGGTTTCATTTACTCGGGACTGATCTTGGAAAGATCATATTACTTCTCTTGTAAAATATGCTTCCAAGAGATTGGGTGTGCTAAGCCGACTCCGTTCTCTCTTTACCCCTGCACAATTGTTGACTCTATACAGGGATTTTATCCGCCCCTGTGTGGAGTACAACTCTCATGTGTGGGGAGGCTCCCCACATACAGGTTTTCTCAATAGGGTGGAGTCAAATGCTTTTCGTCTCATTAACTCTCCTCCTCTTACTGACTCCCTTCAACCTCTGTCTCTTCGCCGCACTGTTGCATCTTTATCTCTTTTCTATCGCTGCTTCAATGGTCACTGCTTCTCTGAACTGTCTGCATTCATTCCTCCACCTCTACGATGGGCGCATACCAGACGTCTAGCAGCAAACTCTCATCCCTTTTCTGTCCAACTGTCTAATGCAAGGGTTAACCGTTACTCTCAGTCCTTCATTTATGCAACAGGTCAACTCTGGAACTGTCTCCCTCTGTCTGTATTTCCTGTTTCCTATGATCTCCAGTTTTTCAAACGCATGTGTGTCCAGGCATCTCGAAATGATCGGATCTTGAATTTGGCTCTCTTTTGTATTTTGTTTTTCTCTTGGAAGGAACAATTTTGCGGGCTCGCGGCCTTTGGTTCCTTCTTCCTCACATAAATGTATGTATATATATATATATATATATATATATATATATATATATATATATATATATATATATATATATACTGTATATATATATATATATATATATAAATGTATGTATATATATATATATATATATATACAGAGAGAGAGAGAGAGAGATAGATAGATAGACATAGATATACTCGTTTATCCATCCAGCTATCATCCAGTCCTACGTTGCCCCATAAGGAGCGTAGGAGCCCGGGACTAGGCAAGTTGGTCCTGACGTTTAAAATGAGAGTGACCAGCCTCACTCATCCCTGAGTGGCATTCCGTGGGCAATAAACCCCAACCTTCCCTTGGATAAAAACCTGCACCGGCTCAATCCGACTGAAGCTCCGTAATTACACACTAAACCCTCAGGCGCCACTAAACCACCAGGCTCTCATCTAAACCACGAGCGCAAATATATAGATAGATAGATAGATAGATAGATAGATAGATGTATATAGATAAATATAGATAGATAGATAGATAGATAGATGTATATAGATAAATATAGATAGATAGATAGATAGATAGATAAACAGATAGATAAATATATATATATATATATATATATATATATATATATATATATATATATATATAAATCAGTCATTTTCTGTGGCACCCCATTGGATGCATAGGGTCTCGATGAACTCTCTCCACCAATGTTTGTTTCTTGCCATCTCGTTCAGATCCCACCAGCACTCCTCTCCTGCTTTTCATTTCATTGTCCTCAACCAGGTTTCCCTCGGCCTACATCTGCCTCTTCTTCCTTTAGCAGTCCACTGTGGCACATCCATTATTAAACTAAATTGTTTTCTATATATGTGCCCCAGCCATTTCCAGCGAAACAGTCTTACATATTCATCAACTGGTTCCACTCTCGTAATACTCGTATCCCTTACTCTTTCATTTGTAACTCTGTCTTGCCACTTTACCCCAAGAATCCTTCTCAGTATTTTATTCTCAAATCGTAATACTTTCTGATCTGTTGCAATTGTACTGTACCATGACTCATGCCAATAAATTAAAATTGGTCTAACCATGGACTTGTAATTTTTACTTTAGAATGTACCGAAAGCATATTATTATTCCAAACAGATTTCAACATTCCAACAGCTCTCCAAGCCTGTCTAATCCTCTCCTCAGCTTCATTGTTTAATGATCCATTAGACGATACAATCGTTCCCAGATATTTAAAATTTTCTACATTCTTCACCACATTATTCCCAATTACACAATCGATTTGGTTCTCTACGTTCATATAAAAAATTTCTTTCTTTCCACAGTTTATTACCAATCCCAATTTCTTTACTTCCTCCACCAGACAATCAAGCACCCTCTGCATCTAGTAAATACTTCCACAAATCAGTACAATATCATTAGTATAGTGCTTCTTATTTTCTTTCTAGTTAATTCTTGCACCTGTTCTCATTACAACCTTTCTCATAACATAATCCAGAACCAAAACAAACAGCAAAGACAAAAGAACTCTTCCTTGAATCACTCGCGACCTAACTTCAAATGGATCACTCAAAGAACCACCCACCATTACCTTACAAAAAGTACCTTCATGCAGGCTTCTAGTAATATTTACAAACTTTTCTGGTATACCACAGAATCTCATAATTTTCAACATTTTTCCAAAATCTTGTTAAACAGAATGGAGCCAGTAACTGATAAAATTTTAAGAGAACAAGCGGGATTTAGAAAGAATCGAGGTTGTAATCATTAGATTTTTATTGCAAGGCATCTAATGCAACAAGCTGATGAGATGAAAATGCCAGCATGTGTTTTGTGGATTTTGAAAAGGCGCTTGATACTGTTTCACGTGGAGCTATGTTGATAATTGATATATATATATATATATATATATATATATATATATATATATATATATATATATATATATATATATATATATATATATATGTGTGTGTGTGTGTGTGTGTGTGTGTGTGTGTGTGTTTTGGTTAATGCAACTAACTTACATGTGTGAACTATTTACACACACACACACACACACACACACACACACACACACACACACACACACACACACACACACACACGGATATATATACATACAGACAGACGCACACAGACAGAGATATACATACACGCATACACACAAACATACACACCGCCTTTTTCCAAATATTCATACATAGTCCTATGGTATATTTACGATTACGAGTAGCATGGCAGTCAGGTCGTGGGTGGCTAAGAAGTCATGTCACTGAATATCATTTGGGCTTTCTCTCACATTCAGAGCTCTCAGAAACCGAGGATGTATCCATGGAGTGAGAGGTCAGACCCAGCCTTAGTGTACAGTGTCATGCCGCACCACACACCTCTTCGTGCGGCCTCTTATGGTGCCAGATTCTCACACTTTCCATTAGTTCTCTGTCGTTACTGTTATTTGTCCCCACATGACGGACAGAGAAAGAAGTGAGTAGAATCTTCTCTCGTTTCTCGTTCCCTCTACAAAAACAAACAAAGGTTACTGCAGAAAATTATCGTAATGATATTTACCATTAAGGACAAAGAAAGGAGAGAGAAGAATCTCCTAATGTCTGTACTTCTTCCTGCAAAGGAAGGAAGGAAGAGATACTAAAGAACTAGCACCAAGCTAGTGTAGAAAATTGCTACACGACAATAAGACGGCGTTGATAGATACGTCGTCGGCAGATGCTGTGTTGATAGATTCAGCGTTGATGGATAAAGGAGTGGCAGATTCGGCATCGATAGTGTCGGCATTGGCAGAGGCAACGTTGATAAAGTCGGCGTTAACATATTCGGTGTTGACAGAGTCGGCATCAAGAGAATCGGCGTTGGCAGAGCTAGCGCTGATAGAGTCAGCGTTGATAAAGTCGGCATCGATAGAGTCGGTATCAATAGAGTCATCGTTTATAAGGCTGGTGTTGATAGAGTGGGCATCGATAAAGTCAGTGTTGGCAGAATCAACTTTTATAAAGTTGGTGTTGATGGAGTCGGCGTTAGCTTGACCCTTGCAGGAAGAGAGGAAAGGTCGACATCAATGAGAGGTCCGTAAACTATCCTTACCATGAAACCGAATGTCCAGTCAGATAGAAGTAACTGGAAAATAAATGCCGAAAGAAATATGGATAAAGCGAGATGAGTGTGAACAGAAGGGTTGAAAAGTATAGTAAGGAGAGAAAAATGGGAGATACAGGGCCCTTCTATTCGCCACTTACAGTAAGCGGGGATCCTGGGGAGGTATTCTTTCTCCCCTTACCCAAAGGGGTCCTGCAAGATGAAATATATATTACGACAGGGAACCGATCATAAAAAAATGTTCGAGACTCCCACCTCTGGACTACAGTGGAGAGTTAGGACAGTCACTGGAGAACTGTGCCGAACTACTGTACTTGATATGAACTGGCGGCTCAATTTTAGGTCAAACCCATGGGTTAAGAACCGATGCTCTATCCTGAAAGGGGGATGGTAGGCTGCAGGAGAAGGGCAACTTCAGTCTGCAGTCAACTGGGTTAGGTTAGGCTAGATTAGGTTAGGTTAGTTTAGATTAGGTTAGGTTAGGATGGTTAAATTAGGTTCATTCAGTCTTTCAGTACAGAAAACCTCCCCTGAAGCTAAAAAAAAAAAAAAAAAAGTGATAGAAAGAAGTCAAGTATAACGTAATGTAGTGCAGAGTTTAACCACAACGAGTCTTTCTTGAGCTCCATATAGGCGTCTGTGACAAGAGTGCAGCAAAAACGTCTGTGCATATATATTTTTTTTTTTTTGGTTGTCGAGGTGATTTAATTCAACTTAGAGAAGACGGTTCTCACTGTAGGGAATTAGATATCGTAAACAGAACCTCCCTTAACCCTTCACTACTTGGGTACCATTTGAAGCTGAAGAAAATCATCTGGCAGTACCTAGAATAACAAAATTACGTCACTGGTTTGAACAGATTAATTAATGATTAGTTAAAGCTCTTGTGGTGACTCTGCACCCTTCAGTGCCATGATGTTTTTAGTTTTATTGTTGCTAACTGCTGATGATCTTATTCACAGTAGAGGATTTTTTTTTTTTTTTTTTTTTACTGGTGTTAGGATATAGGCTTCATTAATCCATATAATACTTATGGGTTTTTGTACAGTTAAGGAAATTACCTGGCTGCAGTAGGCCCAAAAGTAAAATACCTTCCCGGACTGAAACTGGTTAACTCCTCAGTTCCTTAAATTAAAAACAATTATTTCTATGTTCCCAGCTCCAGACGATATTTTCCCTTACCACAGCTGAGATATTTCCAGCTGGAGGGGTTAGATGCAGCTCTCATTTACGCCTTAACTCTGAGGACATTTCTGATTATTCTAGCTACCAGTAGACGACTTTCTCATCTTAACCTCTTGCAGTGCAGATGTTCAAGAAGGCTAAATCTCACCTCTTTAGTCCGAAAAGTAATCAAAGGTCGGTAAAATTGTCTGCAATTTGAAAGAACAGTTAAAACGGGTCATCTGACTGAATGGGTTGACTTCTTTAGCGTAAGGGGTGCTTAAGATGAATATAATCGTTTGGTAAAATATTAGAATTAAACAAAATGATGTATTCCTGCTGAAGAGGTTAAAGAGTAGCTATTTAGTTTGGGGTAGTTCTTAATGAGGTGTGATTATAAGGGTTCTGAAGTGGAGAGAGAGAGAGAGAGAGAGAGAGAGAGAGAGAGAGAGAGAGAGAGAGCATTTTAATGTGGTCTGTAGTGTATGTTTTAATTTTCAAGTCCTTACATTTTCCCTACGCATTTGCTGTGATGAACATAGGAGGACTCATGTACCTGATTAGACTTACATGCAAGAGTTTCTATGGTATGTTTGTTTCCATGTGTATTAGTATGTTTATGTTCCTTTAATGTATACGTCCTTTGCTGTTTGTGTGTTGGGGTGGGTGGACTTAGCATGTGAAAGGGCACGGCAGCACCCACCTCCTCAAGTCTGACCGAAATACCCAAGATTAAAGGCAAATCTATGCACATGCAGGGTGAAAGCAGGTACAAAAATGTACAGTGACACCGTGGACTGTGTTTGGTATGGTGTTGGTGTGATCATTTTAGTGACCTGCTTTAGTGACCAGCTTTAGTGACCAGCTTCCGATTTTTAGCGCGTGGCTTTCCATCACGTAGCTGCCATAGTAACCCTGACGACGCCAAGGTGAAAATGTAAACAAACTCGTGGACTGAACAACAGCTCCCGAAAACGGAGTGTTGAAAGTGTGAGATCTCTCTCATAGAATCATATTAATCAATTGACGAATGTGCAGCTAAGAGGAGCATTAGCCACACAAATTAATGATACGAAATCTTCATCAGAACCATCTAATTGTATCCTGCTTGATGAACTGAAAATCCTTAGAGGCGAAATTGCAAGCTCGTGACTGGCGAGGTATCAACAGGTAAAGGATGTCTGTAGGAAACGTGAAACATGTGAAAGTCTGAGTGTTGTGACGGTTTTGTTTGTGTGTGCTAGAGTCCATTATTTCGTCGATAGAACCAACTGGGTGCAATCATGTGACTGGGGATACTACCATCATGTATACTGTTGAATTTGATGTACTTCTGTGTGTGTGTATTGGGGGGACTTAATGAATCATCGTGCTACTATTAAAACTACACTGTGTGGGTAGATAAATACCAATTAGTAGGTTGGTTGGTGTGTGGATGGGTGAGTGGGTAGGTGGATGAGGGAGAGTAGACCTGTTGTGGAATAGGTCCATGGGGTAAATAGGTCCACTATTGGAATAGAGTCATGTGGGAACATAAGAACATAAGAAGAGAGGATAACGGCAGTAGGCCGGTTGACCCATGCTAGGCAGCTCCTAGAAGAGTAACTGAACTACTAGAATGAGATAAGGATAGCAAAGAAGAAGGCTCTCCCCCGCCCTCCAAACCCTCCAGCCGAAGCCGGCAGGAAAAAGTCAGAAAGAACACAACGCCGTATAGAAAAACTGGCGTGGAGAATACGAGTATGTTCATCGAAAACTGTTAGCTCTGCATCTCAGTAACAAGGCAGTCTTTGCTTATGTTACTGCACACACACACACACACACACACACACACACACACACAGAAAGAAAACGTGTGTGTGTGTGTGTGTGTGTGTGTGTGTGTGTGGTATGAAAGTGACTGTACGTGCAAGTATTATCGTCCCTCACAAAGACATTTTGCAGAATATTTATAAAAGCCATGTTGTTCAATATTTTAACTTTAAATTAATTACAGTATTCTCATTTTTCGGCCACTAATTAAAGCAGTTTTTGTCTCGAGCTGAAAGAGGATTGTTAGCACTGGTTTGTAAATCTGGCTCATTATTTATTTTTTTATTTTTTTTATTTATGCAGATTCAGTTAGTGGAATTATTATTTTGGAGAACTGTCACGCGTTTGTTGTTTATTCATTGCATACGAAAAAAGACTAATGCTAAATCTTTAACTATATCATCATCACTCTCATTATCATTATCATCACCATCATCCTAATCATCATTATCATCATCAACATTGTGCTCATCACCATCACTTTTATCATCATTGTCGTCGTCATCGCAACAACAACAACGGCGGCTACAACAATGACAAGAACAGTCATCATCATTATCATCATCACCATCCCTATCCACATCGGTGTCGCAACAATAACAACAGCATTAACATCATCATCACCGCAATCTTCATCATCACTCCCAGTTTCCACAGTTTTCTAGCGGGAAGGGTGTGATTCAGAGAGATGAAATTGTAGATGCAAAAGTAAGAGAGTGTCCAGCGAAAAGTGGCAGCAGTACCAATCACTCATCACTAAAGCCTTCGAAGTTCGCGGGTCCCTTCCACAGGCAAACCCATCCACAATCGCAACTAACAGAGCCAACCTTAACCGAGTGTAATTTTGTAATGGTCAGTATCTAAACATTAATGAGAGTGTGGTAAAGATATTAATGTATGATAACAGACGTAGCGAAGGCAGTTGGGAGAGATATTTATGATTGGACGCGTAAGATTCAGCGTCAGTGAACTCCTTCAGTACAAGAGGCCGCTCCTGTCTTTAAAACAATCGCCTAGTAACAGGAAAATGATACGACATCACCTGAGTCCAAGAAAATTTATATAGGGAGATTAATTAGGTTGTCAATAAAGTCGAAAGAGAAGTAAGGATATGCGTCTCTCTCTCTCTCTCTCTCTCTCTCTCTCTCTCTCTCTCTCTCTCTCTCTCTCTCTCTCTCTCTCTCTCTCTCTCACGACGCTCTTATCTTCGCTCCGGCATGGGAAATACCAAACAGATGAACACACAAAAACAGAAACAGGTAAAAGCACACACACACACACACACACACACACACACACACACACACACACACACACACACACACACACACACACACACACACACACACACAGATTCTATTGAAGATTATGTACGGTACCCCCTCCCCCCCACCAGGGCAATATTGCCGGCCACCTTTGACCGCTCTTCAACGTCTACCCACAGCTGAATAAAATCGTCTGGCGACGATAAGAATCATGAATTACAGTGATTCTAATAGTAATAAAAGTCAACGCAAAATACATTCTACCTCTTCACTAATGGTGGTGTATCCTTAAATAAACACGTCTATCAGTATCAAATAAAATCATAAATAAAAGAAAACATGATGCCATCGCAATAACTCTCCACACACTCAGGCTCTTCTTGCTCGCCCCAGGTTGAATAATACCGTCTGCCATTAGATGAAAACAGAATACCAGAGTTTCCCTGAACGTGGGAGAGTTGGGAACGTGGTAGAGGTGGGAAGGTGGAAGAGTTAGGATAGTTGCAGAGTTAGGAACGTGGGAGAGTTGGGAAAGTAGTAGAGTTGGGAACGTGGAAGAGTTACGACAGTTGCGGAGTTAGGAACGTGGGAGAGTTGAGAACGTGGCAGAGTTTGGAGCGTGAAAGAGGAAAGTTGGAGAGTTAGGAACGTGGGAGAGATGGGAACGTGATAGAGTTGGGAACGTGGAAGAGTTAGGATAGTTGCAGAGTTAGGAAAGTGGGAGAGTTGGGAACGTGGGAGAGTTGTGAACGTGGGAAAGCTAGGAGCGTGGGAGATTTGGTAAGGTGGAAGAGTTGTGAACGTAGAAAAGTTGTGAACGTGGGAGAGTTGTGAACGTGGGAGAGTTGTGAACGTGGGAGAGTTGTGAACGTGGGAAAGCTTGGAACGTGGGAGAGTTAGGAACGTGGGAGAGCTAGGATCGTGAAAGTCCGGAACTTCGGGGAGTAAGGAAGGTGGGTGAGTTAGGAAGATGGGAGAGTTGGGAAGGTGGGAGAGTTAGGAAGATGGGTGAGTTGGGAACGTGGGAGAGCTGGGAAGGTGGGAGCGTTAGAAGCGTGGAAGAGT
This sequence comes from Coenobita brevimanus, assembly GCF_032717465.1. Classification (NCBI taxonomy): domain Eukaryota; kingdom Metazoa; phylum Arthropoda; class Malacostraca; order Decapoda; family Coenobitidae; genus Coenobita; species Coenobita brevimanus. Next base: position 30,281,320 of record NC_137028.1, on the reverse strand, counting down.
TGGGAACGTGGGAGAGTTAGAAGCGTGGAAGAGTTAGGTAAGTGAAAGTTGAGAACATGGGAGAGCTGGGAACGGAAAAGTTAGAGCGTGGAAGTTATGAACATAGTGTAAACTTGAGGGGCACATCTCTCCAAGGGCAACGTAATTTCCAAACCACTCTTCATAATGGGTTAGGTTTTCTCATCATTGATTAGGGTTTCACAAAAATGTTTTCCGGATCCAGAATCTGTAATACGAACTAGATCGGTCCCAAAAGTTAATCGATTGTTACCTGGGACATGGGCTGTCTACCCACCAAATTTGGTCCAAATCACTCCTTTAGTTTTTGAATAATTCTAACAGACAAACAAACTAACAAACAAACACGGTGAAAACATACTCTCCTTGTAGGATAGAGTAATTTCATAGTCTGGCCACTAACATTTCCTCTCGCCACCCAGTGAAACGTTGATGACGCCCCCTGACCTTCTCTGCTACAGGTCTTCGCTGAGTAAAATTGTCTGACGGTAACAAGAATGAAACTTTAATGACGCTGTTGTACCGAAGGGGTGAGGGGAAAGGACATCTAAGTTATTACGAGAGCTGTATCATAATTTGCATAAAAACGTCTTGCAGTTGCATCCAGCTTAGAGAGAGAGAGAGAGAGAGAGAGACCGGGTAGTTCCATTGTACCCACTTTGAGGTTTAGGGGCCCGAGGCTAGGCAATCGCAGTCCAATACATTTAAGGGTAGATAACCAGCCTACATGGTGGAAGTCAGTCCAGTCACCTCATGGGGATCTAACATATGCGAGGCCATCAGTCGGACTGGGGCATTCAAACCACTACACCACAAAACACCAGTGGAAATATTAATCTTGCTATAACTCTTGCAACAGCCTTAACACCCTTACAAGCCATTCCGCCATCCAGGTGCATCATTAATGGCCTCCTTTGACCTTCAGTGGACGGGCTTATGGAATTATGGCGGAGGAGGTGAGCGGAAATTGGTTAACAATAACAGGGTTTAGTCCTTTTTCCTTCGTCTTTTTCTTCCTATTATCCTTTCCATCCTGTTTCGTCTCTCCTTTCCAGACTGCTTTCTATCCAGCTTTCTCTTTCCTCTCAGTTCTGTCCTGATATTTTTCTTCCCTCCTTGTCTCGTAATTTTGTGGTTTGCTGTCTTCTTCCATCCTGCCAGTCCGCCTTTTTACTCATTCTATTTCCAGGTTTGTCTTTCCGTCGTGGAGGAAAAGTTGTCTTTCTCTCTTTCTGTGTGTGTGTGTGTGTGTGTGTGTGTGTGTGTGTGTGTGTGGGTGTGGGTGTGTGTGTGTGCACCTCTTGCTCCGTCACTAGTGTTTCCTCCTCTCTCACTTTCTTCCCTCTACTGTGAATAACTGAAGGAACAACGAGTGTACGTGGTGAATAATTAGAGTGAAGGTACTGGAACCGATAATACTGAATTATGTAGGAGAGGCTTTGTCAGAAAATCTATCTGTATTTGTTTGTCTGTGTACATATCTATCTGTCTGCCTTTATCTATCTGTCTTTGGCTGTGGTAAATAGATGAGCAGACAGATAGATAGACAGGAAGGTAGGTTGGTAGTTGGGTAGATAGATACACTGAAATAGAATGATGATAGATAGATAGATAGATAGATTGAGACAGATAGACAGAAAGTAATATATAGATAAACAGATAGATATGAAGAGATAAACTGATACAGAGATAAAAATGCAGATAGGTAGATAGAGAGACACGTAAATGAAAGGGGTTAGTAAGAAATTCGTCGTGAAAGTTGATAAATGCCTTAGTTAACGTTCCTATCTCAGTGTTTTTCTTTTTATGCACACCTTCATTAGGAAAAACTCGTGTTCTCTGCTCCTGTGTTCCTTCAGCCTGTATTTTTTTTTTCACCTTTGGGAAAACTTCGTGGTAAAAGTCTGAAGAATAACAATGGAGCCAGAGTTGGGTAGCACTAAATTCTCTCTCTCTCTCTCTCTCTCTCTCTCTCTCTCTCTCTCTCTCTCTCTCTCTCTCTCTCTCTCTCTCTCTCTCTCTCTCTCTCTCTCTCTCTCTTCTCTCTCTCTCTCTCTCTCTCTCTCTCTCTCTCTCTCTCTCTCTCTCTCTCTCTCTCTCTCTCTCTCTCTCTCTCTCTCTCTCTCTCTCTCTTTCTCTCTCTCTCTCAGTCTCTTAAGATCCTCATTCCTGTCGCTGCCCTGCCTTGCTGTCAGATTATTCAGTCTTATTTTACGTGGCTGGAAGAATACGTAGCGCCTCTCCCCATGTGATTTATTTCTCAGTAAACCATTTGCTAGCATGTTCTTTATAATCTAAGATCGGCATAGTCTGCATCAGTTACTTACAAGAAGATACTAAGATTTAGTGAGCAAAATAAATCGCTAAGGAAGAGATGTTAGAATTAACCATGCAGTATGAAGTGGTGGTATGTGAAGGCGCAAGACGATGGCTTTTATGTGTAAGGAGGATTGCCAGTCCTCGCATATGGGATGTGTTGTTTATGCATACTTTAGAATACACACACACACACACACGCACAAACACACACACACACACACACACACACACACACACACACACACACACACACACACACACACACACACACACACACACACACACACAATAATAGATAGATGGATATATAGATAAATAAGTAATTACAGATGGATATATAGATATGTATATATATATTTAATAGAATGGGTTAGTCCAGGCCTCAGAAAAAGTGTAGCCAATTTTTTCAAAAGATTTCATACCGCGCGACGAACCATTATTTTATTTCCATTTATATTACATAGCAACATACAATTGTTGTGTAATTAAATTCGAAAGTAAACTGGACTTTTTCTGTTTTAGATTCTTGTTTTTCATTCTATATCATACTGAATTATACAAAATTATTTTTTATTTTCAGGTTTAGCAAGCTTTACCTAACACTATCACGAAAATCTAAAGTGAAGAACAAAGATTCAAGTAAAGGTATATATTCTTAATCTTATTATTCATGTTAGAACAAAATATTCAATTCCTCTTGATCATTTTTACCACTTGATTTCTCTTTCACTTAAACAGATTAAGAACACTAAAAACTATCGCCTAAAATTATTTTTTATCGCGTTTTACGACATTGGCGATAGTCAGAGGAATCCATGGATAAATAAAGATAAATAGATACATAGAGGTAAAGAGATATAGATATCACGCTAGCAATGAGCTGCTGGCGTCATGTGTTTAGTTAGTAAGTTAAACAGCCAGTTAAACAGTAATTCATTTAATCTTCATATTCTACACCAGATTGGACTTGGCATTTATGACAGTTATGATAGCTTTTCATTCACAAAATATTAACTCAGTATTAAAACTCCTAGAAAACACACATATTGACAAAATTAATTGAAGAAAAGTTAACTCGGAAAGGCAAAGCGACTGTAAAGTCTGTGTGAGCTGAACTGGATTTCTGTTAGATTATTATGCAGAAGAAGAAGAAGAAGAAGAAGAAGTCCTTGCCAAGGGAAGTTTTCATTTTCAGTTTCCATTCATTTACCTGAACACATTGCGTATATAATGTTGAAGTCATAGACAAAAGAAAGACGGGTTGATTAAGACAGTTCCAGGAACAACCATTTATATAAATAAAGGACGGTGAGTACCGATTAACAATTACATAAAAGAGCTGGACAGAAAATGCTAGTGTGTTACTAGACTGGTAAAGCATTACCACATGGGTGCGGTGATTGCAACTGTCTTCTCACAATGTCACGGTCTTCAGGAAATTAAATGTAGTCCAGTATACAGTATAAATAGTTATTTCGCTATTTTAGACTACAAAAAGTGTGGAGGACAAAGAACATATTCGGTATACCTATTTTGAGATATTTAAGGAAACTTCTAGTTCGGCAGCGGCAGCCTCTTTACCAACTGGAAGCGTTGAATACTGACAGTCTATCCGAAGGGACGCGTCAGAGCATCAAACATTCAGATCTATTGGAAAAACAACGATCCAGCATCACCTGGTCTATCCCAAAGGGGGCTTCTCCCTCAGACTCCCCTGATATTAACCACGTAGGATTGTCACTGAACCAAACCTAGAATGCCACCGAATATCTATCAGGGCAAATCGCAGTCTGAGTCCGAACCTAATCCAATCTCTCCAAACCCAACCTATTCAAACCTAACCTAGCCTAACCCAACCTAGCATATCATAACTTAAACAACTGAAATTATCCAAACCTAAGATATCGGTAAAGAAAATGAAACTTCACCAAAGGTAAGACGTGCGTTTGGAGAGTCTGGCAGCAGGGTTTGCTCTTGATGGTAACTTCGTCGGGATGACGGTATGTGTGATATAAACAAGCCTTTACGTATTTCACAGGTTGAAAAAAAAAAAAAAACAGTAGGCTATCAATGGTTAGTAACCAGTGAAAAACGTATTTCTATAGGAAATATGGAGAGACCGCACCCATGTGGCAAAGTATTAATATCTGATTAATGCTACATTCCCATCGGATTAAAGAAGATTACAAACAGATAATTCGGAAGGCATGCAACTCTGTAAAGAAATCATGCAGTCGGTTTAGCACACCTTACCTCCAAGAAGCTAATTTGGAGACGAAAAAATGCAACCCTTCGAACACAAGTCATGATAAAAACAAACTGGGAATATTAAGAGATGGAGAAGGACTGTTGCTAAAGGTAAGGGAAGTTATAAGGAAGACTGTGCCGAGTTGATGGATGAAGTCATCAAGTTTTTGCGGAAATAGTGCAAAACTACTATATGCGGGAACCTCAGGGCCCAGTGGTGTGAGAGGATGATTTTGTGTGCTGTAGTGTGATGTGGCGTCGCTAAAATTGCCAAGTCTACTGGAATGCAGCATCTCACGTCCAAAAATTGTTAGAGACAAACGGACCAAGTTGCTCCCAGAAATGTTCCTGCGGATATTTTTTTCCTACTGTTAGTGCTAGCATCTAATCCCGTGATTATTACAGTGCATTATTTGATCGATGCTATGAGGAGCAGATGGTAGTATAGTGTAGAGTCATCAGAGTATGAGAGGATAGAAATAAATGCACAGTTTAAGCGGTCATGAATGGCTAGGAGAACGATAGTTAGTGAAAGAAGATTACATCCAGGAACACCACTATTGGTAGATTAAGATGGGCAGTTCTATAATAGTTAGCAGCAGAATGAACAGAGTGGATTGATATTTTAGATGAAAACATATAAATGAGATACCATAACAATATATCTGGTTATATACATTTCAGCAAGCCATTCCATCTCTTTCTCTCTTCTTCCCTTCCCCACTCTCAACCTTCCTTGCCCGTCCCTCCGCCCCTTCCTCATTGTTCTCTTCCCCCTCCTTCATTTCCACTCCCACTCTCTCCTTTCTCAACTTCCTTTCCTCCCTTCTTCCCCATTTTCCTTCCTGCCGTCCCCCCCTCCTTGCATTTCTCTTCCCCCCTTCCTCTCCCCCCTTTCCCCCCACTCCCACCAGGACTTTTTGTTGTGGCAGCAAACTCTGAATGCACCAAATTGCTTTGTCACAGAAGTTTAAATTACACATTATGATAATTTATATATTTCATCGAATTCGTCTTTTTTACCAAGAAAAAAAAAGTATGTTTCTAATCCTCAGTTTTTCTTTGCTTAGATTTTAGTGTTGTTTGTGAATTTATTTTGCACCTACCTTATCATCTTCACCATCATCATCATCATCATCATCATCTATGATTTCCTCTTATCATTAACGTCACCATCATCATGCTCATTATTATCATCATGTATTGCTGGTCGGATGATGACAATTATTTATTATGATACATTTCATCATCATCACCATCATCATGTTAATCCAGTTTCCTAGTTTTATACATTCAGTCACTAGTGTCATCAGTCCAGGGATGGCCCAAGGAGTATGTGATTGGGGGGGGGGTTAGGACAATTTTGACCAGCTTGATCCGTTTGGCGTAATTGGGGGGGGGGGTTAGGACAATTTTGACCAGCTTGATCCGTTTGGCGTAATTGGGGGGGGAGGGTAGGACAATTCTGACCAGCTTGATCCGTTTGGCGTAACGGTATGACCAACTAAATAGATATAAACAAACCAGATTTATGACTCCCCCCCCCCCCTCCTTGCCACCGTTCCATGGGTGAAGAGGGTCCAGGTCCAGTCACCTTGATTAATTACCGTATGGTACTTGATTTTGGCTTATATTATTCCTTTGAAAGGAAGGAAACTAGAGTATTTTGTATTTTGTCCTCTAAATATATACTGTATATAAAAAGAAAAACGTATGTAAAAAAAAAAGATTTTTTGTTCTCTTGGAGACCTTTCCTTTTATGTAAAAAAAAGTCTCCACACTCCATTTTTGACCAACTCAGTAATTTTTTGACCAACTCAGAACACATATTGAGGGGGTAACCCCCCTACTCGGGCCATCCCTGCATCAGTCACACAAAATGTCAATGGGTAACATATATAGAAATTTGTGTAATTTCATGGGATCTGCTTGTAAAATATAAACGTTTGCCAAGACCAAAAATTTTCTCACAGCACCGAAGCTCCATATTACTGAAACGAGATTCTGACCCATCATATGTTGTATTTTAAGTCACTTTGAAGACTTCTTAACACCCGTTCCTTAGCGGTTTACTCAACACCTTAAACTACAGTATCCTCTATTATTTATAGTCGATAACAAAACAGTATAAATATGATACCAGATAATGTTAAGGTTTACTCTGCAAGATAAATCCCTACGGAAAGGATGCTGCGAAGCCTCTTTTGCCGCCAGGGAGTACACTGTAGCACCACTCCAAAGGTGGAAGGAAAGCTAATGACGGAGAACTGGAGCTACGTTTCATCAGCTCTCGGGCCTAGCTTCTGACCATCACCCTCTGCTGACCATATCTATATCTATCAGTCTATCTCTCTATCTATCCATCTATCTATCTATACCCATCCATCTATCTGTCTATCTACCTATTTATATTATATATATATATATATATATATATATATATATATATATATAATGCAGTATAAATGGAACCAAATACCAGGAGCCAGCAAGATTGTTCCATCCAAAGAAAAGAAAAAAAAAACAAGATAACCAGAGCGTCAAATTCACGATCCGTTCGAGATGCCTGGACACACTACGTTTGAAAGACTGGAGATCATAGGCAGTAGGAAATACAGACAGAGGGAGACAGTTCCAGAGTTGACCTGTTGCATAGATGAAGAATTGGGAGTAACGGTTAACTCTTGCATTAGAGAGTTGGAGAGGAAAGGGATGAGCGTTTGTTACCAGACGGGTGTTACGAGCTCACTGTAGTAGTGGAGGGATGCAAGCAGACAGTTCAGAGGAGCAGTGACCATTGACGTAACGATAGAAATGAGATAAAGATGCAACAGTGCAGCTAAGAGACAGAGGTTGAAGGGAACCAGTAAGAGGAGGAAAGTTAATGAGACGTACAGCCTTTGACTCCACCTTGTTGAGAAGAGTTGTATGTAGGAAGCCTCCCCACACATGAAAGTTGAACAATACACAGGGGCGAATAAAATACGTGTATAAAGTCAACAAGTGTGCCGGGGTAAAAAAAAAAAAAAAAAAAAAAAAAAAACACGGAGTCGGCTTAGCACACCTGATCTCTTGTAAGCAGATTTTATAAGAAAAGTAAAATGATCTTTCCAAGGTCAATCCCGAGAGAATGAAACCCCAAATATGTTTAAAGATCATGCAGGATTGAGCTGGATAGTTAAAAATTAGAGGATACTCATGTGGAAGATTTTGTCCGGTTGAACGATGTAAGAACTGGGTTTTTGATGCATTATTAACAACAAGATTACTTTTACCCTGTCACAGAGATATGAGCCATTCTTGGTGCATTATAAACAAGATTACTTTTGTCCCCAGTCAGAGACATGAGCCAGGTCAGACAGTAGGTGCGCCATAGCCTCATCCCTTGTTTGTTGAAGTATCCGCTGAGATGAGCGCAGCAGGAAACGAATGGAGAAGGTTGGAGTCATCAGCGTATGAGTGTATACAGTAGGGTTATATGTACAACTTATTTCACTGATGAATAAAATGAAGAGCGTTGGTGATAGGACACAGACCTAAGGAACACCACTACTGATAGCTCCAGGAGAAGAACAGTGGTCGTCTACAACAGCAGCTATAGAACGACCGAAAGGAAGCTAGAGATGAAGGCACAGATAGTAGGATAGAAACCGTAAGAAGGCAGTTTGAAAATTAAAGATTTATGCATGGCTCGACAGAAAGCCTTTGAGATGTCAAGTGTAATGGCAGAGCTTTCGCCAAAGTTCCGAAAGGAGGATGACCAGGAGTCTGAAAGGTAGGTGAGAAGATCGCCAGTGGAGCATCCCTGGCGGAACCCATACTCACGATCTGAAAGTAGGTTGTGATAGGAAATGTGCTTTACTTTTATTTTCTTTTTGTTAATAATAGACTCAAAGACTTTTGCAACACAGAATGTTAAAGCAATTGGGCAATAGTTAGAGGGTTGAGAATGGTCACCCATCGTTGGGACAGGTTAAAGGACAGTAAACTTCCAGCAGGAAGGAAAGGTACAGTACAAGTTGATATACAAAGGCGAAAGAGTTTATCTAGGCAGGGTGTAAGCACCAAAGCACAGTTCTTGAGGAAAATAAGAGGTACCATATCAGGCCTTGATACTATTGAGGCCAGTGATGGCAGAAAATACATCAGTTGAAGAAAGTTTAATGTCAGCCATGAGGAAGTCAGAGGGGGGGAGGGGAATTGATGGAGGAACAGCACCGGAATCGTCTAAGGCGGAATTGGAGGAGAACGTTTGAGTATCTGTCTATCTGTCTATTTATCTGTATCTATATCAATTTATCTATCTATCTATCTGTCTGTCTGTCTATCTCTCTCTCTATCTATCCATCTATCTATCTATCTGTCCATCTATCTCTATCTGTATGTATATATATGTATATATATATATATATATATATATATATATATATATATATATATATACACAGAGAGTATCTAACTCCACAAGTTTAGATCTATTCCATGGTCATTAATGTCTCCTGAAAAAAGGAAAATTAAAAAATATATATATACGTCATCTCCATAACCTTGTTTGGGCATATGGCATTTCCAGAACACCATTTCAATATCTGTCGGATCATCCAATAACAAATCTGTCAGAGAGCAGCCGTCAGTCGAAAGAAAAAATGAAATTACCTTTTTTTTTTTTTTTTTTTTTTGTTAGGCGGTGGGGTAGGGATGGCAGGGAGAAAAGAAATACAGGATGAGGGTGTGAAGGATATATGGAGAGATGGTGTTAGGGTATCTGTGAAATATATTTGGTCGGGGTATCATTACTCTAGGATGTTTGCATCTACACCTGAAATAGAGACCCGGGATGTAAATTCGATATTTGCGTGTGGTTGTGTGAGGGAAATGTTTGTGTGGTGCCCTTGTCGGTGAAACACACAATGTTTCATTTGATTTTATGACACTGTAACCAGTGCATCCTCTTTTTTCCAGTATGATGTAAATTTGAACTCTTTGTTGGAAAGACTATCAACGTAAATTCGTCGCCGGCGACATATGAGCTCTGGCTGCCCGTCATGAATACTGAAAGCAAACATGTTTTGTCCTCTCCTCTGGGAACCCACCAAACCACCAGCCTTCCCCTGAGGTCCAATACCAGAATAACTCGGCAAGGTTGCACCCACAAAGGCAAAAGTACAGCTACTTTTATAGTATACAGTACGGTACATGTGCTTAATTCCTTCAGTAAAGTAGGTATTCCGTAAGCTTGAAAATGAATAGTTTTATTAGTTGCCCTACTGAAAGAGGATTTGCAGCTTTTTCTAATCTATGACAAGTCATCCCGAAGTTGAACCTTGGAAATCAATAAGGTTGGTCCTTGTAACAAGTGTGTTTGTGTACTGTATATCTGCATGACCAGAGGTGGCGAAGTAATCTACCTGTACACTGTCCACAAACAGTTGTGTGTTTGGGGAATGCAAATTAGTGGTGGGGCTAGAACGCTGAAAACTGGTAGGGTGGTCTTCACCCTATGTCTATTGAGTGTGCAAAGTTACACAAGAAATTTGGTCCACTTACTGAGTTAGAGCGTCGGATTCGGTAGATCATTATGCAGTTAATATTAACCTGAAGTTTTAAAGGCTGTAAAAGGAGTAGAATATGCAGTATTTTACATAGATATTAACACTTGGGCATTCCGTGATATTTTTACATTGTATGGTGGTGGTTCTTACATATTCCAGCAGGTTTAGAGAGACGCTTCTTTGCTTTACTGTGCTTGTCTTTAGAATGAAAGGAGAGGTACTAGTCTTATCCTACTCTGCCGCACAAAACCTCGAAAGGACCAGTAATTATGTTGTTTGCTTTCGTTTGTATTCCCCTGTGCGCCTTCTTTCAATCAGTCTTCTACCTCTGCATCCCTCCCTACTCTCCACCTCCTCGCCTTTTCTCCTTCCTCACCCATTCATTTCCCTCTCCCTCCCCTCCTCTCCCTCTATTTTCACGTATTATCCTTGCCCTATTCTTTCTCACCATTGTCACTTTCCTTCTTCTCAATTCTTCCCAACTTTCCTACCTAATTGTGTCAACTTCAGCTTCCCTCATCTTTTCCGATCTCTCTTTTTCTTCCTTCCTTCTTCTCTGTTCTTCCCTCCCCTCTCATTTATCTTGTAATTCTTTTCCCTCTCAAATTCTCGCCTTTGCTTCTTGTCTCTCCTTCCCACTCTCGATTTCCCTCCTCCCCTCCCCTCTCTACTTCCCACTTCCCTCCTTCCCCCTTTTCTGTACTTCCATCCTTTCTTTCCACCTGTACTTAACTTCTTCCCTCTTACCTTCCCCATCTCCCTCCCTCCTTTCCTTGTCTCTCTACCGCAGTGATGACGTCAGGTATTCGAGTATTTGTTATAGCTCTGATCGTCTTATTCTGCACCATAACACTGTTGCCGCATTTCACACACACACACATACACACACACACACCTCATTCACATGTCCGCTTCGGCTAGATTACAAATCCTGACTCAGATTACCGCAGAACTGAAAGTACTGGATTATTCCCACACTCAAAGCGCATCAAAATCACAGTGGTAGAATTGATGACTGCTGATGCATAGGACACGAGATCGATCCCACGCTGGCTAGTAAACCATTTTATAATTTGCATTTCATTAAAACGGCCTTCAGTGATCCTACACAAGACCCAGGACTCGCTGACATGCGATAAAATCATCCCCACTGTTACTGCACCACCGCACCAGTCCTGAATAAGACAGTCCTAGGACGGTGGGTATTACCTCCCAAGGGGTGATATGTAAAGATGTATTCCTCCGTCTTCTGCCCGTAAGAGGATTCCTAAGAGTCTGGGAGGGGATTGTCTGTTGTGACCAAAGTAGGATTCGTAGAAAAAAAAAAGTTTTCCTTGCCGATATAGCCATGTGTACTACGGCACATTCTGTTTCTTTTTGTAACAAAGTGTGCAAATCCATCCTTTGGAAGCCATATTTCTAAAATGAATAAAATATTTTAAGAGTAACAAGAAAGATATTCAAGACACCATACAGAAGGGATTAATATTAGCTACTGTCCTTGCTCTCCATCATTTCCTGATTTCTCCCCATCACTTTCATTCTTATCCTCATCATTCTTCCAGCTATAATATCCCCTTTCATCTTCCACTCCTGTGTTCATTACTTCCCCCAGTGATGATGGACGGAGAGTCTGTATTCAGCAGGGTCTGTTTGTCTGTCTGTGTACAACATTATGTCAAAAAGGTGATACCGGATTTATATGAAATCTAGTGGATAGATGGGCATGGTGTCGAGAATTTTATTAGTTTCTGAGGAGGATTTGGATCCGGATGCAGGAACAGATGCTAAATTTCATTGTCGTTGACACAGGTATGCAATCCCTGAGACTGTGTACCTGTGCAAATAAGACCTTACAATTATCTGATTATGAGAGAAATAAAAGTATTTGGTAGAAAAGAGGAATTACACCATTACATCATAAATCTGATTGGCGTAGACGGAGGTAAAACCTCTCTAATACTTTCTAGTTTCATTTATGTTTTTTTCTATTTTTCTTTTTCGTCTACGATCTCAGTTTCGGTTGCCATCTCTCTCTCTCTCTCTCTCTCTCTCTCTCTCTCGTCTTTGATCTCTGCTTACCCACCCGATAACAAGGTTGATGTGGCGTCTTCTATTATTTTTCAGCAGATATTTTTACTCAAAAGTTCTCAGCATTTTGTCATCATTGCTTCTCTGTCTATCTGTCTGTCTGTCTGTCTGTGTCTGTCTGTCTGCCTGTCTGTCTGTCTGTCTGTCTGTCTGTCTGTCTGTCTGTCTGTCTCTGTCTCTCTCTCTCTGTCTCTCTGTCTCTCTCTCTCTCTCTCTAGCACCAAGAAGATTAATACTTTTCACATGAATGGCCTTAAGAAGTGTTAACACACATCATAGCTTCTTGTCCTGTACTGTAGGCCATCTTACACCAGACTTTCTCTCTCTCTCTCTCTCTCTCTCTCTCTCTCTCTCTTTCTGTAGCACCAAGAAGATTAAATTTTATTCATGTGAGAGTGAGTCACAGGAGCCTCAGTGTCGATCTGTGCAGTAAGTTTCAGTTATATTCTTTAAAGCCTTAAGTCGCTTTTACTTAGCGTAAGAGAGAGCCCTGATGATGATGAGGTTAAATAAAAGTTGAGTCTAACCCCCCTAGTCTGAAAAGCCTTCCCTCAGCTGAACAAAATCGTCTGTTGGTAGAAAGAATATAACATGAATGACGTCCTCTGAGTGACGTGATTAACCCACTCGATCTGATGAGGTATTTTTTTATTTGAGTCTTACTCCGACCAGACTTTTTTTTTTCTTCAAAGAACCTCATGCCAGGAAGGGGTTGATGGAGGCTTTATCAACCCCCCCCCCCTCCAGCTTGAAAAGAGTACCCTCAGGTGAATAAAATCTTCTGGTCGTAGGATGTTGTCTGACTGGCGCCCTTCGATTAAGTGCTTAAAAGGAGGAGGATGTTGTTGTCACGTGTAGGAAGGTAAGAAAGAGACAAAGAAAGAAGGATGGTGCAGAATGAAGAAGAGGGGAGAGAGGAAAAAGATAAAATAAGAGAAGAAATGAGGGAGCGGAGGAAAGTAAGGGTGGGAGGATGAAAGGGAAGGAAATGGGCAGCAGACGAAAGACAAAAAAAGAGAAAGGAGAGGAAGAGGGACAGAAAGGAAAATGGAAGAAATGAGGTGAAAAACAAAATCAGAAAGGAAGGTGAGATGGGAAGGGAAAGAATGGGAGTAATAGAAGAAAACAGAGAGAAGAGAAAAGAAGGAGGATGACAGGAAGGTAGAAGGGAAAGGAAAATGAAGAAGGAAAAGAAAAAAAGGAAAGGAAAGAGAAAAGGAAAGCGGGGAAAGGAGGAATTTAGAAAGAAGAGGAAGATGGAATGAGGAAAATGGAAGGAATGAGATGAAAATAGAGACAGGAAGAAGGGAGAGGAAGTGAAGAGTAGCTAAAATCTAAAATGAAAAACGGCAGATCCGAAAAGTGACGCGACTTTCAGATGAGAAGCAAAAGGAGGAGGAGGAGGAGGAAGAGGAGGAGTACAGAAGAATAAGAAGGATGAATCAGAGACGGACGAAGAGGAAGAAAATTAATAAGAAAAAGAATAGAAGAGAAAAAGAGCACGTTTTGCAAGCTCTTCTCCCTTATCACCCCACACAAAAAAAAAAGAGAGACAAAAGCTCTTCGTTCTCCTTTTGGCTGTACTCTGAGGAAGAAATTCTGAACGACTTACAACACTGCCAAAGCGTTGCAAACCCTTCTGTCCAATACATATATCCTAATACAATATATTACTTTTAATACAAGTCGACGTTATAAATTTTAGGACAAATTTTTCGTTCTGAAAAGGTAACACACAGCGTCTAATTAATCCCTTTACGATATAACTTTTTTTCCAGCGCGAATGGAATTGTCAAGTGGAATGAGGAATATAATACAGAAGACGTTACCGTATTGAAGGGGTGGAATTGTGAGACTGAAGAATTATTCCAGACCAAGAGAGTGGACGTTATTATTATTATTATTATTATTATTATTATCATTATTATTATTTTGTACATCCCCAAACGATTTCATTAGAATCTGTGAAAACTATTTGAGCCGAAGGAGTTAGATATAGCTTTCAAGAACCCGTCTATACTCTGTTTACTTTAACTTGATCTAAGTTTGCCATCTCTCCGTCCTGAATGCTGAGCTGTAGCAAGATATCAGCACTAGAATATGATGCTAGTCACGAAGAAGTCACAAAGAAAAGCAATAAAGTCGTAGCACTGCCATTTCTGTCACTGAGGTACGTGAAATAGGTTGCAGGACGAAAATCTGGACCAAGTTAAAGTGAATGGAGTAGAGTAAGAGGTCTTTTCCGAGTTCATTACCTCCTCCTCTTTTTATGGTTCTTTTTATTGTCGATTTTCTTATACCGTCCTTTATGTTGATCTTCCTTGAGGCAGATATTAATTTTGTTTTAGTGTGCAAGTTATTACATTTTCTCAGCGCATTTTGACCGACTTTTTGCTGCGCCAGGTTATTATTCAGTCATTCATTTCGATTCCTAAGTTTAGCAAATTCCCCCGGGACTACTACGAAAAAGAAAAAAAAAAGAAGTAATGAAAAAGAAAGGTCCTGAAATCCAGCGTACATAAATTGCATCACAAGGCTCATCAACCTTTCCTCAGGGCGATCAGTGACTTACCCACTCATTTCACTGTCTAACCCAATTCTTGCTTCTACCACACGAATTCATTTACCGTATGACTATTCAGGCTGGAGGGTTAAGATATTTACTTTTTTATCCCCTTCGTTACTACAAATACTGCCTCCTCCTCCGCCTTCTCCTCCTTGCATTTTACTGTATATTTTTCTTTAATACTGGCCTTCTTTACAACATTAACGAATACGAAAATAAGCACACGATATCATGCAACTGGTAGAGTATCTGAAGTTAGGTTGATCATTTTTGTCAAACACCCTGGGTCTAGATTCTTAAACAATCTTAACAAGTACCCTTTTGTAGCTACCATTTATTTTTGACAGAAAAGACAGGGAAAAATGAGAATGCATATCTTGTTGGTCCTGGAAAATTAATTAAGAGAGTGAATTGATAAGTTTGCCTACTAATCCAGACCCTTGCATATTGCCACAATTTCCATGAATTACAAAAGAGCATTACAACGCATTTTGCCGGTCCATCACTATTATTATTGTTATTATTATTATTGCTGTTATTCCGGGGCAGCTTAGAGAACGGCATTGTTATTCGCGTAAACACTGGTGATTAATGAAACTCGTTTGCAAGCTGTAATGGCTGGGATTCCCTAAGTGAAAATAATTAGGATAACCAGGTTGCTGTAATAACATTTAATTTACCTCATCAATTTTAATGAACCATTAATCAAATATGAGGTGAGTGAGAATACGTTTTGTCATAACTGAATTATTGTGCTAAGAACTAAATTCGAAATACACTAAATTCTGAACCATCGTTCCTCCTCTCACTGACTCCATTCAACTTCTCTCTCTTCTCTGCAGTGTTTACTGTTGTTATATCAATGACCACTATTCATCTGAACTAGATGACTGTATCTCTCCTCCATGACGGTCGGCGCATAACACCCGTCTGGCTACACACTCTCACCCCTGCTGTGTCCAACTCTGTAATTTAATAGTTAACCGATACTTACACTCCATCATGTATACAACAGGTAAACTCTGGAACTGTCTTCCTCCTTCTGCCTATGCCTTCAGTTATGTAAACATAGTGTGTCTAGATATCCTGAAATGAATGGATCTTGAATTTGGCTTTCTATATTTCTCTTTCTTTTCTTAGTAGTTAACAACTCTTTCTCCTTTGCATAAAAAATCTTGATAAGGACTGTAAAAGATTCCTTATTGGATTGAGGGAGAGTGAGGGTACAAAAACATAAATTCATAAAACGGACATAACTAGGAACGTAATTCTCAGAGCCAAAGAAAGCTCGCTAGTACCTGCGTCCTTAATATACACTTTCCACTTTCACTTGGCAAAAATATGGAGGTCACTCCATCTTGAATGTTGAGCTGTGAAAGGAGATTAACACAGGAGCTTTGCGCCTGTCACGAAGAAGTTCTATGGAATGGTTGTATGGCCGTAGTAATCATATTTTGCCATGAAGTTAGGGATAATAAGCTGGAGAGAGAGAGAGAGAGAGAGAGAGAGAGAGAGAGAGAGAGAGAATAGCAATAAAAAATTAATAAAAGTGGAAAGAAGACAACCAAGTAAACAGGAATATCATAACACACACACACACACACACACACACACACACACACACACACACACACACACACACACACACACACACACACAACCCTGAACAGGCTATCACTGAAGGAAAAGAAATTGAGAAAAAAAGGAAAATTAAGAAAAACTGCAGGAAGTAAGAGAGAAAACTAGATACCAGGAAAAAAGAAAGGAAAAAAAAGAAAGTAATCAACTGTAAGAAGTGTGTGGCAAAAATTGTACCACCGTCCGTTCACTTGATGTAGAACTGCCTTAAGGTAACTTTAAGCTGGATGACAAGCTAAAGGGCTTCCTGGTACCATTTAATACGCTGGATGGTAACTATGTAGCTAAGTAGACGCCTGGTGTATGGGTTAAGACACTGCAGCCGGATCTGGCCTATAAGGGTTTGTATTCCAAGGGTGGTTGGGAATTGGTGCGTGGTCACTGTCGCCTTAATTATACAGTAGGTACTGAGAAGCCTAGCCGCGGGCCACTATACTCCTGATGGGGCAGTAGACGAACAGATGTTGGATAATAAAGGAAAATCATAAAAAAAAAAAAAAGTACACGACGCGTCAATACCAGCAGAAGGGGAAGAAGAACAAAGAAAGGAGACCAGAAAAATTGCTAACAAAGAAAGTGGAAAAAGAGTAGGAGTTAAAAAGAGAGTCTGAAAGAGAGGGTGAACAAAATGGTAAATGTCAATTTGACAGCGGCCACCGGAAGTGCAAAAAAAAATATTAGAATCCGTAGAAGCGGTCAGAGAAGAATATCAATCAATCTATCTATCTATCTGTCTATCTATTGCCAGACGCCTTAATCCATTATACGGGGTGGCAACAAACAAATCGCTTCCACGTCACCCTTCACTTCCCTGCTCCCACATCACACACCCCCTCCCTCATACACCTCTCCACTCCATCCCTCCATCTCATCCTTGGCCTTCCACTCCCTCTCTCCCCCTCTACCTCACTCACATACACTCTTCTTGTCAGTCTCTCACTCTCCATCCTCTCCACATGACCAAACCACCTCAGTGTGTTTCTCCTAACGCTTCCTATCACTTCTACATCCACACCACAACGCTCCTTCACATCCTCATTTGTCAGTCTGTCTCTCCATGTGACTCCACAGGCTCCTCTCAAATAACTCATTTCCACTGCTCTCACTCTTGACTTGTATCCCTCCTTATATATATATATATATATATATATATATATATATATATATATGAGAGAGAGACCACGTTCTTCCATATGGGTTGTGTGCAAGTATATGTGTGGCTATGTGTTCCAGTGAGCGAGTGCTCTTTGACGGTGTGTGTGTGTGTGTGTGTGTGTGTGTGTGTGTGTGTGTGTGTGTGTCTGTGTGTGTGTGTGTCTGTGTGTGTGTGTGTGTGTGTGTGTGTGTGTGTGTGTGTGTGTGTGTGTGTGTGTGTGTGTGTGTGTGTGTGTGTGTGTGTGTGTGTGTGTGTGTGTGTGTGTGTGTGTGTGTGTGTGTGTGTGTGTGTGTGTGTGTGTGTGTGTGTGTGTGTGTGTGTGTGTGTGTGTGTGTGTGTGTGTGTGTGTGTGTGTGTGTGTGTGTGTGTGTGTGTGTGTGTGTGTGTGTGTGTGTGTGTGTGTGTGTGTGTGTGTGTGTGTGTGTGTGTGTGTGTGTGTGTGTGTGTGTGTGTGTATTGAGTACAGCTGGACGATTATTTTCACCTTAGGATAGAACTCTTGTTGTGAAGAGGTTCACGAAGGTAACATTTCACATCGCCATTTTCACGTCTCGTACAAGGTGGTCTGTTCCAAAGACTGAATAAAACAAAGGTATGGTACTGGAGCGGTAGAGGAAATAAATATAATGGAAAACACCAACCCATCTTTAATACAAGAAGCAATTTATTGCGAGTCCGTACCTTTTTTCAGGAACCAGACGATAATACTCATCTAGGGAATGCACTTTAGTAGAGAAGTTCACGTCATCTACATTTACCCCTAAGTGTGTATTTAATTCAATGTCTTTCCTAATCTGATCAAAATAGCCTTTAGATTACTGAAAGCCATGAATTAGAAGGAATGGAGTGAAAAAGTTGGAGAAGGGAGTTTTTGAAGTCTATGCTTCTTTCACCTTACCTTGGCCCAGATTTTCATCCTTCTGAACGACAGTGCTACGGGTCTATATCCTTTCCGTAACTCTGCTTCGTGACTAGCATTATAGTTCAGTATTTATACAATTACAACTCAGTGTTCAAGATGGCTAGAAAACAGATTTTGGACAAGTATTAAAGATTCAGTTAGTTGCATGAAGTTGTCTGGTGGCAGTCAGAATTTAGTAAGTCTTCTTCAGCCTCGTAAATTAGTAAGTCTTATTCAGTCGTGTAAGTTAGGAAGCCTTATTGAGCTATGTAAGTTAGTGAGATTTATTCAGCCGTGTAAGTAAGTCTTATTCAACCTTGGAAGTCCTTAAGTCTTACTCAGCCATGTAAGTATATGAGACACACACACACACACACACACACACACACACACACACACACACACACACACAGCACTTACGCACACACACACACACACACACACACACACACACACACACACACACACACACACACACACGCACACGCACTTACGCACACAGACTGATACAACCACACACACACACACACACACACACACACACACACACACACACACACACACACACACATCCCTCAGTCCTCCCTCACTCCTCCCTCGTCCACCCTTTCTTGCGACGAACGCAAAGATGGGACTCCTCTCTTCCTCTGTCCCACTTCACAACCCACCCATTTCCCAACCCCCTCCTGACATTTATCTGTGTTTCCCCCTGTCTTAACGGCCCCCAGACCCAAACAGTGCCAAATATTGTCATGGAATAAAGGCTTAAACCTCCCCCTGCCTGATCTCTCCCACTATACTTCACCTTATCACCCTATTGTCATCAGTCTTCAGTCTTTCCCTCACTCTCTTACACCCAGACCTCGACCTAGGCTTCGAGGATACCACTTATCATACCCATTCTGGCCATGGACTTGTTACGTTACACACATTCATCATTCTATTCCTCAATCTTTCCTTGCAACCTCCCCTGCCTCTCCTCATTCCTTTCTCTTTCGCTTATCTCGTCTCACTGTCAATGATGCCCCCTGGTACATAATTATGTAATGTTTATCTTATCCTAACTGGAGTTGACCCCACCACTTTACCTACCCGCCGCTCCTCGACTGTCTCCTGCCTGGGCGGCTTAATTGCCTCTCATTCTCCACTTGGTGGTTCCCGTGTTTCTCCTGTTGGTCATCACCCGCATGAATTGTCACTAGGCATCACCTGCATCCTTTCCCCACTTCGTATCCCACTCATGTTGAGGGATTGCTGTCTCGACCATTTCCAAGGACATTTCCCTTTCCTACCCCGTTCTTTCCTAACCAAACTTTCCCTGTCTCTCTATGCAACCCAGACACGCCCAAATCTCTACTTATCTACCTCTCCGTACCCTATCCTACTTCTTCCTAACCTAGAGGCCCTTCCCTAGTTTTCCTTGTTTGTCCCTATTGTATTTAGTATCACCTCACCCTACCTTACCCTGCCTCTCCCTCCCCTACCCTACCCTACCCTTCCCGACCTCTCCCTCCCTTATGTTACGCTACCTTACCCTGCTTCCCCCTCCCCTCCCCTCCCCTCCCCTCCCCTCCCCATCCCTACCCTGCCTCTCCCTGCCCTTGCCGACCTTACTCTGCGTCTTCCTACCTTGTCCTGCCTCTCACAGCCAAACTCTTTCCTCCCTACCAAACCCTGCCCTCTCCGCCCTGCTTCGTAATACCATAGTATACCCTTCCTCTCCCATCCCTGCCTACCCTACCTTTCCCTATGAAGCTCTTCCTTCCCTTCCCTTCCTGCCCTACCTTGTATTACAGTAGTATACCCTACCTCTCCCATCCCTGCGCTGCCTTTTCCTGTCTTCTCTTACCCACCTCTGCCTCTTCTTTCCCCAGCTTGCCTTTCCAAACCCTGTGCTGCCTTCCCCAACTCTACGTTTCTGAATTCTACTATCCCTTTTCTACCCTGCCTCCCGCTATCCTACTCTGGCTCTGTCTAACAAGAAACAAGAGCTAGAAAATATCCTTCACCATCTTATATACGTAGAATATAAAAAAGCAGCTGTGACGGATATTTATAGAAGAGAAATTGCTTAGATATACCTACGTTTACTAATTAGCATATTAATTCCAGCATCTCTTAGTTGGGTGTAATTCCAAAATATTTGCCGTTTATTATAGCCTATGCCTGCGAGCTCTCCTACATTTCACCTCTTCACTAATAAACAAACGAGCTCATTATGATCTGGCTGGATTCACTAACAAGGTCGTAATTTGAGGCGCCTGAGCAAGATAAGGCACCACAGATTACGCGCTCCTGTGGCGCCGTATCTCTCACCAGAGTTTGGTATTCACTAACTTTTTATACGGCACCTTACCCCCGGTCTTAAGTTGTACGTGCCTTAAATCGGACGTCATCAGCTGATTTCTGCCCAGCCAATGACAGAGAATCTTACAAGTGAGGCTTTGACACGATCAACCAATCACGGAGCGAACCCTCACATCAGCTGTTTATTTCCCTAATGTAAACACAAGCACAGAGGGGAGAACATGCACAACACACATTCCTTCACCCAATAGAAGGAAGTAACACCACAAACTCACTCGGCATATTTTCTTGTAGCGAAGTATATAATGGAAATTAAAACTCCAAGTCCAACAGAACCAAAGAAGACACATCCAAACTTCTCAAGTGACGAACTCTGAGTGGTATTTTTTTTCCTTTACTGCCGTTTCTTTAGCGGGCAATCTTACCATATCCAGTGGATTTGTGCTGTCGTATAGTATATGCCTGTATGTGTTTTACTGTGTGCAAATGAATATTACCGAATCTTGCTCAACATACTGAAAGGTGGATTTCGTTTCCCAACATCCCAACTGGATGCTGGGTTAGCTTGGGTGAGGTTAGGTTAGGGTAGATTAAATTATTAGGTACAGCTAAGCTAGGTTAGGTTAGTTTAGTTAAAAACTTACAGTAGGCCGGTCCCTTCCACCATTACTAATATTTCCGATCAGACTGTCATAGTCAAATTATGGTTATTATTTGCATAAATGAGGTCTCAAAACATTCAAATGAACTAAAAAACTGTCAAACGAAAAAAAAAAAAAAAAAAAAAAACAGGAAACGACAATAATAGAAATATTAACTCTCTTAGTTTTGAGTAATGAAGTCTCCAAAACAAAAACAATTATTTTTTCTTCACTAGACACAAACATTACAAAGAAAGCAAAGGTGCTAGCATGGGAAAGTATTACCTATGGGGTGAACAGTGTTAGCAGAATGAAAAGAGAATGCAGTGAAGTGAGGAAGAAATTTCGTGATTTTAGATCACAAGTTAAGGGGAAGGCAGCCAAGGCGATGAGGGAGGCAAAGGAAACTTTAAGTATTTCAAAAAAATGCGTATTTCTGTTGTTAGTTACATAGCGCCTGCAAAGGATGTAAGCTGTTTGTTCTAACTTATCAAACAAACCTAACCCATTCATGAGGCTTTACTGGTAGAGGTAGGGTTTGATTATAACACTTTGGTTAGCCTGATCATACAAGTCTAAAACTAGGAAGTTATTTCCTTTTATCGGGGGTAGGGAGGTGGGGTTGTGTTTTTTTATTGATGACTATGAATCGTTTGGTATTGTAAGCAGTTACCTTAAATAAATTTCCTATATGCCAAAGGTTAAAGTTGATCCCACAAATCAGTAATAATTTTGCTTTGGTCTTATGTTGAGCATTCATATTGTTAAAGAAGTCATTCCTTTTGATTTTCCTTGTTACCTTATCTAGTATATTGATGCATGAAATGGTTTGTATCGCATAGGCTTTGTTTAGGTAATGTTTGTTATGTTTATTTAACATCTTAGTTCCAGTGCCATGTCTGAAATAAAATTACGGTCTTCATATATGTTAATCACCTTAATATATCAAACTGTCATTGTTAGCACATCCATTATCAACCCATGAACTGCCAGAAGTCTGATTTCATGTCTTGGAAACCTATAATATTGTAGCAAATGCTCATCAGGCACATGGAGAGGATTTAATGGGCCTCTGAACCTTCTCTCTCAACGTAAATGTCGGTGAGCTAAGTACACAGCCACAAGCTCCATCGCTGTACCGTAAACATCAGCAGCTGACTGCTCGAGCGGCCCCAGGCTTTCCCGGTGGCGTGTTTATTTTTGACATGTTCATTTTACCTTGCAAAGAAATAAGTATTGCCAGAGTTCTTAGCTGCACTAAAACGAATATGGCACATCTTTTATTCCTCTGTCTGTTCAATATCTTCTTTTACGACGTTGGTTAGAAGTGACGAGGGCCAAAGGCAATCGATAGTCCAAGGGGTTGTGTAGGCTACTTGATAAACATACTGATTTCGAGTTGTGATGTAGGTTAAGGTATGTCCCCCAAGCGCTTAACTTGAGGCGCCAGATCTTGTCGCAATGTGGCCTCGCCCATGCTTAGTGAATGACTGATTCTGCCTCAGCACAGTATCTTTAGGCACCGTTAGGAGATCCGGCTCCCTTAAGTGTTTAGCTGGGCTATACAGTGAAACTTTTTTTTTTTTTTCGATTCTATATTTACCATTCAGTACAAAGCCCCACTCTATGGAACGTCTCTGAAGGCCACTAGGAAAATTTACGAGTAAAATATAACATTGTTATCCCCTTATTTCGAAAATTAACCATTTTCTCTGTTGGGTACCAGTTAGAAAACGGATAATGAATGTGGAACGATTATATACATAGTCATAGAACATTGTGTTGCAGCTTCATTATACCTTTACACCATGTAATCCAGCCAGTAGTCTGAACCCGAGCACATAACTTGTATTAAATTCTTGCTGCTAGTACATAATTTTATTAACCTAAGAACGCTCTAGATGTGCAAGGGTTAATAAAATTTGTAACTGTAACCCCTCTATCCAAAAAAGTCTGAAGAAAAAATAAAGTTCTCTCTCTCTCTCTCTCTCTCTCTCTCTCTCTCTCTCTCTCTCTCTCTCTCTCTCTCTCTCTCATCCTTTCCTTCAACCACTCGATTTCCAATGATCCTTTGTTAAATATATAGTTCGTGCGTGTGTACCTACGTCACAAAACATCTTCTCAGTTCTCAGTGTATTATTTTCTTATTATTTGTATACTCCACTAATCAGAATTTAATTGCTTTTCTTGCCGGCATTCTCTCACAAATCGGTACGAGAAGGATGTAGGAAGTAGGCAGAATGGAAAGGATTATTGGGAGAGAGAGAGAGAGAGAGAGAGAGAGAGAGAGAGAGAGAGAGAGAGAGAGAGAGAGAGTGGACTGATTAGGTCAAGTTAAGGATAGGATAGGTTAGGTTTTGTGTGTGTGTGTGTGTGTGTGTGTGTGTGTGTGTGTGTGTGTGTGTGTGTGTGAGAGAGAGAGAGAGAGAGAGAGAGAGAGAGAGAGAGAGAGAGAGAGAGAAATGGAATAACGTAAGGGCAGAATAATACCAAAAAGAAGTAAAAGTATATACTATGAGGAATACGAGGAGGAGGAGGAGGAGGAGGAGGAAGGGGAAAGGGAAGAGAAAGAGGAGGAGGAAGAGAAGGAAGAGGAGGAGGATATGGGAGGAATGTAGAAGATGGAATAGGAAAATAGGGGAAAGTAGGAATGAGAAAAGAATGGAAATGGGAGGAGGTGAGGTGGGCGAAGTTAATTGGAAAGTGGAGATGAGAAGAGAGTGAGGAAGAAACTGTAGAATAAAAGTAGGAAAACCGAGAGGGAGGAAAAGATATATAAGTAGGAGTCATAAAAACAATACTGTGGAAGGGGAGAGAAACACAAGGAAACAAGAAAAGGGAGAAGGAAGAAAAGGACAGAAAAGAAAATGAGGTAAATGTACGAAACAGAGCGAGGAAAAACAGAATGCCTTGGATGAAGATAGCTAAAAGGAATGTTCATAGAAAGGATACGAAGGAAGAGGGGGAGGAAAGGAAGGAAAAGAAGAAGGTAAAGAAGTGGAGAAAATATGAGATCGGATAAAAAGGAGGAAATAGAGAAGAGGAAAGGAGAAGGTAGAGGATAAAAACGAAGATTGTGGGTGATAAATTTAGGTATTATCAGGATTTCAGAAAAATGCTCTCTCTCTCTCTCTCTCTCTCTCTCTCTCTCTCTCTCTCTCTCTCTCTCTTGTCTGAATGTATTCTTCTCCCATCACAGCAAAGTAAAGTCATTCAAATCGCTAGAAAAATAAGAAATTTACAGTTGCATCTAACTTAACCTATCCTGGAAAACTGATGACAGGGAGAGCTGGAGCTCCCGTTTCATCAGCCTCCAGGACAAGCTTCTGACCCTCCCCATCTGCTGAACTTTTTTAGTGTTTCAGTCACACAGAGGGTAGGCCAGCATGCTCACCTATACAACTTCCTCAAACTGTCAGCACCAAACTTCATTAAACACCACACTTTCTATTCAGACTAAGAAAATATGTGGCATGTCAACACCTAACCTCGGGGTTACAGGAGAGGTGGCGGTAGAGGGGCATAAAACCCCCACCATCCGTCCCTTTCCCGGTGACGGCGAAGAGAGATGCATGGAACCACTGTCTGACTCACTTCTTTTCTGCAACATTCGTGGCCTTTCTTCTGATTTTCTCTATGTTGAACATCACCTTTCCTCTACTAAACCTTACATATTCTTGCTCACCGAGACTCAGCTGTCTTGGGTAACTGATACCAAACCCTTCTCTGTATCCTCCTACTTTCTCTGCATTCACTTCAATCCTAAAGGTGGCTGCTCCGTACGAGTATATGTACACAACAACATTATCTTGCTCTCATGTTCCCGACCTTGAATCTTTTCAATGCTCTACTCCCTGGCTTCGGCTATCCTGTCGTACTTTTACTAAATATGTCTGTGCCGTGCACTTATCCCGCAAATCTACAGACTATGAAAAATTCTTCGACTGTCTTACTTAAAAGTTGGAACACATCCTATCGATTTCTCCTTTCTCTCAAATCTCCAATCTAGGTGATTTCAATTTCACCCACAACTTTGCCCCCTCCTCTGTCTGGTGAATAAACATACATCTTTTCTATCCTTGATAACTTAGAGGAGCTTGTACACCACCAGTCGAGCAGGGCAGTACTACCAAGGAAAGCTGATGACACGGAGAGTTGGAGCTCCCGTTGCTTCAGCCCTTGGGACTAGTTCCTGACCATCCCCCATTGCTGAACTTTTTCAGTGTCTCATTAACACAGACAGCAGGCCAGCATGCTCTCCAGTACAAGTTTCTCTAACTGTCCACACCAAACTACATGCACAGTACACACTACACTTTCTTTTCAAAATTAAATGTAAAATAGCATCAGATAATCAGGCCTCGGAGTTCCCGGGGAAGGGGCATTAATTCCCCCACCATCAGCCCCTCTTCCGGTGACGATTCAGAGAGATGCCTGGAACCACTGTCTGACTCACTTCTTCTTCAGTTTTGCAACATTCGCGGCCTTTCCTCTAACTTTCGCTCAGTTGGGCACCACCTCTCCTCCTCTAAACCTCACTTTCTCATTCTAACTGAGACTCAGCTGTCTGAGGCAACTGACAGCAAACAGCAAACCTTTTTCTGTTTCCTCCTACTTTCTCTATACTCATTTCAAAGCCAAAGGTGGATGTTGTGTATATGTACACAACGATTTATCTTGCTCTCGTGTTCCTGAACTTGATTCTTCTGAATTCTCTACTCTCTAGCTTCGGCTTTCTCGTCATTCTCTGACTAAATATATCTGCGCTGTTTACTTATCCCCTAATTCTACTATAAAATATTTTTCGACTATCATACTTCTACGATGGAACACATTCTATCCATTTTACCTTCCTCCGAAATCTCCATTCTAGGAGATTTCAATGTTCACCTTTGGCTCTCCTCTCCTTTCACTGATCCATCTGGTAAACAAGCCTACATCTTTTCTATCCTTAATGACCTAGAGCAGCTTGTACAGCACCCTACCCGTATCCATGATTGCCTTGGAGAGAGCTCCAACTTACTTGACCTCTTCCTTACAACTAATCCTTCCATTTGCACAGTAAATCTTTCCTCTCCGTTGGGCTCCTCCAATCACAACTTTATTACCATAGCCTATCCTATCGCTCCGGTACGGCCTGTGGACCCTTCAAAGAAACGTCGTCTGTGGCATTTTGGAGCTGGAGACTGGGAGGACCTCAGGCAGTACTTCTTTGATTTTCCATGGAATGATTATTGCTTACAAGGCCGGGAGCCATCTGAGTGTGCCTTGTGCATTACGAAGGTTATTCTCCCGGCCATGGAAGCATGCACTCCTTTCTCATATCCTATGAATAATGCAAGAAAGCTTTGGTTTAATCACGCTTGTTCTAATGCTGTCCGCAACAAGGAGAGGGCCTATAAAAGGTACCGGAGCCAACCCTCCCCTGAATCACATCTTGTTTATGTTTCTGCCCGGAATCGTGATAAGTCTGTTCTTCACCCTGCTAAAAATAATTTCATCCATACTAAGTGCTCTCAACTCTCCAACTCGAATTCTTCCCGCTCCTTCTGGCACCATGCCAAAAATCTTTCTAACTACTTTACCTCATCATCCTTCCCTCCTCTTTTCTATTCTGATTGCCCTGTAGCTATTTCTTCTACTGATAAAGCAGATCTCTTCACTCAGACTTTCTCCTCCAGTTCCACCTTAGACCATTCCGGTGCTGTTCCTTCATCATTTACCCCCTCAGACTTCCTCATGGCTGACATTAAAATTTCGTCATCTGATGTTTTTTTCTGCCATCACTGGCCTCAATACTAATAAGGCATATGGTCCTGATGGAGTCCTCCTGTTGTCCTCAAGAACAGTGCTTCAGTGCTTACACCCTGCCTAGGTAAACTCTTTCACCTTTGTCTGTCAACTTGTACCTTTCCTTCTTGCTGGAAGTTTACTCTCATTCAGCCAGTCCCAAAGAAGCGTGACTGTTCCCAACCCTCTAACTCTCGTCCAGTTGCTTTAACACCCTGTGTTTCAAAAGTTTTCGAGTCAATTCTTAATAGAAAAATTTTAAAGCATCTTTCCTATCACAACCTTCTTTCTGATCGTCAGTATGGATTAAGTCAGGGACGCTTCACTGACGATCTTCTCACCTGCCTTTCAGACTCGTGGTCATCCTCCTTTCGGGACTTTGGCGAAAGCTTTGCCATTGCACTTGACATCTCAAAGGCTTTCGATCGAGTCAGGCATAAATCTTTAATTTCCAAACTGTCCTCTTACGGTTTCTATCCTTCTAACTGTGCCTTCATCAATAGCTTCCTTTCTGGTTGTTCTATAGCTGCTGTTGTAGACGGCCATAGTTCTTCTCCTAGATCTATCAACAGTGGTGTTCCTCAAGGCTCTGTCCTATCACCAGCTCTCTTCCTTTTATTCATCAATGACCTTCTAAGCCGTACATCTAACCCTATCCAATCGTAAGCTGATGATTCCACCCTTCACCTTTCCATTCGGTTTCTGCAACGACCATCTCAGCAGTTACTTAAACAAACAAGAAATGAAGCTATGGCACACCTAATATCTGACTTGGCTCGTATCTCTGACTGGGGTAAAAATAATCTGGTTGTTTTTAATGCATCAAAAACTCAATTTTTACACCGATCAGCCTGACATAATCTTCAACAGGAGTACACGCTAAGGTTTAGTAATATCCAGCTCAATCCTGCATCATCCTTGAACATGCTTGGGGTTTCATTCACTTAGGACTTATCTTGGAAAAATCATATTGCATCTATTGTAAAATCTGCTTCCAAGAGATTAGGTGTGCCAAGCCGACTCTTCACCTTCTTTACTCTTGCACAGTTGTTGACTTTATACTTTTTTTTTTTTTTCACTCCCGTTTAGAGTACAACTCTCATGAGTGGGGAGGCTCCACACATACAGCTCTTCTCAATAAGGTTGTGTCAAAGGCTTTTCATCTCATCAACTTCCCTGCTCGTACTGGTTCCCTTCAACCTCTGTCTCTCCACTGCACTGTTGCATCTTTATCTCTTTTCTATCTCTACTTCTATGGTCACTGCGCCTCTGAACTATCTGCTTGCATTCCTCCACCTCTTCGACGGGTGCTACCTAGCAACAAATTCTCATCCCTTTTCCGTCGAACTCTTTAATGCAAGAGTTAAACATTACTCCCAGTCCTTCATTTATGCAACACGTCATCTCTGCAACTGTCTCCCTCTGTCTGTATTTCCTACTTTCTATGATCTCCAGTCTTTCAGACGCAATGTGTCCAGGCGTCTCGAAATGAATGGATCTTGAATTTGGCTCTCTTTTTTATTGTTTTTGTTATTTCTTGGAAGGTACGGTTTGTGGGCTCGTGGCCTTTGGTTCCTTCTTTCTTGCATTAAAAAAAAAAAATCCCTGACTGACTTGGAGTTAGTCCCAACATACCTGATTTTTTCTTTACAACTATATAATCCTTCTGGTTATGCTGTTAACCTTTTCTTTCTGTTGGGCTCCTCTGATCACAACATTGTCACCTTAAGCTGTACTATCTCTCAAGTAAGGCCTATGAACCCTCTCAAGAAGTGGCAGGTGTGGCACTTTGAAGCTGCTGACAGGGAGGCCGTCAGGCAGTATTTCTTTTATTTTCCCTGGAATGAGTACTGCTTACGAGAGCCATCCGAATGTTCCTTGCGCATTACGGAGATTATTCTCTTAGGCATGGAAGCATATATTCCTTTCTCTTATCCTTTGACTAATCCCCCCCCCCGGAAAAAAAAAATCTGTTTAATCACGCATGTTCAAATACTGCCCACAAAATAGTGAGGACCTTCAACAAGTACTGGAATCAACCCACCCCTGAATCACATCTCTTTTGTTTCTTCCTGGAATCCTACTAAGTCTGTCCTCCACTCTGCTATAAATAATTTCATTCATGCTAATTGCTCTTAACTCTCCAACTGAGTTTCTTTCTGCTCCTTCTGGTGCCTTGCCAACAACTTTCAAACAACTTTACCTCATCATCCTTCCCTCCTCTTTTCCACCCTGATGACTCTCTAGCTGTTTCTTCTACTGATAAAACAAAACTCTTCACTCAGACTTTCTCCTCCAATTCCACCCTAGACTATTCCAGTGCTGTTCCACCATCACTTGCCCCTCTGACTCCCTCATGGCTGACATTAAAATTTGTTCAATTAATGTGTTTTCTGCCATCACTTATCTTAATACGAACAAGGCATATGGGCCTGATGGGGACCCTCCTGTTGTCCTCAAGAACTGTGCTTCTGTGCTTACACCCTGCCTAGATAAACTCTTTCGCCTTTGTCTGTCAACCTGTACCTTTCCTTCTTGCTGGAAGTTTACTCTCATTCACCCTGTCCCAAAGATGGGTGACCACTCCTAGCCCTGCAACACTCGCCCAGTTACTTTAAGATCCTGTATGCTTAAAGTTTTTGAATCTATTCTGAACAAACAATTTTTGTAGCATCTTTCTTACCACAATTTTCTTTCCAGTTATCAGTATGGATTCCGCCAGGGATGCTTCACTGGCGATCTCACCTTCCTTTCAGACTCCTGATTATCCTTCTTTGGGAACTTTGACAAAAGTTTTGCCATTGCACTTGACATCTCAAAGGCTTTCGATCGAGTCTGGTGTAAATATTTAATTTCCAAACTCCCCTCTTATGGTTTCTATGCTTCTCTGTGTTTTTATTTCCATCTTCCTGTCAGATTGGTCTATAGCTGTTATTGATGACAACCATTCTTCTCCTTGAGCTATGAATAGAAGTGTTCCCCAGGGCTCTGTCCTATCACCAACTCTCTTCCTTCCATTCATCAATGGCCTTGTTGGCTGTACATCTAACCCTATCCACTCATATGCTAATGACTCCACCCTTCACCTTTCCATCCACTTCACATTGCGCCCATCTCAGCAGTTACTTCAACAAAGATAAGATGAAGCTATGGCACACCTAATGTCTGGCTTGTCTCATATCTGTTCGGGGAAAAAGCATTCTTGTTGTTTTTAAAGCCTTAAAAGCTCAGTTTTTACATTTTTCAACCCGTCTAAATTTTCCGCTGGAAAATCTTTTAACTTTTGACAATATGCAACTTAATCCTCCATTTCTAACAATACCCACTTCAATCCTTCATCATCTTTGATCATACATAGGTTTTCATTCTCTAGGAAATTACCTTGGAAAGATCATATTGCCTCTCTTGTCAAATCTTCCTTCAAGAGGTTAGGTGTGCTAAGCCAACTCCGTGCCTTATTTACTCCTGCTCAGCTGTTGACTTTATACACGAGTTTTATTCACCCCTGTGTAGAGTACAGCTTTCATAAAATCCATCCTAGACAATTTACCTACCAACAAAGCTCCAGGCCCAGATGGAATTCCGCCAATTGTTTTGAAAAAGTGTTCCCCTGAACTTGCCTCTGTCCTAGCCAAATTATTTAGACTATGCATGGGTACTTCTTTATTCCCAAATTCATGGAAAGAAGCCAATATCCACCCAGTTCCGAAGAAAGGAAGTTCGTCTGACCCCTCCGATTACAGACCAATAGCTGTCACATCTTCTCTTGGTAAGGTATTTGAAACTTTAATTAATAAGCATATTGTTAAACATCTTGAATCCAACAACTTAATTAGTGATAGACAATACGGTTTTCGCCACGAAAGATCCACCATTGACATACTTAATCTCATAACTCATACCATCCATCAATCAATTGATCTTTTTGGAGAAACTCATGCAGTAGCTCTTGATATCTCTAAAGCTTTCGACAGAGTATGGCACCGTTCCCTGCTGTCCAAACTCCCTTGCTATGGACTAACGTCTTTTGTTCCTTTGATTTCTTCTTATCTTAGTGACAGGAAAATAAGAGTAAAAGTAGATGATGTATATTCGAATTTCCACTCAATTAACGCTGGCGTGCCGCAGGGATCAGTTCTGGCGCCAACCCTATTTCTGGTTCATATTAATGATCTCTTATCTGTCACTCACAATCCCGTTCACTCATATGCAGATGACTCAACACTACATAGTTCATTCACACTCAGACATCCATTTACAAAGTCTAATATCTCTACCTCTCAACTCAGTACAGCCATCTCCATAAATCAAGATCTAGCTACAATCAGTGAATGGGGACAAAACAACCTTGTCTCTTTTAATGCTAGTAAAACTAAATATATACAGTTTACTAATAGACAGATATTGCAAGATTCGTACATTACCTTCAGTGCTACTAATATTCCCATCTCCAAAAGTATTGAAATTCTTGGTGTCTCACTTAACAGTGCCCTCAGCTGGACCTCTCATGTCAGATCACTTGCTAAAACCGCCTCAAAGAAACTTGGATTATTGTACAGAGTCCGTAACTTCTTCACCGATGAGCATTTAGCTATAATTTATAAGAGTCATGTGCGCTCTCAGCTTGAATATTGCTCACCCTTGTGGAATGGTTGTGGAGAGGTTGCATTAAGACAACTAGACAAAATTCAGAATAAAGCTGTTAGAATCATTAACAACCCTGCCATTACATATAAACTACCTCCCCTGCAAGTAAGAAGGAATGTTGCCTCCCTTGCATTATTTTACAGATATTTTTTTGGCAAATGCTCAGACGAAGTTGCGTCCATGGTGCCACCTCTCCATGCCTTCCCTCGTGCTACACGGGCATCTGGTAGCGCTCATGACTGGAATGTCACTCAACCATATTGCAGAACTTCTGCCTATCAGAATTCTTTCATTCCCTGAACTGCATCTCTCTGGAACTCGCTTCCCCAGAGTTGTTTTTCTCCAAATTTCAACCCACAACTGTTCAAGTCTAACTGTTACAGACATTTTATGAATAGAGGACACCAGTAAACTGGTGTATGGATTATTTTTTTTTCCCCATTTGTTTTTCCTTCCTCCGTTCTATTATTAAAAAAAAAAAAAAAAATGTATGGGGTGGTTTTCCACATATAGCTCTTCTCAACAAGGTAGAGTCAAGGGCTTTTTGTCGCATTAAGTCTCTTCCACTTACTGACTCCCTTGAACCTCTGTCTCTTTGCTGCATTGTTGTATCTTTATCTCGTTTCTATTCTACTTCAATGGTCACTGTTCCACTGAACTGACTGCTTGTATCCCTCCACCACTACGGCAGGTGCGTAGCACCTCTCTAGTCGTAAACTTTCATTCCTTTTCTGTCCAGCTCTCTAACGGAAAAATTAACCATCACTCCCAGTCCTTCATGTAAGTGATAGGTCAACTCTGGAACTGTCTTCCTCATCTGTACTTCTTACTGTCTGTGACCTTCAGTCTTTCAAACGCAGTGTGTCCAGGCATCTCAGAATGAATTGATCTTGAATTTGGCTTTCTGTTATCTTGTTTTTATTTTTTCGTGGAGAGAAAAGTCTTGTGGGCTCCTAGCCTTTGCTCAGTTCTTCCTTACGTAAAAAAGAAACTAACCCAGCCCAACCCTACCCAATCTGTTCCAGCTGAACTTAACTCAGCCTAACATAACTTAACTCAGTCCATAGTAGCTTAGTTTAACCTGACATAACCCAGTGTTCCTTAACCTAACCTAAATCATTGCATATGAAACACAATAAAAGTTACATCAAGAAGCACTCAGTGTAGAATATGTGCACCTTATGTCTAATTTAAGGCCGAACTTTTTACTTGCCCTGTAACTTTGACTTTCAACGGATTGCTCTCAAAATCAAACTACTTCATTCTTGCTTGACCTTCGACAATTCCACTTCTTTGATCCATATCGATTCTAAGTTTTTGCAGTGACCTTGCCATGTGGCCTTGACATTTTGTCTCCCCCTGTTACCTTTGCCTTTAAATGATTGTTCCTAAAATCGAATCCCTTTACACTTCTCTAACCGTGAAGCTTTCCACAAAGTTTTATTAAAGCCGGAAAAAAATGATGGTGTTAACCTTGCCATGTGACGGTGTCCTTTCATCTGTTATTCTTAAAAAACAATATGTATGTATGTATGTATGTATGTATGTATGTATCTATCTATCTATCTATCTATCTATCTATCTATCTATCTATATATATATATATATATATATATATATATATATATATATATATATATTGATCGTTTACCATATCTATAGCTCCTCCACCAAATTTGGCTCAAACTGTTTTGGTTATTTTTTCATACACAGACACGTGGATCGAACTTTGACCTTGTCCCTGTGACACTGACCTTGGAATGAGTATTTTCAAAGAAAAAATCCCTTCATTCTTGCATTATCCCCAACACATCCACCACGTTTGGTCTAAATTGGATAATACCTAAGGCCATACTGCAGCTGCTAGGTCAAGCTTTCACCTAGTTCTGTGACTTTGACCTACTGATATAAAAACAACATGCAAAATAATGGGAAGAACCTCAACCCTGACACTAAGTTTGGTTAAAATCGATTTTTTAAAAACTATTTTCACACACACACACACACACACACACACACACACACACACACACACACACACACACACACACACACACACACACACACACACACACACACACACACACACACACACACACACACACACACACACACACACACACACACACACACACACACACACACACACACACACACACACACACACACACACACACACACACACACACACACACACACACACACACACACACACACGTCGATCAAAACATAAGAATCTCGTTCCGTGAGTGAAGGTGTAATAATGTCGCTCATTTGCAGTTTCCATAGAGCGCATGTGTTTGAGATGTGTTAAACGTATTTTCACTAATATTTCCAAGATTCTCTCGAGTGGCTCGCAATAAAATGATACATGTATTCGTATTTTTTTGCTATAGCTCAATGTGTATATTCCACATA
Source organism: Coenobita brevimanus (assembly GCF_032717465.1). NCBI lineage: Eukaryota > Metazoa > Arthropoda > Malacostraca > Decapoda > Coenobitidae > Coenobita > Coenobita brevimanus. The sequence continues at coordinate 30,247,029 of NC_137028.1, read as the reverse complement.
GGAGACCCTTTGTAGTGAAGAGGTTCCCCTTGTGAAGAGCGCTTTCACCCTTACATGCTCCCACCACCTTGCAAGCCCCCCCCCTCTCCCCTTTTCTTTATAAATACCCCCTCCCCTCACAGTGCCCCTCGTCTCCCCCTAACAATCCCCTCCCTTGCATCCCCTCTCTTACTAAACTTTTCCATTTCATTCTTGCCCAGACATCTCATAAATTCTCGTATACCTCACCACACACCATAAATCCATCACCCACTCTCCCAGACGCACCCCAACAACCCCACACATACACCCTCCCTGCCCTCAGATACCCCCACCCTGACATCAAGACACCCCCAAAGCTCCACTCCAGATACCTCCACCCCTTGGCACCAAGACACACTCCCACCTCCATTCTCAGATACCTCCACCCGTACACCAAAACACACATACCGACCTCCACTCCCAGATACCTCCACCCCCTGGCACTAAAACATACCCCCACCCTCACTCTTAAATACCCCTCTGCTCTCCAAGATCGATCACAAACCTCCTTAGATACACCCCAAACACAGACACCTCCTCCTCCATTCCCTTCTTACTTACCTCCAGCCAGTTCTTGTCGTCCCCTTCCCCTGACTGATTGAGCTGGGTTCGATTCCCACGCCGATCAGGTTCTTGGACAAAGTTTGTTTCCCCTACGTATGTGTTCACCCGACAGGACACTGTTAAAAACCTGGATGTAAATTAGGTTGTTTAATGCCGTAATCCACGGGTGGGGAACGTCCGGTCTCCAGGCCGTATGAAGCCCGCAAGACCATTTGATCAGGCCCGCGAGGCAATTCGTAAATGCAGTTTCATAGACTCACGAACGAATATATTATTATGTACCGGGCTACAGTTAATTTTAAGTTGATAATTTTGTATGGCCCACGAATGATGTTAAAAATATCCTAATGGCCCCACCCCTGACGTAATCCATTGGAAGATTGAGACGAGGTACAAACTGACTGTCTAAATAATACTAGTGCAGTCGTTACACATTAATTTAAGCCTTATTCTTTTTTTCAATTTTTCCCTTTCTCCACTGATTACCTGCCACTCTGTCACCTTCTTCCTGCCTCCCTCCTCCCCAAAACATACTTCGTTTTCATCCCTCCCCCCACCTTTCTCCTCCCTAGTTATTCCCTCTTTCCTCCCATCATCATTAGCTCTCACCTCTCTACCTCTTTCCTCATCCCTTCATACCTCTCTATCCGTCACCCTTACCTTAATCCCTTAGTTCCCTCCTACCCTCTCCCCAGTCCCTCTTACCTAACTCTCCATCCCATCTTGCCTTAATCTCAGCTACCTTCCTTCCCTTAGACTTTCCTTCCTGCTTCTCCATTCCTCTTGCCCTTGTATTCTTTCCAATGCTGTCTCCTCTTACCCCCATACCTATCATTCTTCCCCCCTGTCCACCCCGATTCCCGTTTTACCTACTCTATCCCTTCCGCTTCTTTTTCATCTTCAAACTGTCTTCTCTCCAACTCATAGCTTTTCCCCTTCCCCTTCCAGTGATCTTCCCCACTGTCTTCTTTTCTCCTCTCGTCTTCCCCTTCCCTCATTCCCTCCCCCTAAACCCTCTTTTCCCCTCAACTCTATCCTTGATTCCCCTTCTCACCAACCATTATCCCAGCTCCTTCCCATCGTCTTTTCGCCACTCCCTCTCCCTTTTTTCTTCTCTTTCATCGTCGCTTTCACCTAACGCCATCCCCATTTCCTCAGTTCTTTTCTTCTCTCTCTCTCTCTCTCTCTCTCTCTCTCTCTCTCTCTCTCTCTCTCTCTCTCTCTCTCTCTCATATTTTAGACAACATATATATTTTATTACTGCCAAATCCAGATGATTATAAACATCTTCCAAAGGATATCTTGCAGTGAAAAGATAGTAGTCTCCCCGACACCCTCCCTTTACACACTGACTCTCATTTCATTTTATTCATGGTGCCGTGGCAGACATATATATCGATACACTTCATTACGAAAATTATTGTAAAGGTGACAACTGAATTTCACAACTTAGGAATATGATCTTCGCAGCCCATCAACCTTATCAGAGCACTGTAAGAGATTTATATGTTTGGCTAGAAAGTGGAATAATACTTTTGAACGCATCTTAGATCAAGCCTCACCGCCGTACAGGATGCAGAGATGGCACGTGCAACAACTCCACACCGAGTTTGTGTCTCAGTGCTGTGTGCGTGTGCGTGTGCGTGTGTGTGTGTGTGTGTGTGTGTGTGTGTGTGTGTGTGTGTGTGTGTGTGTGTGTGTGTGTGTGTGTGTGTGTGTGTGTGTGTGTGTGAGAGAGAGAGAGAGAGAGAGAGAGAGAGAGACTTTGATCTCTAACAGACCGTCCCTCCTTCCATCCTTTTACATCCCTCCTGCCTTCCTTCCCCTTTGCGCATTACTCGTATTACTCCTTACGTCCTTCCTTCCTCCTCCCTTCTCAGCTCTCCTCATACCTCCTTCCTTTTATTCTCTTCCTCTTTCCTCATCTTCTCGTATTGCGTCCTTTTGCTTATCATATTTTTTCATCTCTCTCTCTCTCTCTCTCTCTCTCTCTCTCTCTCATTCAGTCCTCCCCCTCCCCCTCCTCCACCTTTCTTCGTTCTGCATTTCACTCCGTATATTACTTCAGTCTTCATATCTGCAGTTGTTTCTGATTTTCCACATCTCTCTCTCTCTCTCTCTTTCTCTCTCTCTCTCTCTCTCTCTCTCTCTCTCTCTCTCTCACACACACACACACACACACACACACACACACACACACACACACCACCGATACGGCGCTTTAAAAAATCCATTAAATCATTCACACAGCCCGGCTTCAGACTGCAAGCCATAAATTTTCACGAAAATATATAGAAAAAAAAATGCACACTGGTCCTAGCTAATGTGAAAAGCTGGTATTAGAATGGGGAAGGGGGGGAGGAGGAAAGTGAAGATGGGAAGGCGGAGGAAACTGGGAGGGATAGAAAGGAGGGAAGGAGGAAGGAAGGAGGAAGGGGAAAGGAGACAGGGAGGAGGAGGGAAGAGGAAAGGGGAAGGGGGATGGGAGGGGAGAGAGGGAGGGGGAGGGGAGAGGAAAGTGGGAGGGGGATGAGAGAGGAAAGAGGGACGGTAAGGGAAAAGGAAAGGGGCAAGGGTAAAGGAGAGGAAAGAGGGAGGGGAGAGTTAAGAGGAAGGAGAAAGGAAAGAGGGAGGGAAGAGGAAAGAGGACGGGAGGAGAAAAGGAGGAAGAGAAAGGAAAGAATGAGGGGAAGGGGAGAGGAAAGAGGGAGAGGGAGAGGAGAGGAAAGAAGGAAGGGGAAGGTCACCGGAAGGGGAGAGAAAGTAGTTGAAATACTGATATTGGTGACGGCAATAGGGATGGAGGCAAATAGATTTGGATATGAAAGGAGAGATTGGGTATGAGGGAGGGGTGGGTGTCACGGGGGGATGTAAATTTAAAAATTAAAAATACTAAATGTTACTTGAAAATAGAGACAAGGAACTGACTTGTAAAAATCAAGTAGTAAGGTTTGCTTTATTCTGCCTTACTTCGCCGATTCTCTAAGGACGAGAATTTATAAACTTTCTCAACAGTACACAGCAGAGTCTAATTACTCACGAGTGCTGTTTGTTAGTACTGTTAGCCTCTTGAGAAAGTGACTCCACCCCTGACAATCAATAACTAATGCTAATGATAATATACAGGTTCTTGCCGGGCTTAACTCCTCGCCGGCACAACGGATTTAAGTTTGATACAAAAGAACTGGCCTAAGTACCAGTTATGGATAATGTAAAGTTTGTGCAAACTAGGAGCAGCAACTGTGCTGTTTACTTATCCCCTAATTCTACTGACTATCAAAAATTCTTCGACTATCTTACTTCTACGATGGAACACATTCTATCCATTTCTCCTTTCTCTGAAATCTCCATTCTAGGAGATTTCAATGTTCACCACCACCTTTGGCTCTCCTCTCCTTTCACTGATTCACCTGGTGAACAAGCCTACATCTTTTCTATCATTAATGACCTAGAGCAGCTTGTACAGCACCCTACCCATATCCCAGACCGCCTTGGAGAGAGCTCCAACATTCTTGACCTCTTCCTTACAACTAATCCTTCTGCTTACACTGTTAATCTTTTCTCTCCGTTGAGCTCCTCCGATCACAACCTTATCACCTTAACCTGTCCTATCACTCCGGTACGGTCTGTGGACCCTCCAGGGAAATGTCATTTGTGGCATTTTGGAGCCGCGGATTGGGAGGCCCTCAGGCAGTACTTCTTTGATTTTCCCTAGAATGATTATTGCTTCCATGGCCTTGAGCCATCTGAGTGTGTCTTGCGCATTACGAAGGTTATTCTCTCAGGCATGGAAGCATACATTCCTTTCTCATATCCTTTGACTAACGCAAGAAAGTCTTGGTTTAATCACGCTTGTTCTCATGCTGTCCACAACAAGAAGAGGGCCTACAAAAGGTACCGGAGCCAACCCATCCCTGAATCACATCATCTTTACGTTTCTGCCCGGAATTGTGCTAAGTCTGTTCTTCGCTCTGCTAAAAACAATTTCATCTGTACTAAATGCTCTCAACTCTCCAACTCGAATTCTTCCTGCTCCTTCTGGCACCTTGCCAAAAACCTTTCTAACAACTTTACCTCATCATCCTTCCCTCCTCTTTTCTACTCTGATGGTTCTGTAGCTGATTCTTCTACTGATAAAGCAGATCTCTTCGCACAGACTTTCTCCTCCAGTTCCACCTTAGACGATTCCGGTGCTGTTCCTCCATCACTTCCTGCCTCTGACTTCCTCATGGCTGACATTAAATTTCTTCAGCTGATGTATTTTCTGCCATCACTGGCCTCAATACTAACAAGGCATATGGGCCTGATGGAGTCCCTCCAGTTGTTCTCAAGAACTGTGCTTCTGTGCTTACACCCTGCCTAGGCAAACTCTTTCGCCTTTGTCTGTCAACTTGTACCTTTCCTTCTTGCTGGAAGTTTGCTCTCATTCAGCCAGTCCCAAAGAAGGGTGACCACTTCCAACCCTCCAACTATCGTCCAATTGCTTTAACATCCTGTATTTCAAAAGTTTTCGAGTCAATTCTCAATAGAAAAATTTTAAGGCATCTTTCCTCTCACAACCTTCTTTCCGATCGTCAGTACTGGTTCCGTTAGGGACGCTCCACTGGCGATCTTCTCACCTGCCTTCCAGACTCCTGGTTATCCTCCTTTTGGGACTTTGGCGAAAGGTTTGCCATTGCACTTGACATCTCAAAGGCTTTCGATCGAGTCTGGCATAAATCTTTAATTTCCAAACTGCCCTCTTACGGTTTCTATCCTTCAATCTGTGCCTTCATCGCTAGCTTCCTTTCTGGTCGTTCTATAGCCGCTGTTGTAGATGGCCATTGTTCTTCTCCTAGATCTATCAACAGTGGTGTTCCTCAGGGCTCTGTTCTATCACCAACTCTCTTCCTTTTATTCATCAATGACCTTCTAACCTGTACATCTAACCCTATCTACTCATACGCTGATGACTCCACCCTTCACCTTTTCATTCGGTTCACGCAACGCCCATCTCAGCAATTACTTCAACAAACAAGGGATGAGGCTATGGCACACCTAATGTCTGACTTGGCTCGTATCTCTGACTGGGGTAAAAATAAACTTGTTGTTTTTAATGCATCTAAGACTCAGTTCTTACACCTATCAACCCGTCAAAATCTTCCACAAGTATACCCACTAATGTTTAATAATATTCAGCTTAATCCTGCATCATCCTTGAACATGCTTGGGGTTTCATTAACTCGGGACTTATCTTGGAAAGATCATATTACATCTCTTGTAAAATCTGCTTCCAAGAGATTGGGTGTGCTTAGCCAACTCCTTTCTTCCTTTACCCCTGCACAATTGTTGACTCTATACAGGGGTTTTATCCGCCCCTGTGTGGAGTACAACTCTCATGTGTGGGGAGGCTCCTCACATACAGCTCTTCTCAATAGGGTGGAGTCAAAGGCTTTTCGTCTCATTAACTCTCCTCCTCTTACTGACTCCCTTCAACCTCTGTCTCTTCGCCGCACTGTTGCATCTTTATCTCTTTTCTATCGCTACTTTAATGGTCACTGCTCCTCTGAACTGTCTGCATACACTCCTCCACCTCTACGACGGGCGAGTAGCACCCATCTAGCAGCAAACTCTCATCCCTTTTCTGTCCAACTCTCTAATGCAAGAGTTAACCGTTACTCCCAGTCCTCCATTTATGCAACAGGTCAACTCTGGAACTGTCTCCCTCTGTCTTTATTTCGTGCTGCCTATGATCTCCAGTCTTTCAAACGCAGTGTGTCCAGGCATCTCAAAATGAACGGATCTTGAATTTGGCTCTCTCTTGTATGTTGTTTTTCTCTTGGAGGGAACTGTTATTGCGGGCTCATGGCCTTTGGTTCCTTCTTCCTCGCATAAAAAAAAACTAAAATAAGCTTAATTTGGAGAAATAAAACACGATTCTAATTACATTATTCTCAACGAAAAGAACTGTAAATTTACTAGTTACAATAAAATAAATTTACTTTATATGTGGTTGTGTCTAGGAATGTAATAGGAAGATTGTTGGATGTGAGAGTTCTGAGAGGGGAGGGTGGAGGTATGTCTGACCACTACCTGGTGGAGGGAAAGTTAAGAGTAGGTAAGAGATGGGTGAGAGCTAGGAGGGTTAGGTGTGGCAGGGAGGTTTTGAAAGTGAGTGAGTTGGATAAAAGAGAGAAAAAGATAGAGTATCAGGAGAAATTGAAAGATGAGTGGAACGCAGTGAAAGATCGGGAAAATGGCAGCGTGGAGGAGGAATGGCAGTTGTTTAAGAGTGCTGTGGTGGGGCATGCAGAAGAGGTGTGTGGTGTGAGACGTGTGGGTGGTGGTGTAAGAAAAGGAAGTGAATGGTGGTGCGAGGAAGTAAGTATGGCTGTGGCTGAGAAGAGACGTGCATATGAAGTGTGGCTGCAGAGGAAGGATGAGATGTCGTATGAAAGGTATAAGGAAAAGAGGAATAGAGCGAGAAGGGCTGTGCGTGATGCTAAAGTGGCAGCAGATGAGAGGTGGGGTAGGCGGCTGACAGAGAATTTTCAACAGAATAAGAAAATGTTTCGGAAGGAGGTGAAAAGGGTGCGAAAGGGAGAGTCTGGGAAGGAAGAACGAGTAAAAGCAGAGGATGGAAGGATGTTAATTGAGATGGATGCAGTAAGGAAGAGATGGGCAGAGTATTTTGAAAGATTGTTAAATGTGGAGGAGGGAAGGCTGGCTGAGATTGTGGCGGATGGAAGGGTGCAAGGAATAAATGTGTTGGGAGAGTTGAATGATTCTTTGATCACGAAGAAGGAAGTGGAGAAGGCAGTAACTGAGATGAAAACAGGGAAAGCTGTAGGTATGGATGGGTGTGCTGTGGAATGCCTGAAGGGTGGTGGAGTGACTATTGTTGACTGGTTAGTAAGATTGTTGAATGTGTGCTTTGAGAACGGTATGGTGCCAACTGACTGGGCAAGTGCTTGTGTGGTCCCGTTGTATAAAGGCAAGGGTGATAAGTGTGAATGTACTAGCTTCAGGGGTATAAGTCTGTTGAGTGTTGTAGGTAAGGTGTATGGTAGAGTGTTAATTATGAGAGTTAGAGAGGGTACAGAGGGAGTGATTAGTGATGAGCAGTGTGGCTTTAGGAGAGGGAGGGGATGCGTTGATCAGGTGTTTGCTGTGAGACAAGTGTGTGAAAAGTATTTAGCGAAAGGCAAGGATGTGTTTTGGGCATTTATGGATTTAGAGAAAGCGTATGATAGAATTGATAGGGAGGCTTTGTGGACTGTTTTAAGATTGTATGGACTTGATGGTAGGTTACTAAAAGGAGGGAAAAGTTTTTATGTAAATACTAGAGCATGTGTAAGAGTGGGAAATGCTGTGAGTGATTGGTTTCCCGTGAGAGTGGGGCTGCGACAGGGATGTGTGATGTCGCCTTGGTTGTTTAATATTTATATGGATGGTGTTGTAAGGGAGGTGAATGCAAGAGTTTTAGGTGGAGGTCTTAGTCTGGTGAATGTTGATGGTGGAGAGTGGAATCTCAGAGGAGAGATTGAGACAGTTGGTAGAGGAGTTTGGAAGGGTGTGTGAAAGGAGGAAATTGAAAGTAAATGAGAATAAGAGTAAAGTGATTAAGTGTACGATGTTGATAGATGGTAGGGGGATGAATATAGTTTTGAATGGTGAGTTGCTTGAGGAGGTATATTGTTTTAAATATCTAGGGTCACATGTTGCTGTGGATGGAAGAATAGATGCAGAAGTGAAATTTAGAATAAATGAAGTAGGAAAGGTGCTGGGAGGAATGAAAAAAGTGTTTAAATGTCGTTCGCTTAGAATGGATGTAAAGAGAAGGCTGTATGAGGGTGTTGTGGTACCGACTGCATTATATGGGGCTGAAACATGGAATATGGGTGTAGCAGAGAGGAAAAGTTTGAATGTAATGGAGATGAGGTGTCTGAGGAGTATGTGTGGAGTGACGCGTATGGATCGGGTGCGAAATGATGAAGTGCGAAGGAGAACTGGAGTTGTTCGGGAGATGGCTGGTAGAGTTGAGCAGAGGGTGTTGCGATGGTTTGGGCATATGGAGAGAATGGATAATGAGCGATTGGTGAAAAAGATAACTAGATCTGATGTGAAAGGTGTAAGGCTGAGAGGAAGACCACGAATAGGATGGATGGACAGTGTGAAGAGAGCACTGGATGCGAGAGGGATGTCTGTTGAGCAAGGAAGAGTGTCTGTGTGTGACAGAAATAAATGGAGAGAAATTGTGAATGAATAAGTGATGATGCAACCCTGAGGGGATATTCTCCCGCATTTGGTCTGATCAGCTAGTCAGGTCAGGTGTGGGTAATGGGATGGGTCTGTTATGATGTGGCAGGGGTAAACCAGTTCTGCTGTCGGGCCATGCTGCGGATGTCACTGATTGCATTGCGCAGTTGACCCTTGTGCGGTGTGGTGCAGTGAGGATCTGTCCGTTCTCCCCTTTGGGGCTAAGATGCGAATGAATGTGTTTGAATGGATGAGTAAATGGAGAGTGTGTCGTCCTGTCTCGGCTACCTCCCTTTTCCTGGGGGAAGCAGCCTTGGTATATAGACAGATTATATGAATCTCAAAAATGAATTCAAAATGGGGACTTCATGGTCACTAGGGGACTCATGAATTCTAATAACAAAGAGAACACACTCACTCGCTCATTCAAAAGCTAATCGAACATAAGCTTTAAAAAACGAACAGAAATACTGGTCAGTGGAGGGACAGAGCCGAACGAAAATCTGGGCGTCTGTGTGAATGCCAAACGCTGCTATTCGCGTGAAGCCCACTTCGCCAATTCACCGTCTAGGTGGAGATTCAGGAATTCCCTTTACAACAGAGGTGCATCTCTATGCTGGGCACAAACGGTCCTGTACTCGAGGCGACTCAAAACTGACTAAGTTTAAATGGGGAAGGGAGGCAAGAGCTGGCCGTGCTTGCCGGAAGTAGGCGTGGCCTAACTTCAACGGTCAATGGAGGGCAAATGATATACGCTAACAATAAATCACTCAGTGAAAGCACAAATGTCGTGCATAAGAGTGGTCACCTATGATACAGTGATAAACGTTCTGAAAACCATCCCGATCGAAGTGAATGCGAGGACGGTTCAACTGAGTGATGCCCAGTGGGAATTACACTAGAGTTCGTGGTTTTCTTACCAAAGTACAATGTCACGAATCTGTATAAATACACTTGCGCGAATTCGTGACAGTGGGAAAGAGAAAGGTGATGGAGGAAAGAAGGAATGGGAAGAGAGGTGCGAGATAGAAGGAATAGGGGGTATGGAGGGGAGACGGTGGGAAAGGGAAGTGCGAAAGAATGTGGGAAGGATAAGAGGGATGAAGGAAGGGGGAAACAGAGGAAGGAAAAGAGGGGAGAGAGCTAGGTAAGTGGGGTGAGGGATGTAGGAAACTGTAGGGAAGGGAAGATGGGAGGGAAAGGGAGGAGAGTGTGAGAAGAGGAAGGAGGGTGAAACGGGGTTTACATAATACATAGGAAGTAGAGATAAGCGGATTCTTCTGGCCCGCCATGAGGATATCTGTTGGGGGAAAAAAAAAAAAAACTAATATTACTAAAGATCTAACCAATGTGTGGGGAGGGAAAAAACGAGCAAGAACAAAGAAGGGATGAACTGAGAATACAGGATGGGTAGATGGAGAGTTGAGTGGGGGAAGAGAGGGAAGGAGGAGGAGGGAAGAGTTAAGAATGAGTATAGGAGGGATATAAGTGAGTGAGGGGGTAAGAGGGAGTGAGGTTAAGAGAAAGATGAGCCGATGAGTGAGGGAAGAGGGAAGGGAAGAGAGGAGGGATGAAGAGGGGAAAAGGAATGGAGAGGATAGGAGGGATTCTCTGAGAGGAGGGGAGGAGGGGGGGAAAGAGGAGGGGAGAGGGGGTACCTAAGAATTTATGAGAGGCCATGGCAAGAAGTGAAATGGATAAGTTTGGTAAGGGGAAGGGGGAGGAGAAGGACCAAACGAGAGGAGGGAAAGGGGTGGAGGTTAAGATGATAAGGAGGAAGGAGATGTGTGTGGGGAGGTTTTCATGAAATCATTAACATTATGAGTCTTTAGTTATTGTATTAATATTACCATTTATAATTACATTACCATGAAGACGTTTAACATCTCCAACAAAATACAGAATCGTTAAAATTATCTGCCATAAAGGTTCGAGAGCATCAATTTTTTCAAATTACTGATGGTGGTAGGTGGAGGCTCCCATCATCCACCACTCCTTTGATGTAATGTCGCATACATTTTCCTTCATGTCCATCATTTTTTTCCTGTGTCTATCCACCGTTTTTCGTATTTTTCCTGTCCATCCAGCCACTGTAACTCCACTTTCAACTTCAGGTGGCTGTACAGCGAGTGACATAGCAAATGGTTTCAGGTAATTCCGGAAACCATTTACAACGCTGGGTAGTAACAATAGAGTTAGTTAACGGGGTGATGTGGAGCCTACTATAATGCCCCTGTTTATTCATATAGCTCAGTGGCAAAAACTAGACAATACTGTGGATCTACATCTTTTCCACACCATTTCTTAATGGCAAACATGATATTCTACGGCTGTTTTATTCTTACAAATGATTAATGGTGAGTACATGGAAATTTTAGGCCAATTTAGTGTAAAAAGAGCATAGTTTGAGAAGATCCTCTTTAAGATCAAGAAAATGTGTGTGTGTGTGTGTGTGTGTGTGTGTGTGTGTGTGTGTGTGTGTGTGTGTGTGTGTGACAAATATATATATATATATATATATATATATATATATATATATATATATATATATATATATATAGCCAGACCCTTAATCCCATACGGGGTGGCCACAAACAAATCGCCTCCACGTCTCCCTGTCCCCTGCTATTTCACTGTCATGCTCCCAACTCACACCCCTCTCTGTCATATACCTCTGCACTCCATCCCTGCACCTAATCCTCGGCCTCCCCCTCCCCCACCCTCCACCTTACTCACATACACTCTCCTCGTCAGTTTCTCACCATCCTCTCCACAAGGCCAAACCACCTCAGTGTGTTCTCCTAACGCTTCCTATCACATCCACATCCACACCACAACGCTCCATCACATCCTCATTTTTCAGCCTGTCCCTCCATGTGACTCCACTGGCTCATCTTATATAACTCATTTCCACTGCTCTCACTCTTGACTTGTGTCCTTCCAGCAACGTCCAAGCTTCACTTCCATACGTCAGAGTTGGTATCACAATACTGTCATGTAGTAACTTTTTTACTTCCATGCTCACTTCCCTGTTTCTTATCACTGCCTTCGAGGAACCAGCAACCTTTCTTCCTTGTTGTACCCTTTCAAGCACTTCACCCTCCAAACTTCCATCCTTACTCATCACACTACCCAAGTACTTAAACGTACTCACATTTTCCATTTCGTCACCATCCAACCTCACTGTACATTAACTAACTTCATCTCTCTCGAAGACCATCAATTTACTCTTCCCTACATTCACCTTTAGCTTCCGTTTCTTACACACACTGCCAAACTCATCCAACAAGCCTTGCAGCTCCCCTTCGTCTTCACTTAACAACAAAGTATCATCAGGAAACAACAGTACAGGGAGATTCCAAACACTACCCTCTCTCATTAGGGCCACTCCAACATCCACTGCCCTACCTTGTACCTCTTTTATTACCCCATCCATGTACAGAGTGAACAGCCATGGAGACATGACACATCCCTGTTTCAACCCAGGGATGTGTCATATATATATATATATATATATATATATATATATATATATATATATATATATATATATATATATATATATATATATATATATATATATATATATATATATATATAATAGGTAATTACTCCACGTGGATCTTGAGGCTAATGAGAGAAGCTGGTATGCGGGGACAGAGGGAAAAGTGGAGAAAGTGAAGAGGAGTGATGAAACAGAGAGAAGGAGATGGGGAATTGGAATGTGGAGAGGGAGTGGGAAGAGGGGGCTGAGAAGATGAAAAGTTGAGACTGGAGATGATGTGGGGATGAAAGGAAACATGTACGTGAGAGGAGAAGAGAGGAAGGAAGGGGGGGGGGGATGTAGGGAGTGAAGAGGCGAAAGGGAAGAAGTGTGGACAGAGTAAAAGAAAGAGGGGGTGGAGGGTGGAAGACGCTGTGAGAGGGATGTGAGGACAATGTAGGATAAGCGGAAGGTGAAAAAGGGAGGGCGGGAGAGGAATGATAATGGGTTACGACCGGAAGAGGGAGGGGGAGGTAAAAAGAAAGGGAAAAGGAAAGGAAGAGCGGAGGGAAAAGAAGATGGTTGTTGGGAAGGGCAAGAGGATGATGCGGTGTACATTGGAGGACATTGGGGTATGCAGATAAGGGGTAACCTGTTGTCCCATAAAAAGCTTACCTGTGTGAGATTAAACTAATGTGCAGAGACAGGTTTAAGAGAGAGAGAGAGAGAGAGAACAATGAAGTGATGAACTGGGAATAGTGGGTGGAATGGGGAGGGGGGTGGAAGACAGAGAGTGAGGAAGGAGGGAGTGGGGGGGAAAGAGAAGGAGAAATAAGATGGAGAAAAGTAGGGATAAGTGGTGGAGAGGGGGAGGGGAATGAGGTTAAGAGAACAATGGGCATGGAAGTGAGGGAAGCGAGATGGAAGTGGAAGAAATATTGAAGTGGAAAGAGGATTGGAGAGGGGGGAGGACCCTAAGGATGGGAGGGGCGAAAGGAATCGACTGGGGAGAAGAAGCAAAGGGAGGCGGGAGGGGAGAGGAGGGGGTTATTTGAGAATTTATGAGGCGGCACAGCAAGAAGTGGAATGGACAAATTTGGTGAAAGAGGAGGGGGGAGAGGACCTGTAAGGGGCAGGGAGGGTTGGAAGTAGATTGGAAGGAAGAGGAAAAGAGGGAGGAGAAGCTGAGCTGGTAAAAGAGGGAAAGGAGGTCTACTTGTGGGGAAATTCATGAGGAAGTGTTTTCAGAAAGTCACTAATAAATACTAGTTTTCTATTTACCATGTTGCATTTAAGTATTATATTTCCCCGTAGGCGTTTAACATCATGCCAAAATACATAAGGATCTTTATTATAATCTTCTACCATCAACCAAGGACGACATTTTTACTATTACTGACGCTGCCGCAGAATTTTATTTGGCTTACAACATTTTGGTATTGCTATGGTTAATGAAGGATCCATCTACCCCATTCTTGTTCAAAATTAAGCTGAATGAACCGTGTGTGTGTGTGTGTGTGTGTGTGTGTGTGTGTGTGTGTGTGTGTGTGTGTGTGTGTGTGTGTGTGTGTGTGTGTGTGTGTGTGTGTGTGTGTGTGTGTGTGTGTGTGTGTGTGTGTGTGTGTGTGTGTGTGTGTGTGTGTGTGTGTGTGTGTGTGTGTGTGTGTGTGTGTGTGTGTGTGTGTGTGTGTGTGTGTGTGTGTGTGTGTGAGAGAGAGACAGACAGACAGAAAGCGAGGTGGGGGGTTAAAGTTATTGGTTCCTGAGAAACGATCAGATTGCCGTTACCTCAGCTCTCTCTCTCTCTCTCTCTCTCTCTCTTACATTTTTACCAGCACTGAAACTTTCCTCCACTACTGCTATCATCACGAACGACTAATATCACTGTTACAGATAAAACCTAACTTAATATTTACTACTTGTCCACCACTACGTTACCAATCACATATCACACATTACCACACTACAACACACTCGACACCACAGTGCACGACATCACACAACCACAACACAACACGCACCAAAACACAACCACCCCAACCACACCACACCACAAGCAGCATAGAATAACACACACAACACCACACAACCACAGCACACCACAGCTACGTGACACCATCTCCCTCTCCAACATACCACCCCTTCCTTTTACCACCACACCATATCACACAATTTATCTACTACCATCGACATTTTAACTTCACCATGGTAGGCTACTACAGTACCATTCTTGGATCACCATACCAACATCACCACCACACACCATAGTCACCACAAAACAGCCCCAGTAACTATAACACCACCATACACCGATTCTCTACCACCACAACATCGCATACCTCACCGCTTACATCACCACCACTACACCATCACACACCACCAGACCACCACCACACCACATACAGCTGCACTACAAAACTACAACCACACCACCATCACACCACTACCACACCATCACTACATAACCACTATGCAACAGACATCAGCACACACTACAGCCCCTTCTTCCAAACAATTCCTCCACTTCCCACACCACCGCATCGGCTACCCCCGCCCCCTCCATCACCACCACAATAACCTTCCTCCTCGGCAACACCACCACACCACTTCCCCAGACCCCACGTAAATATGGTGGTATATTTGCCTCCCTTGTGGATATCACGTGCCAAATCTCTCTTATTTCCCCAAGGCCCGCTCAGAAATAGTCATAAAATTGTGTTTGGGGCAATGTGGGTGTTTGGCTGAGTGTGTGTGTGTGTGTGTGTGTGTGTGTGTGTGTGTGTGTGTGTGTGTGTGTGTGTGTGTGTGTGTGTGTGTGTGTGTGTGTGTGTGTGTGTGTGTGTGTGTGTGTGTGTGTGTGTGTGTGTGTGTGTGTGTGTGTGTGTGTGTGTGTGTGTGTGTGTGTGTGTGTGTGTGTGTGTGTGTGTGTGTGTGTGTGTGTGTGTGTGTGTGTGTGTGTGTGTGTGTGTGTGTGTGTGTGTGTGTGTGTGTGTGTGTGTGTGTGTGTGTGTGTGTGTGTGTGTGTGTGTGTGTGTGTGTGTGTGTGTGTGTGTGTGTGTGTGTGTGTGTGTGTGTGTGTGTGTGTGTGTGTGTGTGTGTGTGTGTGTGTGTGTGTGTGTTCTTACCTAATTGTTCTTACCAAATTTTATCTTTACAGGAATGATTCAAGTTTGTACTGTCCCGTGTTTTGAAACATTTACATCGTAAATATCTTTGAATTTTTGTATAGTTTTAACTCACACTGTTTCAGTCGGTGGTGCATTCCACTGATCAATTGCTCTATTCGGGACACTGAATTTCCTTACGTCTTTATTACCTCTCTTTTTGTACAGTTTTCTTGCTGTGTCCGCTTGAAGTTGTTTCCCTTAGGTTATATACTCATCTGTGTCTATTTTATCTTTTCCTGTAATGCATATATATAGCATAATCATGTCTCCTCTTTTCTTTCTCTCCTGTAATGTCGGTAGGTTTAATTTTCTAGTCTTTCATCATAATTTAGTTCCTTTATGCGTGGTGCCCATCTTGTTGCGGCCCTTTATACCTTTTCAGTCTTAGTGTTTTTTGAGATGTGGATTCCAGACTTCAGATGCATACTCTAGAGTTGGTCTAATGAATGACGTGATTATCTTTCTCAGCATATATTTTTTTTTTTTATGTGTATGCTACTCTCATATTAGCAAGCAGTGTGTACATGTTCCGTACTTCCTCAGTGATGTCATCAGCCGGAGATAGTCTGTTATTGATAATCACTCCTAAGCCCTTCTCCTTTTCAGATATGTGTAGGTTTGAACTTCCTAGCTTATAATCCCACACTGGTCATTTTCACTTTTACCAAACTTGATAACATGGCATTTGTCCACTTGGAATTCCATTTGCCATCTGTAGCTCCATTCAAGAAGCTTATTAAATTATTCTTGTTGCTCTTTGCAAGGGTTTGTGTTTGTTATCTTCATTTGGATGTCTGCATCATCAGCAATCATATTTAGATAGCTTTCATTTCTAATGTTGCTGTGTATGTGTGTGTGTGTGTGTGTGTGTGTGTGTGTGTGTGTGTGTGTGTGTGTGTGTGTGTGTGTGTGTGTGTGTGTGTGTGTGTGTGTGTGTGTGTGTGTGTGTGTGTGTGTGTGTGTGTGTGTGTGTGTGTGTGTGTGTGTGTGTGTGTGTGTGTGTGTGTGTGTGTGTGTGTGTGTGTGTGTGTGTGTTAACCATCCTTGAAATGCAAAATATGAATAATGGAAAACAAATTTCATCTTCAACTCAGTTGACACAATGTAAGTAGGAAAATGAAACCTACATTTAAGTTAATAGTTAGCATTACGATTGTAATACATTTTCAATATTCCCAAGGGAACAGCATCCCCCTTAAAGTCCAATAATGATGCCGACTGTACCACTGGCACTGAAACTCCTGTCGTCATGTCCAGCTTCTCTCCCTATGGAATTCGAAATAAGTATGGGTAATGAGTAACAGGGCGGCTCTGATAACTTTGCCGTCACTCGTCTGCTGTGGATTCACAAAGACTAATTTTCGGACTCCATGTAGGAAAAAAAGCAGGACAGGCTACAGGAATTTTGATGCCGACAGTTCAACGCGTAGGCGGACTGAGACCCAGAAAAGCAGGAAAAGTTTAGAAAGCGAAGTAAACATGGAGAAGTAATGGCTTGAGAGAAAACGGATGTTGTGCAGGGAATGGAAGTATCAGGATAAAACGGGAAATAACAAAGAACCAAATAGAACTTGATCTTAACCCTTCGAATCCTGTGACGAATTCTATGTGTATGTATTTTTAGATTATTGCACTTACCTTACGATTTCTTTCTTTCTTTTTTTCCTTGGCTAGAGGGTATTAAATAGATTCCTCAGTAGTTCATCGCTCGTTAGATGCTCTCATAGGCAGAATAGAATCATCACGTAGCAGCAACAAAAAAGAAATAGAAACGGATCAAGAAGTTAATAAATTCTGATTCTCTTTCCCCAGGCACACAAATGCAGAAAACGTCAGCTAAAAAAAAGAGAGAAAAAGAGGAAGACAGGGGAAAAAAAACTTTACAAAGTGATGTAAGCCAAACATTATGACAACTAAAATGGATGTTGCTGTGATAATGATAGGGGGTAACTTGTGTGGATGAGGCCAACTTTGTACATTCCTCTCTTGGCACAACTCCTACAAAACTTCTTAAAGATTAATAGCTGAAGTGGGGATTCTTTGGGACTCTAGGGAGTTGGGGAAGAAGGGAGGACGGAAGGGGGGGGGTTAAGGGAAGATAAAGGGGAAGAAGAAGAAGGGATGATGGAGGAAAAAGAGGGGTGATTGGGAGGAGGTGGGGAGCGGGCATGAGGGAGGAGGGATAAAAGAGAGCGAAGGAGGAGGGAGTGGGATGGGGGAATGAGTTAGGTAAGGAAAGAGGATGAGGAAGGGGTGGGAGGGTGAAGGAAGGGGAATGAAGGAGGGAGAAAGAGAGAGGATGAAGGACGGGAAAGGAGGGTGGATAAGGGGGGAAGGGAAGGGGAAGGAAGGGGAAAGAGAGGGGAGGAAGTAGGGGGACGAGTGAGGGAGAGGGATGAAGGGGAAGACGAAGAGAAGAAGAAATAATGAAAAAAAAAAACTAGGGGAAGAGGACATTAAGTGGGAAAATAAGGATGGGGAAGGAGAGAAAGATAAACCCACAAAAATCACATCAATCAAACCTAAATTCAACTAATATGAAGTTTTAAAATGAACAATAATATGCTATCTGATGACTTATATCGAATTAAAAAAAACTTTAACTCTTTTGCGCCCCATGTCCCCAGTATGGTAGGGAACTGTGCATTGTTAAAAACAAAGTAGGGAGCCCCGAGGCAGGGACCTACAGTATGAGCTTCGCAACTATGAGCCGACAGGTGGAGGGCCGTACACCTAGCACCCTTCCAGCAAAATCCCTTGCACAGGAAATATGGGAGCTATGGGGTTAATTAAAATATCGGAAGGAACAAAAACTCTGATAATGGCCTAAATCAGGTGAACAAAACCCAATAAAGGACCCAGAAGTAAATTACATGAAAACAAATAAAGACCTAACTCGAAATAAGAAAAACTTCAGTAAAGACCCAAATTACACTGACAAGAAAAAATGTATCTGTCTATCTATCTATTGCCAGATATCTTAATCCCTTGTACTTGGTGGCCACAAACAAATCGCCTCCACGTCACCCTGTCCCCCGCAATTTCACTGCCCAGCTCCCAAATCACAACCCCCTCTCTCATATACTTCTCCACTCCATCGCTCCATCTCATCCTTGGCTTTCCCCTCCCTCTCTCCCCCTCCACCTCACTCACATACACTCTCCTCGTCAGTCTCTGACTCTCCATCCTCTCCACATGGCCAAACCACCTCAGTGTGTGCCTCCTAATGCTTCTTATCACATCCACAACCACACCACAACGCTCCATCACATCCTCATTTCTCAGTCTGTCTCTCTATGTGACTCCACAGGCTCCTCACAAGTAACTCATTTCCACTGCTCTTACTCTCGACTTGTGTCCAAGCTTCACTTCCATACGTCAGAGTTGATATCAATACTGTCATGTAATAACTTTTTAGCTTCCATACGCACTTCCCTGTTTCTTATCACTGCTTTCAAGGAACCAGTAACCTTTCTTCCTTGTTGTACCCTTTCAAGCACTTCATCCTCCAAACTTCCATCCTTACTCATCACACTACCTAAGTACTTAAACGTACTCACATTTTCCATTTCCCCATCATCCAACCTCACTGTACATTCACTGACTTCACCTCTCTCGAAGACCATCACTTTACTCTTCCCTACATTCACTTTTAAATTCCGTTTCTTACACACTCTCTCAAACTCATCCACCAAGCCTTGCAGCTCCCCTTCGTCTTCACTTAAGAACACAGTATCATCAGCAAACAACAATACAGGGAGTTTCCAAACGCTGCCCTCTCTCATTAGGGCCACTCCAACATCCACTGCCCTACCTTGTATCTCTTTTATAACACCATCCATATACAGACTGAACAATCATGGAGACATGACACATCCCTGTTTCAACCCAACCTTCAAATAGAAAAACCCACTCAGTTCAGAATCCACACGCACTGCAGCCTTAGTACCCTCATACATACTCTTCACAGCATTCAACAACTTCCCATCTAATCCATATATTATTAATACTTTCCACAGTCCTTGTCTATCCACCCTGTCATATGCTTTCTCCAAATCCATGAAGGCCGCATACAACTTCTTTCCCTTCTCTAGAAACTTTTCCACTAAAGATCTAAGAATGAATATCTGAGCTACACAAGCTCTTCCCTTCCTAAAGCCTCCCTGTTCTTCCCCAACTAATTCCTCTGTTATTTCCCTAACTCTGTCAATAAGTATCCTAACGTATACTTTTCCTATTACACTACGAAGACAAATGCCCCTATGATTACCACACACTTCTTTTTCCCCTTTTCCTTTGTACAAGGGAATGACTTCCAATCATCCGGGACTTTACTTTCCTCCCAGGCCCGATCAATTAAATGTAAGAAGTGACCCAACAAACAAGAAAATCAAATACCAAAAGAATGTGGATGAAAAGATGAGAAAATAAAAGGAAATAGTAAACATCATTTTACGAAAACATTTATAACAACTATTTTCACACTAATAACTTAGTGCCACCTGCAAACAAGTGGTAAAGATGTGGGATACTGATCGTAAGGATATGAAACCGATCACAGACTAAAGAAGGGAACAATTTAGGAATCTGAATATCTATAAGATGTCTTAAGTTATATTCCAGATCAGTAATAAAAGTGAGACAGCATTTGAATCCATTTAGTAAGTGCAGTTGGTATAAGAGATCAAGTACTGGCATACGTAGGTGCAAGACGATATTTTCTACTCGTGGACCGGCTGATGGTCCTTGAGGAACGGACTGTCAGTTATATGGCCACAGTCGGATTCATTTAAAAAGTACTATTTAGTAGCACCGCATTTATGAACAGCCACAACTACTATCATCATCCGTTCTATCGCCACTCAAACGAAGCCAGTCACAACTTAGGACATTTACAACTCAACCATTTACACACGTGGTAAATATTCCACATCATTCACTTCATATATCAGTCACTTTAATCACATATCCGTCTCTTTAGCCTTACATAAGACACTTTAGTAATATACCAGTCACTTAAATTACATGTCTGTCACTTCAGTCACGTCAGTCACTTCAGTCATGTCGGTCATTTCAGTCACGTTAGTCACATCAGTCACTTCAGTCGTCAGTCACTTCAGTCACTTTAACCTGTCACATCAGTCACCTTAGTCACGCCAGTCATTTTAGTCACGTCAATCACTTCAGACACGTCAGTCACCTCAGACTCGTCAGTCACTTCAACCACGCAAGTCACTTCAGTCACCTTAGTCGCTTCAATTACGGACATCACTTTAGACACGTCAGTCTTCAGTGACATGTCAGTCACTTGAGTCACGTGTCATTTTATTCATTTCAACCTCCATTAATTCACGAATAAATCAGTCATATCAGACCTCACTTCAGCCAAATCTTGGTCACTTCAGCTTCCACAAACTCAGAAACCTATTAGTTATTTCAGTTTCACAACAGTCAACAATCGGTCACTTTAGTCTCCATTCATCACATCAGGAATATATCACTGGTATGACCTACATTTCAGCCAAACATTTTGAAATCAGTTACACAGCGCCCATCATAAGCCACTGAAATGTTCGTCCGTTCATGAGTCTTTGATGTTGTAGTGGAGAAATTACGACTTTCAATCGATGCTCATGTGTTCTCCTTTATGATCTATACTTTATGGTTTGTGATCTACCATAATTAAGTAATGTAATCAGTATTGTTTGTGTTGGATTTCAGGATTTGCTGATGGCGTGTGAATATGTGGTTTAGATTAGACAGAGGAGGGGAATATAATACTGCAGTAGGTTAGCTGACAGTGCAATGGACACTGTAAAAGTCATTCACAGGGATCACTTCCTGCCCGTTAGTTGATATCTCTGTACATGGGGGAGTATTCAGTGTGAAGAGGCAGGCTGAAAAGGGTAGACTTAATAATGCCTGAGTGAGAGAGAGAGAGAGAGAGAGAGAGAGAGAGAGAGAGAGAGAGAGAGAGAGAGAGAGAGAGTGTGTTAAACCAGCAATAAGACATTGAAATTTATACATTACTGATATAACAGTATGGTATAAAAACCTCCCCAAGCTCAACAAATTCGTCTGTGGGTAGCAAGGAACAAATAACGACGTCACTGATTTATATTACCCTGACTCACCGAATCTCTTAATTTCACTCCATCACTTTCTATGCTTTCTACAATATTTACTGTCCGCCATTTCACTGACTTTATATATATATATATATATATATATATATATATATATATATATATATATATATATATATATATATATATATATATATATATTAACCCTTTCGACAAGATGGCATATTTTCATCTTATTCGGACAAACACGAAAGGAATTTGTTCAACAATGACACACCACTAAGAGTGAGAGGGGTAAGGTTATCTTTAACCCCTCCAATTTGAAATCTTTCTCCTAAGCTGAGTGAAATCGTCTGTATAGCAGGAATGTACGAAAGAATACGTTATCGAGCTGAAGGGGATAAGGCAGGTTGGAAGTGTGCATCATTATTTTAGAACGGGGCGTGTACAAGAATTATTGAGGGACTCTCTCTCTCTCTCTCTCTCTCTCTCTCTCTCTCTCACACACACACACACACACACACACACACACACACACACACACACACACACACACACATCTTTGCGGCTGCAGCTACTGTCTCTCTCTCTCTCTCTCTCTCTCTCTCTCTCTCTCTCTCTCTCTCTCTCTCAATTACTCCTCGTGATACAATACACCTCTCCTCTCCGAACCTCTCCTCCCTTCCATTACCTGAAAACACACACACACACACACACACACACACACACACACACACACACAAATATAAATATGTATCTCTCTCTCTCTCTCTCTCTCTCTCTCTCTCTCTCTCTCTCTCTCTCTCTCTCTCTCTATATATATATATGTGTGTGTGTGTGTGTGTGTGTGTGTGTGTGTGTGTGTGTGTGTGTGTGTGTAAGAAGACTAAATCATTGATACTTATGATATATAATGATAAGTAAAACTCGCTAACAGTAAGAAAAGTGGAATATCGAGGACATAGACGAAAGCTCGGTATTCCAGTTTTCTTTCTCATAGCGAGTTATGCATCGTATTTATCTTTACTCATCTATATATACTGTATCTACCTATATAATCCTTCACAATATAGGTCACTTCTTACAACACAACAGTCAGTTTGGTTCACTGTCATGCTGATATCAAGCTTGAGTCTGTATCTGTGTATTTCTGTCTCTGATTGTCTGTCTGTCTATCTTTTTGTCTCTTGTCTATTTCTTTGCCTACCTGTTTGCTAGAGCTGTTATTTTTCTGCCCCTCTTTCTTTTTGTTCCATCCCTTCTGCCCTGTTAGTCTGTCTGTCTGTCTGTCTGTCTGTCTGTCTCTCTCTCTCTCTCTCTCTCTCTCTCTCTCGTCTTGTCAGTGAGGGTGTAGTATAACCTGGCTTTGTACCCATGTCATTGTCTGCTAATAAGGGAGAATGAGAGAGAGTGACGGCTGAGAGAGGTGAGACAGCGAAGAGGAGGAAGAGAAGGAAAAGATAGAGGTGGAAGAGGGAAGTGAAGAGGAAAGGAGAGTTGATAGAGATGTGAGGAGAGGTGGAGGAAAAGGAAGGAGGAAGCATGGATAAGAAGGATGACAGCGAAGTAAGAAGGAGGTGAGGGAAAAGAAAACTGAAGGGGAAGAAAGGAAGAATGTAATGATAGATGAATAGGAAGAGTGGGACCGGAAGGATATCGTTCTGTGAAATGAGGAAAACATATGAGGTGGAGGAGATGAGGTAGAGAGGGAGGGAACAGACTGAGGAAGAATGAGTGGAAGGGGTGATAATTTATTGAGTTGAGGAGGAGGGCAAGGTAGAGAGGGAAGGAGAGGGGGGGGGGTTAAGGAGAGGAGCGAGGTGAGGAGGTGGTGAGGGATGGAATAGAAGATTGAAAAGGTGATGACTGCTGGAGAAGTGGAAATGGAACTAAGGAGATGGAAGATTTAGATGGAAGGTAAGAGGAGAGAAGAGAGAAGCGCAAACGGAGATAAAAGGTAAGGCAGGGTAAGGAGAGGAGAAGAGAGTTCCAAGGAGTGCAAAGGAAAGCAAACAGCAACAGACCTGCTGCTCCTCTCGTGGTTGTTTCGTACAGGGAAGGTTATAACTGACAAAACTATTCCATCAGCTACCGACAAGAATAGAAAAGCAGGAAGGCTCCCCCACCCCCACCCTCCAAACCTTCCAGCCAAAGCCGGCAGCAAATCGTGAGAAGACAATCATGTAGCATAGAAAAGCTGTTATGGAAATTCCACACTATCTACCAGTAAAGGAAAGTAACACAAAGTCAGCAATTCTAAATAGATTTGTTCTACTGTTGAATCACCCAGGCTCTAAAAAAGAAAACATACACAACAGAAATGTGTTATTCAAGAGTGAACATATTGTACTGTACTTAGCAGGGGATTAGATGACAGATACTTGTCCATGCGATTTTTAAAGGTTAATACTGCATCAAAATTTACTACACTGGAGGGCAATTTGTTCAATATAATTATATCTCTATTAGAGAAAAAATGCTTAGCTTCATGTGACAGAAATCGTGTGAGAAGAGGAGAGAGAGAGAGAGAGAGAGAGAGAGAGAGAGAGAGAGAGAGAGAGAGAGAGAGAGAGACAGACAGACAGACAGACAGACAGACAGACAGACAGAGACAGAGTCAGAGAGAGAGCGAGAGAGAGAGAGAGAGAGAGAGAGAGAGAGAGAGAGAGAGAGAGAGAGAGAGAGAGAGAGAGAGAGAGAGAGAGAGAGAGAGAGTCTCCAAAGCTTAACCCCAGCTCCCCGGTGACATTTATCAGTTTTACTCAAGCTACCAGTAAATTTTATTTTTGGTCAAAGGGGACACATTTACTCGGAGGGAAGTAAGAGGTGGAAGAGTGGATGGAAAAAGATGATGATTACTGGAGATGAGGTGGAAGTGGAACGAGGACGGAGGAAGAGTCAAAAGAAGGGTTTAACCGCAGTCACGTCTAAGCCCTCCACTTTGAAATTCTGTCAGAGCTGAATGAAATCGTCTGAAGATAGCATGAATAAAGTGGAAAAATGGTTCGTGTGATTAAAAGGTTGATAAAATCGTGTGCCGGTAAGAAGAATGAGATACAAATGTCATTCTTCCTGGGAAGGAGCTAACACTAAAACCCATATTCCTGTTGGTTAAGGAAGCCCCCTTACATCTTTTCCTATGCGATTTATTTTGCAGATTACCACTTTTTTTATTTTATGCGAGGAAGAAGGAACCAAAGGCATGAGCCCGCAGTAACAGTTCTCTCCAAGAGAAAAACAAAATACAAAAAAAGAGCCAAATTCAAGATCCGATCATTTTGAGATGCCTGGACACACTGCGTTTGAAAGACTGGAGATCATAGGCAGCAGGAAATACAGACCGAGGAAGACAGTTCCAGAGCTGACCTGCTGCATAAATGAAAGACTGGGAGTAACGGTTAACTCTTGCATTAGAGAGTTGGACAGAAAAGGGATGAGAGTTTGCTGCCAGACGGGTGCTACGCGACCGTCGTAAAGGTGGGGTAATGCAAGCAGACAGTTCAGAGGAGCAGTGACCATTAATGTAGCGATAGAAAAGAGATAAAGATGCAACAGTGCGGCGAAGAGACAGAGGTTGAAGGGAGTCAGTAAGAGGAGGAGAGTTAATGAGACGAAAAGCCTTTGACTCCACCCTATTGAGAGGAGCTGTATGTGGGGAGCCTCCCCACACCTGAGAGTTGTACTCCACACAGGGGCGGATAAAACCCCTGTATAGAGTCAACAATTGTGCAGGGTAAAGAAAGAGCGGAGTCAGCTTAGCACACCCAACCTCTTGGAAGCAGATTTTACAAGAGATGTAATATGATCTTTCCAAGATAAGTCCCGAGTAAATGAAACCCCAAGCATGTTCAAGGATGATGCAGGATTAAGCTGAATAATTATTAAACATTAGTGGGTATACCTGTGGAAGATTTTGTCGGGTTGATAGATGTAAGAACTGAGTCTTAGATGCATTAAAAGCAACCATATTATTTTTACCCCAGTCAGAGATAAGAGCCAAGTCAGACATTAGGTGTGCCATAGCCTCATCCCTTGTTTGTTGAAGTAACTGTTGAGATGGGCATTGCGAGAACCGAATGGAAAGGTGAAGGGTGGAGTCATCAGTGTATGAGTGGATAGGGTTAGATATACAGCTTAGAAGATCATTGATGAATAAAAGGAAGAGAGTTGGTGATAAGACAGAGCCCTGAGAAACACCACTGTTGATAGATCTAGGAGAAGAACGATGGCCGTCTACAACAGCGGCTATAGAACGACCAGAAAGGAAGCTAGCAATGAAGGCACAGATAGAAGGATAGAAACCGTAGGAGGGCAGTTTGGAAATTAAAGATGTATCCCAGACTCGACCGAAAGCCTTTGAGATGTCAAGTGCAATGCCAAAGCTTTCGCCAAAGTCCCGAAAGGAGGATGACCAGGAGTCTGAAAAGTAGGTGAGAAGATCGCCAGTGGAGCGTCCCTGACGGAACCAGTACTGACGATCAGAAAGAAGGTTGAGATAGGAAAGATGCCTTAAAATTTTTCTATTGACAATTGACTCAAAAACTTTTGAAATACAGGACGTTAAAGCAATTGGACGATAGTTGGAGGGTTGGGAGTGGTCACCCTTCTTTGGGACTGGCTGAATGAGAGTAAACTTCCAGCAAGAAGGAAAGGTACAAGTTGACAGACAAAGGCGAAAGAGTTTGCCTAGGCAGGGTGTAAGCACAGAAGCACAGTTCTTGAGAACAACAGGAGGGACCCCATCAGGCCCATATGCCTTGTTAGCACTGAGGCCAGTGATGGCAGAAAATACATCAGCTGAAGAAATTTTAATGTCAGCCATGAGGAAGTCAGAGGGGGGAAGTGATGGAGAAACAGCACCAGAATCGTCTAAGGTGGAATTGGAGGAGAAAGTCTGTGCGAAGAGATCTGCTTTATCAGTAGAAGAAAAACCTACAAAACCATCAGAGTAGAGAAGAGGAGGGAAGGATGATGAGGTAAAGTTGTTAGAAAGATTTTTGGCAAGGTGCCAGAAAGAGCGGGAAGAATTCGATTTGGAGAGTTGAGAGCATTTAGTATGGATGAAATTATTTTTAGTAGAGCGAAGAACAGACTTAGCACGATTCCGGGCAGAAACGTAAAGATGATGTAATTCAGGGGTGGGTTGGCTCCGGTACCTTTTGTAGGCCCTCTCCTTGTTGCGGACAGCATTAGAACAAGCGTGATTAAACCAAGGCTTTCTTGAGTTAGTCAAAGGATATGAGAAAGGAATGTATGCTTCCATGCCTGAGAGAATAACCTCCGTAATGCGCAAGGCACACTCAGATGGCTCACGGCCATAGAAGCAATAATCATTCCAGGGAAAATCAAAGAAGTACTACCTGAGGGCCTCCCAGTCCACGGCTCCAAAATGCCACAGACGACGTTTCCCTGGAGGGTCCACAGGCCGTACTGGAGTGATAGGACAGGTTAAGGTAATAAGGTTGTGATCGGAGGAGCCCAACGAAGAGAAAAGATTAACAGAGTAAGCAGAAGGATTAGTTGTGAGGAAGAGGTCAAGTATGTTGGAGGTCTCTCCAAGGCGGTCAGGGATATGGGTAGGGTGCTGTACAAGCTGCTCTAGGTCATTAAGGACAGAAAAGATGTAGGCTTGTTCACCAGGTGGATCAGTGAAAGGAGAGGAGAGCCAAAGGTGGTGGTGCTGAACATTGAAATCGCCATATTTTACATAGCACAAGAGGGTATAAATAAGCCATATCCAAAAAATAAATCGCTAAGGAAGAGATGCTAGAGAGCCTTTCTACCTTACGAGAATACGAGACTAAGAGTATGACCCATCTCGGCTGAACAAAATCGACAGGACTTTAGTTGGAACAATCAAAAGAGTTCCTCTGATCATAGGAAGATTAATGGTAACAGTATGAAGAATCTCAGGCTCCTGACTTTACTCTCATTTCACTGAAATCGTCTCGTTATCCGAATACAAAACTAAATCCGTACCGACCATGAGAGACTTATTGGCGCTAGCACTCGAATTATTGCTCACTCACAGCTGCATGAAATCTTTTGGGATAACGTGGAGTAGAAAACCAAAGTTGTGTCCATTATGTGAATGTTAACCACTTCCCACACAATCAATCAATCAATCATTTCCTGTGGCACCCCACGGGATGCCACCAATATTTGTCTCTTGCCATCTCCCTCAGGTCCGACCAACACTCCTCTCCTGCTTCTCTCTTCATTTTCCTCAACCAGGTTTCCCTCGGCCTACCTTTACCTCTTCTTCCTCTAGCAGTCCACTGTGGCACAACCTTTATTAAGCTGCATTCTTTTCTGTAAATGTGGCCCGGCCATTTGCAGCGAGACAGTCTCACATATTCATTAACTGGTTCCACTCTCGTAATATCCCTTACTCTTTCAATGGTAACTCTGTCTTGCCACTTTACCCCAAGAATCCTTCTCAGTACTTTATTCTCAAATCCTAATACTTTCTGATTTGTTGCAATTGTACTGTACCATGACTCATGCCCACAGATTAAAGTTGGTCTAACCATGGACTTGTAAATTTTCACATTAGTATGTACCGAAAGCATATTATTATTCCAAACAGATTTCAACATTCCAACAGCTCACCAAGCCTGTCTAATCCTCTCCTCAATTTCATTGTTTAATGATCCGTTAAATGATATAATCGTTCCCACATATTTAAAGTTTTCAACATTCTTCTCCACATTATTCCCAATTATACAATCGATTTGGTTCTCCACGTTCATATTAATAATTTCAGTCTTTCAACAATTTATTACCAATCCCACTTTTCCTCCTTCCTCCACCAGACATTCAAGCACACACTGCATATTTTTCATATTCCACAGGCCATCACCAGACGATGTTTCTGAATTCTGAAGAATAAACAAAAAATACATGTAGCTTGGTTTCATGAAGGGCGTACCTAACCTCACTAGTTCAGAAATATCATCTGAACTGAATGACAAGCTCTGGAGACTGCAAAAACATCGTAAGACCATATCCTCGTATTTAGAGGTTAACTAGATATATGGAGCCTATGGGCAATTTTCTCTTTGGTCAGAGAAGCTCCCTAACGCCTCTTTAAAAACAGTTTATTTTGCTTATTGCTCCTTAGTATCTTCTTCCATGTCATTTAGGTCACTGTAATACCATCAAACCCAGCATAAATGACATACTAATTAATATTAACCAGTCACTTCCAAAAATAAATCGTTAACCCCTTAACCGCGGGGCGTCACTTTCGTGACGCTTGAGAGCAAGGGATCATACCGCGGGGTGTCACTTTTGTGATTCTGTGTTACTCTGAATTTGCCCGGGCTTTCAAGTGGTGGCTTGTATCATCTATCAACACTGCCAATGTCCAACACTAGTCAGCACTCCTAATGTAGTGCCACAAATTTAATATTCATGTATGTGTTTAGAAGTACTGTAATTTTTAAGTTAGATAGGGTGTAACCTGAATATTAGTCTATAAATTCCTATCCTAAGTAGTAATTCATATGTTAATGATTAATGTAGGGCTAACTTCATTTTTATATGTATGTATCTCTGTATCTATGCATTGGGTGATGTAATTGTGGATGTTGAGCAATGGGAATTCCTCAGTCTGGTCGAGTAATGAATAACAGATGCACGCAGCTTGTCCCCTTCTTTGAGCGTCGATTGTGGGGCACCGAGTTTAAACCTTAAACAGAATAATGATGAATATACAATTCTTTCCGTAACCTAGTTGTGAAATGTTTACTAATGAAGCTGCTAGAACTCAAATATGTAAGATTAACAGTCAAAAAAGGCCTAAATAATGTCATTTGTGAGGATTTAAAGGTCCCGTTTATCTTAGCCGTCACTAGATGGCATAAGCTGCCCCAAAGTTCAAGGCGAGATAGTGATAAAATCAGTATCTAAATTAATTAAGGATTAAATCTCAAATTTTCCCCAATTCAATCAAAAGTCCTGGCGTCATGGGTACACTGCTAAATAAATTGTAAAGAGAATTGAAACCCACCGTATTTAAAAAACACCACCTCATTTGACTTAGCAGTAGCATCGCTAGCGTACCCAGGAAGTCCACTCGAGGCACAGACGTCGTGTATAATGGACGTTCGTTCAGGTGAGCTGTCCACATTTCTCCTTGCCCCCCCTCTTTTTCTTTGTTTAATCCTTACTTGGCATGGACTACATGAAGTAATATTGTTGAAAGTTTAACGTAGACTCTCGAGGCCCAGACGTCGTGTATAATGGACGTTCGTCCAGTCCCCAGACACCGGCGACGTCAGTGTGAGGACGAGGTCTCCCCGTAGTATTGCCCCCAAGACTTGAACATACACACTTACACTACCCATGAATAATTTTATAAACCAAATGTAATTGTAATAGTATTATTGATCTATCAAGTGAATTTTTTTTTGTAAATAAGAAATAGAAATTTAAAGAGATGAAATCTGGTAACGGAAGGGCGAAATTCAAAACCATTAACCGTATTCTTTCTTAAATTAAGGTTAGGAAATTAGGAGCGTGGAAGGGAACTTAGTGATTGTGAGCAATGATGTAATTTTGAATTGAACCTCGAGGCTAAACCAGTCCGAGTGATTATGTATTCTTGGTGATTATGCAAATTTTAAATTGTACCTCGAGGCTACACAAGCCTGAGTGATTATGCATTTTTGGTGATTATGTAGTAATGATGATTATGAACTATAAATAATCCTGAACTGATAGTGGATTATAGAGAATTACATGATGAGAGTATATCATATGGACGAAAATGAACACGAGCAATAATTCTTATTGGTTTGAGGCTGTGCCAGCCTGAAAAGACAACCCATGCTCGTAAAGAGGTCCCTGTCTTGAGGCTATTGTCGAGCCCAAGAGTAATTGACAAAAAGAAAGTAAGGTACAATGACCTCATAAATCGTTTGTATGTATCAAATTGTTTTCACCTGGTGACAATGTTGTAGGAATGATCATCCAAACCCTGGTTTTAATGTATAATCTTCTTTCATATGACAAAGGGTCATGTAATTAAAAATGTTTTGTGGAAACCAGCATAGAATTATTAAAGTAGAGTAAAGTATATGTCATTTTCATTCTTGGTGTATCTAATCAACGAAATTATGTCCTCAAGCCTAATTCACTCCCCTTCCAATTCAAGATTCCTTCGCTGAGGGAACGACGACCACCTGTGGTACTGACTAAATCTAAGCTCGGCCAAAAACTACAAACGCTACCACAATATTTCTTAAATTACTATCAACTGTTATACTAAGTCGAGTACCACCTATATTATCCATGGATGAGTTGATCAGTTCCAACAACAGGTAAGATTATAAATATCCGTCATTACACTGATTGAAGAATACTGGTGGGATAAAGTTCAGGCATTACACTAATCTCATCTGTGCTCCCATCCATTGTTGACAATTTAGCCATTTCTCCCCGTTCTTGACTCCCCTCCCTACCTCCCCTCCATTACCCTCTCCTTTCGCCTGCCTGGCCTTGCTACTCTAAGTAAATCTTCCTTGGAATTTTCCACTGATTTCATCCATTGAAATAAGCCCTATGCCCTATTCTTATACCAAATAATATATTCAAGAAAGAAATAAGGTAAGTGATAGTACCATACACCTGGTAATTATCACTTGACAACATCTCACGTGCACTCGTTAGCTAATTTTCGCTGTTTATTTCCCCTTGAAATATGCTGTATAATCTATTCTTGTAATAAAAATATATATAAGAAAGGAAGAGAGAAGCCTAAGTGATATTTACATTCACCTGGAACTACCTAATTTATTATGTATTGTCTAGATTTCCTGCCAATCATTTCATAGAGGATATATTAGCAGCTTTCACCCTGCTGACATTGGCAGCATTGCCTAGGCAGGCCACCACACTGTATTCAGTTTACTGTCATCTTTCAAGATGAATGCACGTCGGATTCACGCCTGCCATATTCCGCCGCTTTTTAGCCACATGCAAAGGGCCCTGTGACCTCTACCCCCTACTAAACCTCGTGTGGAAAGAGGTAAAGGGCTAAGTGACTGCTGTGGAACGGGAACTGGCTAATTTGTCAATGAAAATGATAGACAGTGACTACGATCTATCTGGTGAGTAAAACAGTGCAAGTGGAAATATAAATAATGTGTAAATAATGTGTAAACAACAAGTGAAAGCAATGAATGTATATAAAAGTGAACAGTGGAAAATAGTTTTATAAGTTACTGCAAGTGACTGCATAACACAGTGTAAATAAAATAGAAATGTAAATAATGTAAATAAAATAGAGAATGTAAATAGAAATGTAAATGAGTAGTAATATAAGAATACGGGTGAATAATTATACTAGGAGTAATGAAAGTGAAAGTTTCACTCTAGCATGTATGAATACTATGGGTTATGAAAGTGAAAATGAAAGTGACAGATTCACTCTCAACGCTAGTATACAGGACGAGAAAGTGAATGCTACGTATTTTACTGAAAGAGAAATTGAATGCCTACAGTGACAATAAACTACTATTACTGAAGGAAACATATGGATAAAGACTGTAGATATATATAAGTGTTATATAGTAATAGAAATATAAACTGTGAGTGTTTTTATGAATAATAAATGACAGAACACCAGCGGCGAACGATCACAAGTGGTAAGGACATACGCGCTCGTAATTTTCATTGCTTTCACAGTGTTTTATTTTTTGGAGTATGGATTCCAAACTATTTGAGAATCATAGTGTTTCTTGTGATAATATCAGGCTGTGGTAATCATATTACGGGTTGTCGGGAAGTGAAAAGTGGAGACTTCGTTACCCAACTTCAGAGGTCTCTACAAGTTCTACGGTACTCGACGAAGGCTCAACAAACATCCCAGGAGAAAGCTGAAGGTATATGCCATATGCATATTTAATTATAATATTCTAGGACTAATAACTGATTTTTGGCAAATATTTTTAGAGAGTCTGTCGGAGCGCGAATATGCCCGCTAGACACGCAAGTCAAGCAAAAACAACCCCGCGGTTTAGGGGTTAAGAAAGAGGTGCTAAGGAGCTTTCTCACTGGACGAGAATAAGGACCTTCAACTACTTCATTCACAGAAGCTGGGCGCCTACTCCCAAGGATATATAGGCTACAATTAATTCCCTGTCCTAACTTACATTTTATTTACAGGAAATGGGGGAATACAGGCAATCTCCACGTTTCTTGTTCTTGGCAAAGTATCTTTGTAATTTGTTAGGAGGAACAAGAAGAGGGAGTGCAGATTCTTTCATTGTACTTTATTCTCTTATTCTTTTGGTATACTCGTATTTGAAGGACGTACATTCGTTATACTGTCTTTTCCTGTGTCGATCCGGGCATCACGTAGGACCGACGAGCGTTGGGGAAGGGCTGTGAATCCAATGCTTAGGGTCACAAATATTAAAATATATATTTTTTCCCTTTACAGTACAGACCATTCGTCACCAACATGACCGTCAACGTGATCCAAAGCCAGATTGATTTCACACAGGTCATATTATCTGGGTTTGCCTGACAGTGTGTATTTGTGCATGTGTACCTGTGTAGGCATAATATGTTATAAAACAATACTATATGTAACTATGGTATGTAAATATACAGCTATAGGTAACAATATGTAAAACAGGTAGTTATGTCTGAGTTCTCCAGGAAGAGTTACAGAACACATCCTCTTGCCTAGACGAATCAAGGATGTCAGACACCTCTCATCATGTGTCGGAAATGTGACAGACACACACACGCACAAACGTACGCACAAGTACGCCCACACACTTTAGCCGGAAGCTAGAGGGGAATATAAGTCCGATACCACATGTAGGAGAGTTAGTAGAAGACAGAGTGAGACAGAGTAGGACAGGAGAGAACAAGAGTTAGACAAGGAGTGAGCGATAGGGAGCAGAAGAGTGAGAGTAAAGTAGGAGGACAGCAGCTGGCATAAACTGCTACTAACCATAGGCTATACAGGTCACGCCAAGCTCTTAACTTTTATTCAAGTAACTGTCTCACAATAAACTCCATCGACCCAAATCTGCCTGTTTCATCATCCCACTTAAAATACGAAGAGGATAACGGAACAAGAGAAGGCCTACACTGATTATCTCCTACACGCCTCACCATTACTCTCTCCTGGTGTCTCTCCATCGACAAGATAACCTTCTCTATAGAATTACACTCCTCGGCTACGCCTACTTACACCTGTCTGTCCTTATGTCTATACGAGTACCCTGTTTATTGATTGATTGATTTATTTATTTATGTCTGTGTCTATCTATCTATCTATCTATCTATCTATCTGTCCGTCCGTCCTTCCGTCCGTCCGCCCGCCCGCCCGCCTGTCCGTCCGCCCGCCCGCCCGTCTGTCTGTCTGTCTGTCTGTCTGTCTGTCTGTCCGTCCGTCCGTCCGTGTCTGTCCGTCCGTCCGTCTGTCTGTCCGTCCGTCCGTCCGTCCGTCTCTCTCTCTCTCTCTCTCTCTCTCTCTCTCTTTTTCCTTTCTGCAGAGGGAGTGTAGTATATCCTGGCTTTGTACTTCTGCCATTGTCTCTCTGTAAGGGGAGAGTGAGAAAGACGGCTTTGAGAAGGGAGACAGAGGTCAGGGACAGCGAAGTGGAAGGAGAGAAGACGATGAAGGAGGAAGAGGAAAACGAGGAGGAGGAGGAGGAGGAAGAAGAGAATGAGGAGAAAAGGGTAGGTGAGAGAGGTGTGAAAAGAAACGGAAAGGAAGGGATAGAAAGATATGGGATGGAGAAAAACAATGAGGTAAGAAAGAGGCGAGGGAAAAGAGAGGGAAGAGGATGGAAGGAAGAATGGGATGAGAGACTAATAAGGAGAGTGAGAGCAAGAAGTAATAATTTTGCGAAATATGGAATGGTACGGGGTGGAGGAGAAAGAAGAGAGGAGGAGGGAGGGAAGGAAGGACCTGAAAGAGAGAATATGGGAGGGGGGAGTAAGTGATAATCTGCTGATGTGGGGAGGAGGCTCAGAAAAAGGAATGGGGAGAGAAAAGTGTAATAAGAGAAATGAGGTGGAGGAGGACATGAGAGGTGGAAGAGAGAAGAAAACGCTAATGATAATGGGAGGCAAAGTATGGACTTAGGACTGAGGGTGAGTGAGAAGGAAGGTACAAGGAGAGAAGAGAGAGGGAGTGAAATAATGGCAGTATAAAGTGTAGTAAATGGTAATGTAAGAAGAGAGCGCGAAAACACATAGAAAATAAAGAGGAATCTCTCTCTCTCTCTCTCTCTCTCTCACACACACACACACACACACACACACACACACACACACACAAAATTTGATGTATATGTGAAAGGAAAGGATTATGTGCTTCAGGCTATAGGGGGCAAGCGATATTACATGTACAGTACACACTGTAATAACTAGATGGTATTTATAGTGATGGTAGTTGTAGTGATGGTAGTTGTGGTGATGGTAGTTGTGGTGATGGAAGTTGTGACGGTAGTTGTAGTGATGGTTGTAGTGTTAATAAATATGGTTTTGGTTGTGGTGGGAGCTGTGGTGGTGGCTCTTGTGGTGGTGGCATTTGTGGTTATGGTCGTAACTATGGTGGTGATGGTGGTAATCAAAATGAAAGTTGTGGTAGTAGTTGTGGTTGTGGTGATGGTTATAGTTGTGATGGTAGTTGTGGTAGTACTGGTAGTTGCGGTGGTTGTTGCTGCTGTGCCGGTGATGGTGGTAATAGCTGCCGTGACGATGAGGGTGGTAACCTGGAGAGGATGGTAACTCTGGTGGTGGTGGTAGCTGTGAGGGCATTGGTAGTTGTGGTGGTGGTAGTAGTTGTGATGGCTGTGGTGGTGGTGGTAGTAGGTGTGATGGCTGTGGTGGTGGTGGTTGTGGCTGTGGTAATAGTTGTGATAGCGGTGGTGTAGTTGTAATGGTGTGGTGGTTGGTGTGATTGGTAGTAGTAATAGTGCTGTAGTATAAAAGGTGGTAGTTCTGATTATGAAAAGGAATAATTGTGATAATGGCGGTGTTGATACCTTAATTGGCGAGGTAATGATGGTGGTGGTAACTGTACCAGGCTGAAGAAGCTGCGATACGTGTGTTGGGGTGCAGTGGTGGGAAAACTGTGGTGAGGTGTGGTGTGGGACGGTGATGTTAGAAACTGGTGTGGTGTGATGTGCTGTGTGGTGGTGCGTGTTGCATTTATCTGGTATGGTGTAGTGTGGTGGAGTGTGGCGTGGTGCGGTGGTGGTACAAACTCTAGTGTGGTGTGGTGTGATGTGGTGGTGGTGGTAGCAACTGTGGTGTGGTGTATGATGTGGTGGTGGTAGCAGGTGTGGTGTGTGATGTAGTGGTGGCAGAGCTATGGTATGGTGTGGTGTGGTGTTGGTAGAAGCTGTGATATAGTATGGTGGTGGTGGTGGTGTTGGTAAAAACTGTGGTGTGGTGTGGTGGTGGTAGAAACTGTGATGTGGTGTGGTGGTGGTAGAAACTGTGGTGTGGTGTGGTGTGGTGATGGCTGAAACTGTGGTGTGGTGTGGTGTGGTGGTGGTTGAAAGTGTGGTGTGGTGTGGTGTGGTGGTAGTTGAAAATGTCGTGTAGTGTGGTGGCAGTAGAAATTGTAGTAGGTGTTGTGTTGCTTTGTGTGATGTGGTGTGGTGTGGTGTGGTTGTGGTAGAAACTGTGGTGTGGTGGTGGTAGACCCTGTAGTAGGTGTTGTGTTGCTTTATGTGGTGTGGTGTGGTGGTGGTAGAAACTGTGGTGTGTTGTGGTGTGGAGTGTGAAGCACCCCTAGGGAAATACACCACAGGAAACAACCTAAGTAATTTCCGCCTCTCTCATTTTATTTCTCAGTTTCTATATATACTGTATATATACAGAAAAAGAAAAAAAAAAGCAAGTACATTCCTTCACAGTTATTAGTTTGCTCTCTCTCTCTCTCTCTCTCTCTCTCTCTCTCTCTCTCTCTCTCTCTCTCTCTCTCTCTCTCTCTCACTCTCTCACTCACTCTCTCTATCTCTATCTCTCTCTCTCTCTCTTAGACATCTGTGACTAGAGTATACAAGGCCACATCACCACGTTATAACCATAAGGACTTACAATATTCTTCCCCTACCTCTCCCAATACCTCATCTTGTCTCACTTCATCTTCTTTCTTTCCCTTTTTCCTCTTCCCGCTCCTTCGCTTCAAGTCCTCTCAGTTATGTCATCTCCTCTCCCGCTCTCCCTTCCTTGCTTCTCTATCCTCTATCCCATTCTCCCTCCACTTTCTCTCTCCCCATATTCCTTCTTTTCCCCTCTCATGTCCTTCCATGTCTCATCTCCTCAAGAATGCTGATTCTTACTCCAGCCGCCACTCTCTCTTTACCTCTAGCTGATGTCTGTCTGTCTGTCTGTCTGTCTGTCTGTCTGCCTCTCTCTCTCTCTCTCTCTCTCTCTCTCTCTCTCTCTCTCCTACAGCTAGTGTCAAATTCTTCCTACCGTCTTCCCTCCACATCCCTGCTTCCCCCCCCCACCTCTCTCCTATCATTATTCTTTTCATTATATCATTTGTTCCTCCTCACCCAGCCTATCCTCGTTCTCCGCCTCTCTCCTTTCTACTCCTTTTCTATTCCCCTCGCAATATACCAGGTCAAATGAGGGGTATTGTGGTTATATCCCAGTGATCGCCCGTTTCTTGCTTGTGTCTGGTAAACTAAAATATACACTACATTACCGTACTGAAGAGGTTGAAGTGCGAAGAAAAAAAGTGTTAACATTAAATTGAGTAAAACAAATTCAGTGAGCGCGGAACCAAATGTGACCAAAAATAAGGGTGAGAATTATGCATAAGGAAATAACATTGGGAAAATTAAATAGGTGGCAGAAAAACGCATTTCTAAAATGTGTCTAAAGTAAGAAAATACAAGCAGCTAGATAATCAAGTCTGAAGGTGAGATTAGACCAAACCTGAAAATCTCAGTGATTAAGAACAGAAAATGAGTCTTTTTATCTTCCTGTCTCTCTGTGTATTTATCTATCTCCCATCCAATCTTTTTACGCCCCATGCTGAGCGCAGAAGCCCATAGACTACTTAGTCTCGAGATTTAAGCCAAACATGGCTAAACAGTGAAAATAAATGATCAAGAAACGAACGAAACTGAGCAAAAAAAAAAAAGAAAGAAAAAGCAAGACGTGGGAAACTATAACCACCGGTATGTAAAAATATATGCAGCAAGAAATTATGGCCAAAAAGTGAGAAATGAGAAAACACAGCACTTTAGAATAACATAAGATTGAAAAGCAAGATAATGTGGAGAGTGAGGAAATTAAAGCAAGAAGTGAGAAAAATAGCAACCCTGAGAAAATGTGCTGTGAGAACCCCCACCCCGCCGAATGAGATAGTAGGAGGATAGCGTGAGAAAATGAAAGTGAGAAAAGGCGAAGGGAAGGCAGTGCACGTATGTTCGTCTGACAGGTGTAGTCCTGACCTACATCTCTCTCTCTCTCTCTCTCTCTCTCTCCATTTGCCTTCTCGTTCTTCCTAACTTACTGACAAAAACCTGCCAGTTAAACACTATAGTCACGTAAGATGCATCCTGTGAGAGAAGTCACTTTTTTTCACTAACGATAAACTAAAGTTAATTATTTTATCTAAGAGGAGATTTTCGTCATTTACAGCTTATTTTTCGCGGCTCAGTGGTATAATAAAACAGTCCGGCCTTCATCCTCGCCACAGAATTTCTTCGTGGCTGCAATCATGTTCTATTGTTAATCTCGTGTAACAGCTCACCAGTCATTACGGCGAGAGGCGCTAATTTTACAGGTAGTCAGAGCCAACCGAGTATAGTAAGAGAGTAATGGGTATGATAATGACTGCCTAAAGGGTTATTAAAAGCTGAATTATGTGACACTAATGGGTTGGGATATATTGCTGCTGAACGAATTGGCTCTTGACACACATGCTCGGCACACGATCACCCTCATTGTCGTCGTCGTTACTACCATTGTCATCATCATCATCATCATCATCATCATTATTATCTTTGTTGTCAGTACCATCATCATAATTGCCTTCGTTGTCAGTACCATCATCATCATCATCATCATGACCATCGTCTATATCATTATCATCATTAATGTCAACATCATTATAATCGTCCTTGTCGTCGTGTAAGTATTACCACCCAGACAAGATTGGGTCTCAGGTAAACCAATACAAATACAGAAAAAAAAGCGGAATTGATACAAATATCCCGACACATTTGAGTCATATGTATTAAATAAAAAAAAAATACAAACAGTGCTGCACAGTACCCACTAACATTAGAAATAAAATCACCACCACCACTTACATCACGACTACCACCACCACTATCACCACTATCGCAGCTCCAGCCACCAATATCCCATGTCAGAGGATAATTACCAAAAAGGATAGCATTTCTGCTGCCATTAGCGTGTGTGTGTGTGTGTGTGTGTGTGTGTGTGTGTGTGTGTGTGTGTGTGTGTGTGTGTGTGTGTGTGTGTCTGTCTGTCTGTCTGTGCGCGCGCGCGTGTGTGTGTGTGTGTGTGTGTGTGTGTGTGTGTGTGTGTGTGTGGTAATGGAACTGTGGAATTAAGCAAACCTAAGTGGAGAAATGTAGGACTGAGGGATGAGGGAGGAAAGGACAGATGAAGGAAGACAACAGACAGACTGACGAAAGGTGATGGAGGAAAAAGGAGGGGAAAGAAGAGGAGAAAGGAGAGAGAACAAAACTAAGTATATAGAGATGGAGAGAAAGAGGGAGGGGAGGGGGGTAGGAAAGAAGCTGAAGAGGTGGAGAAAAATAATGAGGAGTAATTTTGATAGAAACGATAAGGAAAGATAAAGCACAGGGAGAAGAAATATAATAGAGGATGGAAAGAGAGAGAGGAGGGTAGAAAAAGGACGAAAAACAGGGAGAGGAGAGGAAGGAACAAGGAGGGAGAGAGAGAGAGAAAGAGAGAGAGAGAGAGAAGTACGCCGCAACCTGCTACAATTATACAGAGAGAGAATAGAACAAAGAAAATCGCTCTCCCTTACCCACTGATTCCTCCGAAGAACACATTCGAAGAAAACAGTGTGAAGAAACAAGAAAAATACATACACAGTGAAGAGAATACATACTGATAACTCCTCCTCCTCCTCCTCCTCCTCCTCCTCCTCCTCCTCCTCCTCCCCCTCCCCTTCCTCCTCCTCCGGTGCTCCTCCTCCTCCTCTTCATCATCATCATTATACCAACCTCTCTTCCCAGGTAAAGAAGGAACTGTTTTACGATTATTACATCTCAACTTTATTGTGATTGTTTTTGGAAAGCCAATATGTAATTTCTAATCTAC
Source organism: Coenobita brevimanus (assembly GCF_032717465.1). Taxonomy (NCBI): domain Eukaryota; kingdom Metazoa; phylum Arthropoda; class Malacostraca; order Decapoda; family Coenobitidae; genus Coenobita; species Coenobita brevimanus. The sequence goes on along the minus strand of NC_137028.1, from coordinate 30,207,148 downwards.
ATGTCTTTGTGTTTACCTATCCGTCTAACTGCTTATCTTTCGGCTGACTTAGGTACCTATTTGCCTATTTACAGGACCTGCGTCGCGATCACACACACACACACACACACACACACACACACACACACACACACACACACACACACACACACACACACACACACACACACACACACACACACACACACACACGCACACACACACACACACACACACACACACACACACTTCGAACAAAACATCACATCCGCTGTACCTTACTGAGGGCGAGTTTCATAAGGAAATAAATACAAAGGAAAAGACGGATAGACACAGAAATATAAAGACTAAGACACATCCAAATACCTCCGGATGGAGGTAATGTAAATGCAGGCAGGTGGAACAGAGAAACATATACAGATAAATAAATGGAAAGGTTGATAGCGAAAGAGTAAGCCAGAGACAGATTAATCTCTCTCTCTCTCTATCTATCTATCTGTGTGTGTGTGTGTGTGTGTGTGTGTGTGTGTGTGTGTGTGTGTGTGTGTGAAAATACAAGTACACTGTTGGTAGTGTTCTGTGCATGTTATAGCCTTGTTTAATTCCTGTATCTCGGGGTGATGGATTAAAGAGATTGATACCTTGATAGAGAGATACAGACAAGTAGTTACACAGAATGGTTGACAGAGGCGGATACAAAGAAGATTAAAATTCTCTCTCTCTCTCTCTCTCTCTCTCTCTCTCTCTCTCTCTCTCTCTCTCTCTCTCTCTCATTTCATACCCATCTCCTCCCTGCCTGTGAACCACGTGACATATCATTACTGGCTTAATTACTTTCATTAATGGTCATACCTGGCCCAATTACCATGGTCCTAAGGATGGTATTAATATATTCGTACCATACGGGGGCGGCGGCGTGGGCGGCGGCGGTGGGGATGGTGATGATGGTGATAGTGTTTATAATAACAATAATCATTACCACTGTATAAGTGATGATAATGATGGTGGTGATAATAACATTAATCATCATCATCATCACCATCATCATCTAATCCTGTGTAGCCCCCTGAGAAGCATAGGAGCCGGGGCTAGGCAAGCTGGTCCTGGCATGTAAGATGAGAGTGACCAGCCTCACTCATCCCTGAGTGGCATTACGTGAACAATAAACTCCATCCACCCTCTGGATATAAACCTGCCTAGGCTCAATCCAACTGGAGCGTCTTAATTACCCCCTAAACCACCAGGTGCCATAATTTGGTTATATGGTTACCACCCAGCGTAGTAAATGGTGTCCTAGTGTACAGGAAACCATTTGGCTTGTCATTCAGTGTAGAATCACTCACAGGCAGAGTGAATGAGGGAGAGACAGAAGAGGAAGGAACGAAAGGAGGACGGAAGAAAGGAAAGGGCAGTCACACGAGCAACACTACATCAAGTGAGAGGATGGTGAGCGCCCTCACCTACTACTGATAGTAACAATAATAATAATGATAATAATAATAATAATAATAATAATAATAATGATAATAATAATAATTATAATAATAACATCAAAATAAATAAGAAAATGGAGATTGCCATTAGCAATTTCAATAACTCACCACATGATAATGTCATCCGTCTTGTGCATGTGACCTCAGTACATAAAAAATAAGCAGATTTTGACATTTGACCTTGGCTGTGACCTTGAGTTTTGGGCCAAGGTCATTCAGACTTGGTAGGTATGCACAGCATATCATGTTTTAAAAATGTACCAAATTTGGTGATTGTAGCTCAGTTGTATTTTTTTTTTTTTTTTTTTACTGTGCTCACAATGACCCCAAACTACCTTCCATTGACCCCTGGGTCATCTCAAAAACTACTGGCTAAAATGGGCACATAGTCTTTCCAGACCTGCTCCCCGACTTTGACTATGTCCCACAAAAATTTCAAGTCTGTACCTTTAACGGTTTCTAAGACTCCTCGAAGAGACTATTTTTATACATTTCTGGCTGTAACTAGAAATCCAGTACTGGAAACTGGATGATACTGTCATAAGATGCAGCACGCCGAGGGACTCAGATGGTCAAGTTTGATGGCCGTAGCACTGAAATTGGGCGAATATGAGAAATTTACTTTTTCGTAAGAAAGAATAACACTAATACTAATATTAATACTAATACTACTAATGATAATAATAAAAATAATTTTATTACTGCTGCTACTTCTAGCAATACTACTGTACAGTACCACTACTACTACTACTACTTCCAACTAGAAAGGACTCAGAAAGCATCACTCCTCCAATATCAATTGGAATCTCCTAAATCGCGGTCTTATGAGGTTGGGCACATGCCACAATTCAAAAATGACTAATCTTAAGGGAAAAATTACTTACATGTCTGTAATTTTGGAAAAGTTGCCCCCCCTTACCTCCAAACATACATGAAACTGGTCACCAGCGAACATTAATAACCCTTCCTCAAAGAAGCTGTAGGCTTAGGAGGGTTACGATCGGCCATAGCAACATTGGGCAGGTGGAGGAACCACAGGAAAAAAAAAACATCTCTTGTACATCACACCAGAACCAACGCTGTCAACAGGAAGAGGCGAGGCACTCGTGCACGCGCTCTTCATGCTTGGTGTGGAACGGAAGAGCTGTGTTTGGCTTAATGTAAGTGCAGTGCTTGAATATGGTTTGTTCAGCAATTAGAAGAGACCTAATAGAGAGACTGGACAGCCAATATTTATAGGTGCTCACTGATAGGTCGGCTGAGATGGAAGCATTTTTGTGCAAAGGCCTCACCGTCCTGTGGCTGGATGGCTGCAGATTCGTCTAAAAATACATCTTGTCATCTGCAGTGATGATACATGATTGGTTGATGAATAAAGTAATGCTTTAATTTAGTAGATTTTGTTAATTTGAGCTATATACTGAAGTTTTCCATTTTAATCCTCATCTCTATACATGTCAACACCGAGATAATCGCCGAAATGCAATGCTGCCAAACCAAACTGTTGGTAGCCGCAAAATGGGGGGGAGGGGTTGCTGTGTTCCTTTACTGGTACTCTTTTGCCCTTGTTAATGGTTTGATTGTGCTGCGTTTGGGTGCAATAACACTGACGAACCTTCTATGCAACTTTTCCAACTTCCCTTGTGATCCACCAAAAAGGAAATTATGGGACATTAAGGTGAAGAGAGCAAGCTGATCTGTGAATGAGTGTCGTCGGCTTTGCAAGGAAAGTTTCACGTATAGCATTTGTCCCATATCCACACAGGGAGATAAGCCTAAATAATATCCTGATGGAAACCACTTTACCACAATTATGGATATCAAGAAGAACGAATGAGTTTAAATTCAACCAAAACTCCATCAAACTTAAAAACCGCGGGCAAAATAAGTTAACACTGCTGGTGTTAACTGTTCTAATATCATCTGGCAACTCGTTCCAGATCTTTATATGCTCCAAAATTTACCTACTTGATACAAGAAGGAAAATCTTATTTTAATACATCTTTACTTATTAAGAAACCACCATTTGTGCAAACACAGCATAACAGATGTTCCAGAACGCATCGGAAAACCTTAAATTTCCAGGTTCCAATAGCGAGTTACGTGTAACTTCCGCGAATGACTGATAGTGCAAACTTTTGCATGATGTTGCCGCATATTATGAATTCGCTGTTTAGAAACGCGAGATTTAGGAGATTCCACTTTTAGCTTATACTTTATAAAGTAACTTCCCTCTCACTTCTTTCCAAGAGAGTATTAATTCTGTCATTATAGCCCTCCCTGTTACACAAATTCTAAAGAGTGCTTACCTCCTCCAACGTCAATAAAATGTATGTTTGATTTCTGCATCTGGATCCTGATTAACCTCAAAATCTATACATCTCTTCCCTGACTTTGTTCATCGATCCACAGGATTTCTTTGAAATCGGATTTTTTTTTTTTTTTTTTTTTTTTACAGATACAGATAAACAAGGAAATGGACACAGGTGAATATAATTATATCCTCCGTCAAACTTTGTCGGGGGAGGTAGTAATAATAATAATGATGATGGTGATGATGATGATAATAATAATAATAATAATAATAATAATATAAATAATAATAATAGTAATAATAATAATAATAATAATAATAATAATGGTTACGTCATAGTGCAAGTCAAGAGTGTGAATTTTTAATGACATTTTTACCTACTAAATGAGCAAAAGGTTTGCCGACGGTTGTCTGTCTGATTTCGTTTGCTAGCTAGTTTTTGGTCTTCTCTCTTGTGTTTTATTTTTTCACCTGTTTAACTTTTATTCTATCACTAGTATCTCGACTACTTTTGTCACTAGTACTTCCTCGAATATTACTATTACATCTTGCACCACAGTTATTAATAGTGTTAATGTGGTACAGTATTATCACTACCATCCACTCACTTGATGTAGTGCTGCCTACTGCTATCTTCACTTAAATAACTATTTTTCTGTTTGTCCTCCTGTCTTCCTATTTCTCCCATCTTCTCTGTCACTTATTACACTTCTTCTCACATCAGGTGGATCTGCACTGAGTGACAAGTCTAAAGATTCCCTGTAACCTAGGATATAGTTTACAACCCTGGGTGGTAACCATATAGCAAGATAAAAGAATGAACAGGAGCTTGCTATGGTGCTTCGGTTAACTCGATGTAGACGCAAATGCGGCGTCCAACCATGAGCCATAAGCGTATCTTCACTCGCTTTCCCGCACAAAGCTGTTGCAGGGCGATGTCTGCCGCAACGAAGCATCGATTCACTTCAAAGGATGGTGGCTGCTTGCCTGCGGTTGATGAGGTCTGCTCGGCCAGACAGACCAGGGGTTATTCAACACTAAGAACTCTCATGGCTGCTGCTGTGGTTCACGCTACTGCCACCATCGTCACCGTCACCGCCACCGTCACCGCCTCCGCCTCCGCCTCCTCATGCTAGTAATACTACTACTACTATATACACAATCACTACAGTGATCACCACTACCATCACCTTTATCACTAACACTACCACTGTTACAGCCACCATAACCACCACTCACAAAGACCAGCATTACTATTCTATTTGCACCACTACCACCACTACCTTTACACAGAATATTCTTACTGGCCCAGGGGACGAACACCATTGCAAATACTTTACTAATGTAACGACCCTTGAGGTTTTAATAAGGAACTAGACATATTTACAGTATTTACTTCTCTGACATAATTTCATATGTTTATGATTCGTCTTTTTATCTTCTGTTTTCTCTACCCTCTTGTTCGTTTTTATTGTTATTTATCGCCTCCCTGTCAATCCCTAACGTCTGTCCCTACTTCTCGCTTTGCATATTCAGTCGAGCATGGGGGAGTCTACCATCCTTTCACTCGATGTAGTGCTACCTTCAGATGACTCTAAATTGAATGACAAGCGAAATGATACTATGCAACACAGAAAACTATTGAATGTGCTGGGTGGCATCCATATACCAAATGACGCCTGGTGGTCTGGCAGGTTACGGCGCTCCAACTGGATGACAACAGTAAGGGTTACATTAAAGGATAAGTTGGGTCTTGTTGCTCATATATTGCCAGTCGGTGAAAAGCAAGGTTGTCCATCCTCACCTTAAAATGTGGTTCCTAATGGGATAAGAAAGGATTACATGAGACAGAGACAGTCCGCCCTAAGTCTGCGTTTACTCCCTTACTTTGCATTTCTCTGCTTGTCTGTGTCTCTTTTTCTTTCTTTCTTTCTGTCTGTCTGTATCAATCAATCAGTCAGATAATCAGTCAGTCAAACTATCTATCTGTCCACACACACACACACACACACACACACACACTAAATTGCATGCGGCCCCAGGAGTTAGATAAAAATTGCTCAGCTGAGAGAGAGAGAGAGAGAGAGAGAGAGAGAGAGAGAGAGAGAGAGAGAGAGGCCTTTGATCAAAATCTCAATCTGTGGAGTCTGGGTTTAGGCCGATAAACCATTTACCAGAAAGAGGTAAAAGTAAAAAAAATAAAAGATGATAATAATGATGATGATGATCATCATAGTAATAATAATAATAATAATAATAATAACAATAACAGTAATAATAATAATAATAATAATAATAATAATAATAACAATAATAATAAAAATAATAATAATAATTAGTGGCCTCCCCATGGGGGGAATCACACCAGCCACGAACCGATACATATATAGCTTGGCTTGGAATTCACCAATTTCGAACTCGTAGGATATTTTCATCCCTGTTACAACACCTGCAAAATTTTGTGATAATATCTTGGGCGGTTGCGAAGTTATCGTGCTAACAGACACACAGGCCTTGACCTACTTTCACCAATTTCGAACTCGTAAAAGATTTTCGTCAAGACTACACACCTGTAAAATTTTGTGATGACATCTTGAGCGGTTGCGAACTTACCATGCTAACAGGTACACACCCACAGGCAGACAGACAAATTTAAAACAAAATCAGCTTCGCTATCGCGGCTGGCAATTATGTTCTCCAGTTGAAGGAAATAAGACTGTGAACGAAGCACAGAACCAATACTGTAGTCAACACAAAACAGCGCCCTAAAGAGAGAGAGCTGCAACAACTCTTCCAAGGAATCCGTCATGTTGTTTTCCTCAGGTAAGTCAGGAAAGAGCTTCAGGGCTCATTCATATTATTTCATATTCTGAAATGTTAGCACAAAATATTAAACGATGATCACTAACAATTACTGTGTTTAAAAAAGGTGAAGAGCATTCAAATAATGCATCCCAGGCTCGAACACACTTGTCGCAATCGTTTTTTCAGAAGGCACTGATACAAGGGATTTAACCGCTTCACTCCGATAACGTAGCTTTATTATTCCTGTTGCCTCCACAGGGTTTTGTTTATCTTAGGAGAGACTTTTACAACTGGAAGGGTAAGACACAACCTTCCTCTATGCCTTCAGTTCAAAACATCTTTCCTAAGCTGAATAAAATCGTCTGGAGGCATCAAGAATAGACCAGAACTAGAGCCCCCCCTAAGGGGGAATCACACCACCCGAGACCCGATATACAGTATATCTGGCGCGGCTGGGAATATGACCTTGACCTTGACCTACTTTCACCAATTTCGAACTCGTAGGAAATTTTCATCCTTACTACACACCTGTAAAATTTCCTGATATGTTTAGCGGTTGCGAAGTCAGACACACATACCTTGACCTACTTTCACCAATTTCGAACTCGTACAAGATTTTCATCAATACTACACATCTGTAAAGTTTTGTGATTATATCTTCAGCAGTTGCGAAGTTATCATGCTAACGGACACACAGAGAGACAAACAAACTGAAAACAATACTCCAAGGAGATTTTCATCCCTACTACACGCCTGTAAAATTTTGTGATGATATCTTGAGCAGATGCAAAGTTATCGTGGTAACAGACAGACAGACCTTGACCTACCATCACCAATTTCGAACTCGTGATCGTTTTTTTTTTTTTTCCCTACTACATACTTGTAAAATTTTGTGATGATAACTTGAGCGGCTGCAAAGTTATCGTGCTCAAACACACACACACACACACACACACACACAAACTGAAAACAATACCAGCATCGCTAACGCGGCTGGTAATAATATCTGTCTATTGCTAGATGCTTTAATCCCATAAGGGCTGGCCACAAACATTTCGCCTCCATGTCGCCCTGTCCCCTGCCAATTCGCTGCCCTCCCTCCATCTCACACACCCCTCTCTCACATACCTCTCAAGTCCATCCCTCCATCTCATTCTCGACCCCCTCCTCCTCCTCCCCCTCCCTCTCCTCCACCTCACTCACATACACTCTCCTCGTTAGTCTCTCGCTTTCCATCATCTCCACATGGCTAAGCCACCTCAGTGTATTTCTCCTAACGCTTTCTATCACATCCACATTCACACCACAACGCTCTTTCACTTCCTCATTTGTCAGTTTGCCTCTCCATGTAACTCCACATGCTCCTTTCAAAGAACTCATTTCCACTGTTCTCAATCTGGACTTGTGTCCTTCCAACACGGCCCAATCTTCGTTTCCATACGTTAGAGGTGGTAGTAGTACTAGTAACTATTGTGTCAGCTGAATGTGAACCCAATGAACTGTAGGCTTAAATTCCTCTTCCGCAATCCATCATGCTTATTTCGGAGGTTAAAGAAGTATCTAAGTGATTTGTATAAGCAGGAAGTTGAGCCCCCTGGTTATATCAGTACCACCTCGTGAAGGCGTCCCTCTCCTGCACCAACACACTCCATAAATCCCAACATGACAATGATTTTCCTCTTCTCCACTCCTCGTCCTCTTCCTCTCACCTTCCTCCTTTTATTCCTCTCTTCTCTTCCTTTTCCTCGCTCCCTTCTTCCTTCCCTCTTCTCGTCACCCTCCTTTCTCCTCCTCGTTCTTTCTTTACCTTTTCTCCCTTCCTTCCTCCTCCTCCTCCTTTCCTTACCTCTTCTCCATTTCTTTCCCTTCGTTTATCGTCCCTATTATCTTAGTACCTTCTACTTTTTCATTGTATTCTTCATTCTTCGTCTCTCTCTCTCTCTCTCTCTCTCTCTCTCTCTCTCTCTCTCTCTCTCTCTCTCTCTCCATTTTCTAAGTCACTCAATTTCCGGGAGAAGAAAAATGATGGATATAATTAGAGAGAGAGAGAGAGAGAGAGAGAGAGAGTTTGGCTGGCATACATATCGAGTGTTCGTTATAATTTACAACTGAACTCACCACCGCTACCACTACCACAATGCAGCACCACACTACACACTACCACACACCGCCTTATCATACAACGACACTATCACTCTCCGACACCTCCATACATCACCACAATGCCGCTTATAATTTCCACACGATCACAATAATAATAATAATAATAATAATAATAATAATAATAATAATAATAATGATAATAATCCATCCATCCATCATCCAATCCTACGTTGCCCCATGAGGAGCGTAGGAGCCCGGGGCTAGGCAGTTGGTCCTGACATTTAAGATGAGAGTGACCAACCTCACTCATCCCTAAGTGGCATTACGTGAGCAAAAAACCCCAACCATCCCTTGGATATAAACCTTCACCGGCTCAATCCGATTGGAGCACAATAATTACCCACTAAACCACCAGGCGCAAAAATATGGTTATATGGTTACCACCCAGCACAGTAAATAGTTTCCTGGTGTATAGGAAATCATTTGGCTTGTCACTCAGTGTAGAGTCATCCATAGGCAGAAGGAAGAGGAAAGAATGAAGGAATGAAAGGCAGGAGAGGAAGTGTAAAGTCACCCGTAGGCTCTGTTGAGCACCACCTCCTCTAAACCTCACCTTCTTTTTCTAACGGAGACTCAGCTGTCTGAGGCAACTGACAGCAAACCCTTTTCTGTATCCTCCTACTTTCTCTATACTCATTTCAAAGCCAAAGGTGGCTGTTGTGTATACATACGCAACGGCTTATCTTGCTCTCGTGTTCCTGAACTTGATTCTTCTGAATTCTCCACTCTCTGGCTTCGGCTTTCCTGTCATTCTCTGACTAAATATATCTGTGCTGTTTACTTATCCCCTAATTCTACTGACTATCAAAAATTCTTCGACTATCTTACTTCTACGATGGAACACATTCTGTCCATTTCTCCTTTCTCTGAAATCTCCATTCTTGGAGATTTCAATGTTCACCACCACCTTTGGCTCTCCTCTCCTTTCACGGATCCACCTGGTGAACAAGCCTACATCTTTTCTATCCTTAATGACCTAGAGCAGCTTGTACAGCACCCTACCCGTATCCCTGACCGCCTTGGAGAGAGCTCCAACATACTTGACCTCTTCCTCACAACTAATCCTTCTGCTTACTCTGTTAATCTTTTCTCTCCGTTGGGCTCCTCCGATCACAACCTTATTACCTTAACCTGTCCTATTGCTCCAGTACGGCCTGCGGACCCTCCAGGGAAACGTCGTCTCTGGCATTTTGGAGCTGCGGACTGGGAGGCCCTCAGGCAGTACTTCTTTGATTTTCCCTGGAATGATTATTGCTTCCATGGCCGTGAGCCATCTGAGTGTGCCTTGCGCATTACGGAGGTTATTCTCTCGGGCATGGAAGCATACATTCCTTTCTCACATCCTTTGACTAACGCAAGAAAGCCTTGGTTTAATCACGCTTGTTCTAATGCTGTCCGCAACAAGGAGAAGGCCTACAAAAGGTACCGGAGCCAACCCACCCCTGAATCACATAATCTTTACGTTTCTGCCCGGAATCGTGCTAAGTCTGTTCTTCGCTCTACTAAAAATAATTTCATCCATACTAAATGCTCTCAACTCTCCAACTCGAATTCTTCCCGCTCCTTCTGGCACCTTGCCAAAAATCTTTCTAACAACTTTACCTCATCATCCTTCCCTCCTCTTTTCTACTCTGATGGTTCTGTAGCTATTTCTTCTACTGATAAAGCAGATCTCTTCGCACAGACTTTCTCCTCCAATTCCACCTTAGACGATTCCGGTGCTGTTCCTCCATCACTTCCCCCTCTGACTTCCTCATGGCTGACATTAAAATTTCTTCAGTTGATGTATTTTCTGCCATTACTGGCCTCAGTACTAACAAGGCATATGGGCCTGATGGAGTCCCTCCTGTTGTTCTCAAAACTGTGCTTCTGTGCTTACACCCTGCCTAGGCAAACTATTTCGCCTTTGTCTGTCAACTTGTACCTTTCCTTCTTGCTGGAAGTTTGCTCTCATTCAGCCAGTCCCAAAGAAGGGTGACCACTCCCAACCCTCCAACTATCGTCCAATTGCTTTAACGTCCTGTATTTCAAAAGTTTTCGAGTCAATTCTTAATAAAAAAATTTTAAGGCATCTTTCCTATCAGAACCTTCTTTCCGATCGTCAGTATGGGTTCCGTCAGGGACGCTCCACTGGCGATCTTCTCACCTACCTTGCAGACTCCTGGTCATCCTCCTTTCGGGACTTTGGCGAAAGCTTTGCCATTGCACTTGACATCTCAAAGGCTTTCGATCGAGTCTGGCATAAATCTTTAATTTCCAAACTGCCCTCCTACGGTTTCTATCCTTCTATCTGTGCCTTCATCGCTAGCTTCCTTTCTGGTCGTTCTATAGCTGCTGTCGTAGACGGCCATCGTTCTTCTCCTAGATCTATCAACAGTGGTGTTCCTCAGGGCTCTGTCCTATCACCAACTCTCTTCCTTTTATTCATCAATGATCTTCTAAGCTGTACATCTAACCCTATCCACTCATACGCTGATGACTCCACCCTTCATCTTTCCATTCGGTTCCCGCAACGCCCATCTCAGCAGTTGCTTCAAGAAACAAGGGATGAGGCTATGGCACACCTAATGTCTGACTTGGCTCATATCTCTGACTGGGGTAAAAATAATATGGTTGTCTTTAATGCATCTAAGACTCAGTTCTTACACCTATCAACCCGACAAAATCTTCCACAGGTATACCCACTAATGTTTAATAATATTCAGATTAATCCTGCATCATCCTTGAACATGCTTGGGGTTTCATTTACTCGGGACTTGTCTTGGAAAGATCATATTACATCTCTCGTAAAATCTGCTTCCAAGAGATTGGGTGTGCTAAGCCGACTCCGCTCTTTCTTTACCCCTGCACAATTGTTGACTCTATACAGGGGTTTTATCCGCCCCTGTGTGGAGTACAACTCTCATGTGTGGGGAGGCTCCCCACATACAGCTCTTCTCAATAGGGTGGAGTCAAAGGCTTTTCGTCTCATTAACTCTCCTCCTCTTACTGACTCCCTTCAACCTCTGTCTCTTCGCCGCACTGTTGCATCTTTATCTCTTTTCTATCGCTACTTTAATGGTCACTGCTCCTCTGAACTGTCTGCTTGCATTCCTCCACCTCTACGACGGGCGCGTAGCACCCGTCTCGCAGCAAACTCTCATCCCTTTTCTGTCCAACTCTCTAATGCAAGAGTTAACCGTTACTCCCAGTCTTTCATTTATGCAACAGGTCAGCTCTGGAACTGTCTCCCTCTGTCTGTATTTCCTGCTGACTATGATCTCCAGTCTTTCAAACGTAGTGTGTCCAGGCATCTCAAAATGATCGGATCTTGAATTTGGCTCTCTATTGTATTTTGTTTTTCTCTTGGAGGGAACTGTTACTGCGGGCTCATGGCCTTTGGTTCCTTCTTCCTCGCATAAAAAAAAAAAAAAAAAAAAAAAAAAGACACCCGAGAGCAGCACTACATTGAGTGAGTGGATGGTGAGGATAATAATAATAATAATAACAATAATAATGATAATAATAATGATAATAATGATAATAACAATAATAATAATAATAATAATAATAAATAAATAAATAAATAAGAATAAAATAAGGATGAAAATAAAATAATAACAATAATAAGAAATAATAATAATACTATAATAACAAATAATTGTAAATAATACACGTTTATTAATAATCTTTCATACTGATTAAAACCCTAAGGTTAAAAATTATACAAAGTTATACTTACATGACTAAAACAAGCAATAAATAAAAATTTACAATATCATGAAGATCATGGCATTGGTGGAACTGTATTAGTAAAGCAAACACACTGGAGTGTTCAATATGGTGACGTAGTTTGCAAACAGTAAGGGACTAAGAGGTTTGCCTAAATGTGCGATTAATGGGGTTTGCATTTGGGGAATGATACTTTTCTTTTATATCTGTCAGTTCAACAAATAATTTCATTTAATATGTTTTGTGATCTCAATTTGTAATTGCCTAAGTTGGCATTAACTGGTGATAACATTGCTCTGTGACCCTCATCTTTATAAAACTCTTCACAATTAATCTGAAGTACGTTATCTCTCCCTCTAAGTCAGTGAGTCTTAAAATTTTTGGCCCCAGTACCCCCAGGTTCAGCCCCATGTCAACCTGATACCTAAGTCAACCTGATACCCCCTCTCTAATATTATTACAGTTTCGCTTTCAATTTCCTGTAACAGCCACTCCTTATGGGATTATGGCATCTGGCAATAGACAGACAGAAAAAGAGAAAAGTGAATGGCAATGAACAAACAGGTGAATTGTATGGGCTCTTTTTAAACAAAACATTCACACACAAATTATTATTAGTATATGAATGTATTACCATACTCAAAGTGTTCAATTTTATTTCAGGATGCCTTTCTGGATACCCCAAGACCCCATTTTGATACCCCCTAGGGGTATTAGGGCACCACTTTAAGAACATCTGCTCTAAGTGATTCTAAATTCGATGTTTTGTAATGCATCCTCATAATGAGTGTAGTTCTGGTTTAGAATTCTTCAACAGAAACTTTTCTGTATCCTCACTCTAATATTACTTTCATTCTTGGGTTATGGCCTTGCATTAACCAATACATGCATATTCAAAAATATGTCGAATGAATAAACAAGAGTACAGACTAATATACTGTATGGTAGCTCTGAAAGTCTTTAATATGATAACCGCAAACAAACGTTTCCTGGCAAGTAAGACATTATACTGTGTATCTGTTTTCTGCTCGAAGTCGTTAATCTTGTTAATTGTGATTCCTAATAACTTCATATCATTAACCACAGATACAAAATCATCAACAATTTTGAAATCATCTGCTGGAGTTTTTTTTTTCCCCTCTGAAGATATATATATATACATTAATACTGATTTAGTCTCGTCTATTAACATATTGTTGGTTAATGCCAAGTTAACACGTCTATTAACTAAGGCTTGGCAAATGGGTGGGTTCATATTATTTTTATATTTCACAATTAAAACATATACAGATATACACTAAAAGACTTGAGCTTTTCCTGCACTATTAGCACGACTGTTAAATATAACTGGTCCCAGAACGGTAGCCTAGGTTACTTCGCAGATGGTGCCACACTCCAGAGAGTCAACGCCACAGCAACGCACTGCTTGAGTACTCTGCTCCAGGAATGACACCAACCACGGTACCAATTCAGTTTTCATACCATTCTAATGCATACGATGGACTGCCACAGTATGCTCAACTCGTTTGAGTACCTTAAGAAAATTAATACCAAACAATTTTTCCACGACTGTCAGTATACTAAGTCACTACCATGCTATGGCAACACCAAAGTACCAATTAATATTCTTTGTATGACAATACCACACTACCACACAAGCACATACTGTACCACTCTATCACACCACCAATTCGCTCAGACTTTCTCCTCCAATTCCACCTTAGACGATTCCGGTGCTGTTCCTCCATCACTTTCACCCTCAGACTTCCTCATGGCTGACATTAAAATTTCTTCAGCTGATGTATTTTCTGCCATCACTGGCCTCAGTACTAATAAGGCATATGGGCCTGATGGAGTCCTTCCTGTTGTCCTCAAGAACTGTGCTTCAGTGCTTACACCCTGCCTAGGTAAATTCCTCCGCCTTTGTGTGTCAACTTGTACCTTTCCTTCTTGCTGGAAGTTTGCTCTCATTCAGCCAGTCCCAAAGAAGGGTGACCATTCCCAACCCTCTGACTATCGTCCAATTGCTTTAGGATCCTGTGTTTCAAAAGTTTTCGAGTCAATTCTTAATAGAAAAATTTTAAAGCATCTTTCCTATCACAACTTTTTTCTGATTGTCAGTATGGATTCCGTCAGGGATGCTCCACTGGCGATACTCTCACCTACCTTTCAGACTCCTGGTCATCCTCCTTTCGGGACCTTGGCGAAAGCTTTGCCATTGCATTTGACATCTCAAAGGCTTTCAATCGAGTCTGGCATAAATCTTTAATTTCCAAACTGCCCTCTTACGGTTTCTGTCCTTCTATCTGTACCTTCATCAATAGCTTCCTTTCTGGTCGTTCTATAGCTGCTGTTGTAGACGGCCATCGTTCTTCTCCTAGATCTATCAACAGTGGTGTTCCTCAGGGCTCTGTCCTGTCACCAGCTCTCTTCCTTTAGTTCATCGGTGACCTTCTAAGCTGTACATCTAACTCTATCCACTCGTACGCTGATGATTCCATCCTTCACCTCTCCATCCGGTTCCCACAACGTCCATCTCAGCAGTTGCTTCAGTAAACAAGGGATGAGGTTATGGCACACCTAATGTCTGACTTGGTTCGTATCTCTGACTGGGGTGAAAATAATCTTGTTTTTAGTGCATCAAAAACTCAGTTTTTACATCTATCATCTGACACAATCTTCCACAGGAATACACTCTACGGTTTAATAATATCCAGCTCAATCTTGCATCTTCCTTGAACATGCTTGGGATTTCATTCACTCGGGACTTATCTTGGAAAAATCATATTGCATCTCTTGTGAAATCTACTTCCAAGAGATTAGGTTTGCTAAGCCGACTTCATACCTTTTTTACCCCTGCACAGTTGTTGACTTTATACACAGGTTTAATCGCCCTGTTCGGAGTACAACTTTCATGTGCGGGGAGGCTTCCCACATACAACTTTTCTGAATAGGGTGGAGTCAAAGGCTTTTCGTCTCATCAACTTTCCTCCTCTTACTGGCTCCCTTCAACCTCTATCTCTTCGCTGCACTGTTGCACCTTAATCTCTTTTCTATCGCTACTTCAATGGTCACTGCTTCTCTGAACTGTCTGTTTGCATCCCTCCACCTCTACGACGGGTGCGTACCACTCGTCTAGCAACAAATTCTCAACCCATTTCTGTCCAACTCTCTAATGCATGAATTAACCGTTATTCCCAGTCCTTCATGTATGCAACATGTCAAGTCTGGAACTGTCCCCCTCTGTTTGTACTTCTTACTTCCTATGATCTCCAGTCTTTCAAACGCAGTGTCCAGGCATCTCGAAATGAACGGATATTGAATTCGGCTCTCTTTTGTATTGTTTTTGTTTTTTCTTGGAAGGAACGGTTTGCAGGCTCCTAGCCTCTGGTTCCTTCTTTCTTGCATAATAATAAAAAAAAAACACACACTGCTGTCAAACCTCAGTGGATCAAATCTTTGATTTATGTTTTCCCCACCACCACCACCACAAAAAAAAAAAAAAAAAAAAAAAAAAAAAAAGGGAAAAGTACAGAAATTCTGCCTGCAGATTCTCAGATCACGAATATGTATCGGCTGTCTTTGACGTAAGCAAGCCAAAAACATACCCAGAATAGAAAATCTTCCTTAGTTTGAGCAGCCATACTCCACACCTGTTCTGCGCAGAGCTAAAAGCACGGCACAATTTACAAAGTCTCCTTTACACTGGCAATACTGATTTTCAAGTAATCATACTTATGAATATGTTAATGTGGTGCCTCGATGTAAGTGCCTATAACCACAAAATGTATAAGATGTCCCCTCGCCCCTTAAATTACAGAGGAAATAGATAGATTGATAGATGCACACAATAACTCATGCTAATTACTAAAGGATGACTGAAGCAATGAAAACCTTAAAACACAAATTAACACACGACTGGTTAGAAAATAACTACACGATGCTACAACACAGTATTTATGTGAAAATTTTAATAACAGTAAAATGATAGCAATAGGACTTGGAAGAACGTCAAAAGTGCGACACCTTTTTGCAAAGTAGGTAAAAATACATATAATAAGACAAGAGAAAAATTCCTTTATGCCATATAAATAATTTGCTTCCAATAATATCTTACTAACAGAACTCACAAGTAACATCTGTAGTAACTGGCAAGTTCCCTGAGTTATGGAAACATGCAGTAGTCATACCCATACAGAGATCAGAACTACATGAAGCTCAAAACTACAGGGCTATCCCCTTTTTCCCGTACTAACAAAAGTATTAGAAAAAGTTGTATCACAGCAATTTATTGACTATATGGAAGCGATCGGGCTGCTTTCACATACCCAGTATAGGTTTAAAAAAAAAAATCCACTACGGCAGCACAAATACAAGTATGTGAGTGTAATTTTCAATAATACAAACAACAAAAAAGTGATGATATTATCCCTGTGGCCTATCCAAGGCATTTGACAGTATCTGTCATCAGATTCCGTTAAGAAAATTATTTATTATTTTAAGGTGAATAACTTCTGATTTAAAGAATATTTATTAGACATAACACAGTGTTTGCAATTTAATGACTCAGTTTCAGATAAAGTTTCTATATCATACGAAGTTCCCCTTTCCCTGGGATCAGTAATGGTAACTACTCATTTTATGATATTCGTAAATGAATTTCATAGGATCGCAAACGACTGTGTTATCTTTCAGTACTCCAGCTATGTTCGTTTTTGCATTTTGGTACCATGTCTGACAGTTTTAACACAGCAGGTCGGAGGCACATTGCATCAAGCTAAAAATTATTTTGACATCTGGTTTACTGATCGCTACAGCTAAGACAAACTGTGTTATAAGGGCCAGTTAGAACTTAACAAATATTCCTCATGATTTTGTTATAGATTTTGAACAAGATACTATAATCCCTGCAAAACAATCCAAAAATTTAGGTGTTTACATGGATGCCACTATGGCCTTTGATAGAGTAGTTTAAAAATGTACAGGTATATTAAAGTATATACATAATTTATACAAGCTAAAATGATGTTTCATTACAGTTCCATGAAACTATTGAAACAGTCGTTTGTAATAGGCAAAGTATTTTATTGTTCGTTAATCTTTGGCATTTGCAGTAAAACTCAGCTATCTAGAATGCAAAGCTGCAAAACTTCGCAGCCAAAGTTGCCGTCGGTCACGGTAAAAAATCTTGATCATGTTACCCCCCTTATAAGTTTGACTGGTTATCTGTCTCAAGTAGGATCATATATGAAATCAGTATATTAACTTACAGATTACTTAATTGATATGATTCCATCTTGGGTAGTCAGGTTTCAGAGAGCTGGTTAAGTACATTCAAGGGATACCAGACAGAACTCCAATTCCTATGTACCAAAGAAAAACTTAGCATAGGATGCAGGTCACTGGCTTACCAAGGACCAGTGCAATGGCATAAGCCACCTACTACGGTTAAGTACAGTTCTACATTAAATACCTGTAAAAGTAATGTGTCGAAATTCCTGAATAATCAACGCTAGACCCTGAATGTATATTCATTTCTTTTCATCTGTTTGGCTGTATACGACAAAGCATTTATATAACCTTGTAGTGTTGCAAATTTAATTTTATGTAGAAATACCCATGTATCTTCATGGAATAAAGGTTTAACGATAATAATAATATGAGTGGTGTACAGAAACTCAAGTCTGAGACAGAAGTTGACTCCTAAACTTCTGTCTCAGACTAATGTTTCTCAGCACCACTCATACAAATGTGTCACAATGTCTCAACAACAACAACAACAAAAATAATAATAATAATAATAATAATAATAATAAAAGATTAAAATAAAAAATAATCAAAACATATTATTATCATGAATGAATGAATGAATTATTATTATTATTATTATTATTATCATTATCATTGTCATTATCATAATCATTTTCATTATCACACACACTCTCTCTCTCTTTCACCCTACCATACACCAACCACATCACACTTAAATCACTACCACACTTTTTCTCGATCTCACCAAACTTCCTACCACATAGCTCAGCCAAATCCAGCCTACATGTTATACAACCAAACTCTCCATTACACTAACATGGTCATTATCATCTCACTGCCACACGGCAGTCCTACCTACCACTCTATCTCCCACGTAATCACAATTCCCACTACACTATCATACTTTAATAGGCTACCACGCATCCTACTTTTTACCGTACTATTTTTAACTTAGCATCGTTACTTACCACTCTGCGGTACCACACTCCCTACCACACAACCACAATCACCACCACACACGCAACTACACAAACCCCACTAATTCACTGTCCACACCCCAAACATACTAAATTATTACCACATAATGACACAACACCACAACACCTGCCACTACCACACCACCACCAATGAGCTACAAGTCACCATACTACAACAACGACTCATTACCACACATCATCACACCACACTACTATCACATCACCACACCACACCACACACCATCAATGAGCTGCACAAACACCACACTACAATAACGAGTCACCACCACACATCATCACACCACACTACTAACTACCACAGCACCACACCACTTCAGCCCCAAACTACACCACACTTCCATACACCACCACACCATACTACTATGCACCTCATCAACACACCACGTGACTACCATACCGCACCACACTTTCACCCACACCATCATACCACACTACTGACTACCACACAACCACATTATCTAAGTGACATAGTACACCACATTATTACACATTATCACACCACACTGCTAACTACCAAATCACCACAGCACCTCACTGCCATGCTATACCTCACTTCCACACACTACCACACCACACTTCTGATTACCACACAACCACACTATCACACCACCTCATTACCATTCTACACCACACTACCACACAGACCACCAAACCACACTTGACTTTCCCACCGCTATCACAGTACCATATCACACTACGGCCACACTACCACGCCACTCTTCACTACTACCTACCACACAGCTAAGCTATTACCACACTACCATCAACTATTTTGTTACAATAGCACATCTGTATCAAAATGTACCACATTCTTCACCACATTTTCTACCACAATATGCCAGCTCGGGACAACACACATTAAGAATACTATCATACATTATTATAAACATTCTCTACCACACTGCTCCCTTTAGGTGTATTCAACGCTTAAACTTAAAACTACACTACATTACACTACCCCAAACAATACTTCACTGTACTACGCTACACTGCGCTTCACCTTACCATAACTACATTACCAAGTACTTAACTTCTCCGGCACGCTACACAACACTGCAATACAATAACTACGCTACACAACACTGCACTAAGCAACACCACACTACTACACCACACTCTTTTTCATTGCACTTTGCTACACTGCATTACACCACACTTCACTACACAAAGCTGCAGTACACTACATTGGACCACACCACACTACACTACATTGCACCACATCACACTACACTACGCTACACTACACTACACTACAGTACTACACAACACAATACTTCACCGCATGTCATAGTACTAAACCACACTACAGTTCACTACACTACACTACACTACACCACTACACAACAGGAACCTCACTGCACTACACTATACTACGCTACATTACAATTCATTATAATACTCTCTCCTACCCCCTTTAAGCTGGTGCAGTCTTACTTCCTCCGACTTCACACACACACACACACACACACACACACACACACACACACACACACACACAGAACCACCACAACCATACCATACCACCACAGACTACACTACCAGACACCATTTTTCCCCACCGCACTATCACACCACACTACCTCACTTATGTACCACAGTATCACAATACATGGGACTTTTGAAGAAAATGCTCTCTAGACACTGCCACACTCCTGCATATAGAAGTACTATGTTTTGTGTGTGTGTGTGTGTGTGTGTGTGTGTGTGTGTGTGTGTGTGTGTGTGTGTGTGTGTGTGTGTGTGTGAGAGAGAGAGAGAGAGAGAGAGAGAGAGAGAGAGAGAGAGAGAGAGAGAGAGAGAGAGAGAGATTCTGGATACGACATGGAGACGGAGCGAGGGAAAAAAATAATGAAAAAGGGCATATGCGATAAGAAGAGGGTTAGTGTGGATAAGCCAGTGGTTAGGGAAATATGTGGGGTATAAGAGCGAATGGGAGAGGAAGAGGGATGGGAGAGAGGAAGTGGAGACAGGAAGAATGGATAGACGAGGAAATGAGGTGAGATGAGATTACATGATGTTACTTGAGATGGGATAGGAGGAGAGACGAGGGGAGAGGAGAGATGAGAAGAGAGAAAATTAGATGAGAAGAGAGGAGAGGAGAGGAGAGGGCAGAAGGTGAAATGCAATAAGACGATTTGAGATCATATGAGAAAGAGAGGAGAGGAGACGATAGGAGAATGATGGTTTGGAGAGATGAGACGAGAGTAGATGAGATGATATGAATGAAAATGAAATAAGGTTACACGGGGACAGCAACGGAGAGGAGAGGAGAGGAGAGGAAAACAGAGATCAGATGAAAGGATATAAAAGGAGAGGAGAGAAGAGGAGAGAGGACTGGGGGAAAGGAAAGGAGAAGAGAAGAGGGAAGATGGGACATAAGGGGTCGACCTGAGATGAGATGTGATGAGACAGGAGAAAAAAATACGAAATGAGATGAGATGAGATGAGATGAAAAGGGACGAGATGAAATGAGAGGAAATGAGATCCGATGAAATAATCGAAGAGAGGAGAGGAAATGGACTGACAAGAGAAGAAAGCAGTGTAAGTAGGAGAAAGAAGAGAAGAATAATGACGGAATAGGAAGAAAAAGAAGGGAAATTTAGATAAAGAAATATAGAGGAGAGGAAGAAATGGACGTGAAACGACAATAATTGATTAGGAAGATAACAGATGAAGAGGGACGGTGTTAAATAACTGGAGAGGAAAGGAAGAAATAAAAGGAAGGGAATGATGGAGTAGAAGGAAAGAACATGTAAGGATACATTAAAGAACTGAAGAAGAGGACTCAAGAGAGACGATAGGTGGGATGCGACACAGGGTAAGGGAGGAGATAGAGGGGAGAAAACGAGGAAAGGAAGAAGGGGAAGGAAAAAAATGGAGTGAAAATGAACAGCAAGCGTTTGATAATGAAAAAAAGAGTAGAAAAGATAGGGGAAGATGTAGGAAAGAGAGGAAGAGTGAGAAAAAAGAAAGGACGGGAAAGTAGAGAGACTGGGAAAAAGTAGAAATGACGCGGAAGTTGAAATAAAAGGAAGTTCTGTCTATCTATCTATTGCCAGACCCCTCAATCCCGTTCGGGGTGGCCACAAACAAATCGCCTCCACGTCGTCCTGTCCCCCGCCATTTCACTGCCCGCTCCCAACTCACACACCCCTCTCTCATATACCTCTCAACCCCATCCCTCCATCTCATCCTCGGCCTCCCCCTCTCTCTTCCCCCCTCCACCTCACTCACATACACTCTCTTCGTCAGTCTTTCACCCTCCATCCTCTCCACATGGCCAAACCACCTCAGTGTATTCCTCCTAACGCTTCCTATCACATCCACATCCACACTACTCGTACAACGCTCCTTTATATCCTCATTTGTCAGCCTGTCTCTCCATGTGACTCCACAGGCTCCTCTTAAATAACTCATTTCCACTGCTCTCACTCTTGACTTGTGTCCTTCCAGCAACGTCCAAGCTTCACTTCCATAGTTAGAGTTGGTATCACAATACTGTCATGTAGTAACTTTTTCACTTCCATGCTCACTTCCCTGCTTCTTATCACTGCTTTCAAGGAAGTTAAACACATGAAAAGAAATACGAAGAAGAAAAAGTAAAGATGTCAAGAAAACTGAAAACAAATTGTGAGAATGAAAGAATAGAGGAGGAGGAGGAGGAGGAGGAGGTAAAAATGATAAAAATATAATTATAAGGAGGAAAAGCAGGAGGAGGAAGCGGATAATACTCGTACACAAGGGACACGAGAGATGAAATGGCAAATGTATTTGGAAATTTTCATGAGCATATTGTTTTATCCATTTACTCTCTCATATATATATATATATATATATATATATATATATATATATATATATATATCATCATCATCAGCCGTTTGAGTATCCACTACAGGACCGGCCTATCCCGACCGAAGTCGGGACAATACAGCCAATGTATCTCTACCAAGTGGCTTAGGCTGTCTGGTAGAGATTGTATGTAGAGTGAGAAGAGCTTGTAAGTGTAATTGTAGTGTTGGAGTGGCTGTGAACCAAGTGTAATCGGCCCGCGCAAACCGACTGGGTGCAAGTATACTTTGTAGTAAGCGACACTGGTTCAACCACAGCACCCCTTGTGTCCGCCAATGCAGTACGTGGCCGGGTGAACACTCCCAAAGTTTATTACCCTGGTAGGGCGCGAACCCTGGTTCACCCGTGTACGAAACGCACACTCTACCACTGTACCACAGAGGCTCCATATATATATATATATATATATATATATATATATATATATATATATATATATATATATATATATATATACAGTATATGAATAAGGAGGCTGCCAGAGATCGAGCAGCGCTGAAAGTCGCTATTAGGTGACCTAGGCTGACGCATGCAAACATGTTGGAACCTTTATAAATGATACGATATGGCAATGTAGGCTATATCTACAGGAGAAAATGGAATCATGAAATATCCCAAACGCTTTCGTGTATTCACATCTCCATGAACATGTGAATACACGAAAGCGTTTAGGATATATTGTGTTTTCTTTTCCCCTGTGAATATCTGCATATCTAGAATAACGAGTAATTAAGTGATTTATTCCTCCCCATATACAGTATACATACATTCATTCACACACACACACACACACACACACACACACACACACACACACACACACACACACACACATGTATGTATAAAATCATCAGCCATTGCAAGTCAACTGCTGAACAAAGGCTTCCCCCAACATTTTCTACGAATTCCTTGACAGAGCCAATCTCTGGCATGTTTTACCTGCATACTTCTTTATCTCATTTCCACACCTTCTGTCTGGCCTTTTTCTGCTATCCTTACATTCTCTTGGAGTCCAGTCAGTCAGCCTCTTGCTGCACTGGTTATACCTTATTCTTTCTACATGTCCTGTCCACCTCCATTTCTGTTCTTTTATAACTGGTATAATGTATTTGACTTCAGTCTGCGTCTCACACAGGTTGATTTTTCCTGTCTCTTAAAGATATTCCCAACATTGACCTTTCCATTGCTCTTTGAGAACGGATTAGTTGATTTTCCATCGATTTTGTCAGTTTCCAGGTCTTACATCCGTACGTCATAGCTGCGATTTTACATTCGTTATATACATTTCGTTGTATAAACTCTGGCAAGCTACTCTTCATGATGTCTCTATTTTTACCGAATGCTTTCCATCCAATTGTAATACACCTTGTTATTTCGCTATCATGGTTTTTCGTTAGTTTTATTATTTTCCCCAAGT
Source organism: Coenobita brevimanus (assembly GCF_032717465.1). Classification (NCBI taxonomy): domain Eukaryota; kingdom Metazoa; phylum Arthropoda; class Malacostraca; order Decapoda; family Coenobitidae; genus Coenobita; species Coenobita brevimanus. The sequence continues at coordinate 30,183,145 of NC_137028.1, read as the reverse complement.
AACTGTACTCCTCGACTTCATGAATTTCTTCGCTTATTTTCATGAAGCTCTTTGGGGCATGATTACTATAGTTTTTCTCCGGTTCATCTTTAGCCCTACTCTGCGACTTTCTCTACCTAGGTCATTTAACATTTCTTGCAATGTCTCTGCTGTTTCTGAGACTAGGACATCATAACTGCCTGCCCACCACATGGTCATGAACACCACCACACAATATAGTCTTAAACAGCACCATTCCACGCAGCCATAAACACCATCACACCACATTCATGGGCACCACCATATCCCAGTCATAAAACCGATCACACCACATGGTTATAAACACCACCATTACGCACGGCCGTATATACCACCATACTTCCTGGTGATACCTACCACGACACCACATGAATATAAACACCACCACGCCACATAGTCATTAACACCATCAAACCACATGATCAAAAACACCACCATATCACATTGACATCATATCACCACACGGTCATAAACGTCGCATCACCACATGGTCATATATACCACGAAACACATGTTAATAATTATATATTCCAGTCATAAACATCACGCTTAAACAAATTATGATTATTCACAGTCCCCTTCCAACTGGCATTTTTTCCCTTTCTATTAATCAGATCAAATGGCAAATCATTTCACAGTTAAAAGTATAATTAACTGCATCATAAAAGGAGCTGGTATCCAGATGTAAAGATCACATGGTCGCAGTGGTAGCATATGCGACGGGGTGATATCTCAGCCAAGGCTGTGCACACGGGGAGGGGGGGGCCTTAACCCCCCATTTGGAGAGAATGAAAATTCGAATGAAAATAATACTAAAACGCAACTCATTAAATTAATTAAATCCTGTTAAGAATGTTACGAGATAGCAAAATAATATAAAAGTTAAATAGTTCTGCAAAATATAAGAAAGAACGAATCAAGATGCTTCACGAAGGTCCTAGATTATGACCTAGAATGTTTTATTATCAAAGAGAATAAATGGAAGGTCATGGAAGCCTACTGAATTTAAAGAAGTTTGTAGAACGTTGTGGAAGTTTCTAGAATGTTTCATAAGGATATATAAACGTACCTCTGTGCAGAGTGAGTTAGTTTAGGTCAGAAATCAACGAGTGAAAAAGTGTTTTCTCTTGTTCTTCCTGTTTTTTTTATTGAAAGATGTCAAATAAACGACGGAATTCTCTGTTTCAATTCCAGGGTTGTGTAGAGTTCAGTATGAAAATTACCATGAGTTTGTATCCTTTCACCACTTTAGTCAGTTACAGTACCTAAGTTTACCGTATTGGATTACTTGTTTAGAGGGTAATTAAGGCTCCCCAATCGTACTGAGCCTGTGCAGGTTTACATCCAAGGGGTGGTTGGGGTTTATTGCTCACGTAATGCCACTCAGGGATGAGTGAGGCTGGTCATTCTCATCTTAAATGTCATGATCAACTTTCCTAGCCCCGAGCTCCTACGCTTCTCATGGGGCAACAAAGGATTAGATAATAAATGAAAGAATGAATGAAATAAAGTGAATAAACTATGTTATGAGAAAATATTTTTTGTTCACCCCCTCCTTTTCAAAAATCCTGCGCACGGCCCTGATCCCAGCATATACTCAGTGAGTAGTAGTAGTAGTAGTAGTAGTAATAGTAGTAGTAGTAGTAGTAGCAGTAGTAATAGTAGAAGGAACAGTAATAGTGGTAGGAGTAGCAGTAGAATTAGTGGTGGTGATGGTCAACGGATGGAAGCTCATTCTGTAACATGTGCTTAGATATCAAAGCTATATATGGACTCCTCCTCCTCTATACACGTATTGAATCTACTGTATATTAAAAGAGCCGCGTTGTTTGTGTCTCTCTCAGTTACGCCCAAACCATGGGCCAGAGATCCCCAGACCATATCATTCTGAATCAGGGTGACCCAAGGATGGTTTTAGGGGGGTCAAAATTCAGATCTAGGTCATATGATGTCATCGGTAGAGTGTTCGCCTTTTTGGCCAGGGCAAAGCCGGGTACCCCTTCAGCCCAATTTTTGGAATGGAGACTCACATGACCTCCAGTTAGGACATAGGCTATGTGAGATGGACCTCCGAGGTCATCTGAGGTCACCGACTGGAAGTCATTTGAGGTCACCGGTAATAGAAAATAAGTGTGCACAAATACTGTGCGTTTTTTCTGCAAAGGCTGAAATATAAAGTTCCTGGACCTCTTTTAATCCCTCTTCGAAAGCATAAGAGGAACATGGTCTTTCTGGAAAAGAAAGACTGAACTAGAAAAAAACTAGGATTAAAGTGTTCGCTTTTTTGGCTCGGTAAACGCCGAGTACCCCTGCGAGTCCCTTAAAAGTTTTGGAGGGGAGTTGATCCCTCTAACAGTATGAGGGGAAAATTTTGCATAATGGAAGACTTATCAAGGAACCTGACCAACTGACCTGAGAAGTTTCTTTTAAACCCGTGTGATCATTCACCATATTTCCGATCGTTTTTATTTTAGGGACGGGGGTTTACACGCCTCCAAGAATCACTAGGGGGGGCCACGTTCCTCAAATATCTCATTACGGAGGACAGTCCATCGTATAAAAAGTTGTTGTTGTTCTTCATCCACAGCTTTGCCCATGTTTATAAGGGGTCGCTGTTTCTGACTAGTCGTCTCCATTCTCCTCTGTGTCCAAATGCATCCCCTGTTATATTCTTCTCCCTCATGTATCGGTCTATACAGTCCACTCACCGTCTCTTTGGTCGACCCCTTCTCCGCCTACCCATCACTCTTCTGTCCATATAGTCCTCATTCCTTTTCATTACGTGCCCTTACCATTATAGTGGCCCCTCAGGCACCTTTGAGATTTCCACAACCTTAATCGTCCACCTAATTCTCTCATTCCTGATTTTATCCATTCTCGTGACCCCGCTCATCGATTTCAGCATCCGCATCTCTGCCACCTCCTTCTCACCTGAGACTTCTTTATGGGCCAAGTTTCTGACTCATTTATCAGTGCAAGCCTTACCACCGTTATCTATCGTACAATATGTACTAAGATGTTAAAACTATATATGCCTCATTTCACGATATTTGAAGTTTTTTTGTTTAGTGAAAGGGGCTGATCCCCCCTAAAAATCATGGTTGGAAAACTGTATATAGTGGAAGATCTTCAGAGTACCCAGAGAAACTCACCTGGGAATTTCCACTCAAATCCATCAAATAGCCTAGGACGAGTTCGCACGCTCGCACGCACGCACGCAAGCACGCACGCACGCACGCACACACACACACACACACACACACACACACACACACACACACACACACACACACACACACACACACACACACACACACACACACACACACACACACACACACACACACACACACACACACACACACACACACACACACACACACACACACACACACACACACACACACACACACACACACACACACACACACACACACACACACACACACACACACACACACACACACACACACACACACACACACACACACACACACACACACACACACACACACACACACACACACACACACACACACACACACACACACACACACACACACACACACACACACACACACACACACACACACACACACACACACACACACACACACACACACACACACACACACACACACACACACACACACACACACACACACACACACACACACACACACACACACACACACACACACACACACACACACACACACACACACACACACGACGGTTGTGGCACTATGGAGCTGCTGATTGTGAGGCCCTCAGGCAGTACTTCTTTGATTTTCCCTGGAATGATTATTGCTACCATGGCCGGGAGCCATGTCAGTGTGCCTTGTGCATTACGGAGGTTATTCTCTCGGGCATGGAAGCATACATTCCATTCCTATATCCTTTGACTAATGCAAAAAAGCCTTGGTTTAATCACGTTTGTTCTAATGCTGTGCAGAACAAGATGGGCTATGAAAGGTACTGGAGCCATCCCACCCCCAAATCACATCTTTATGTTTCTGCCCGGAATCGTGCTAAGTCTGTTCTTCGCTCTGCTAAAAATAATATCATCCGGACTAAATGCTCTCAACTCTCCAACTCGAATTCTTCCCGCTCCTTCTGACACCTTGCCAAAAATCTTTCCAACAACTTTACCTCATCATCCTTCTCTCCTCTTTTCTACTCTGATGGCTTTGTAGCTATTTCTTCTACTGATAAAGCAGATCTCTTCGCTCAGACTTTCCCCTCCAGTTCCATCTTAGACGATTCTAGTGTTGTTCCTCCATCACGTCCCCCCTCTGACTTCCTCATGGCTGACAATTAAAATTTCTTCAGCTGGTGTATTTTCTGCCATCACTGGCCTAAGGCATATGGGCCTGATGGTGTCCCTCTTGCTGTCCTCAAGAACTGTGCTTCTGTGCTTACAACCTGCCTAGGTAAACGCTTTCGCCTTTGTCTTTCAACTTGTACCTTTCCCTCTTGTTGAAAGTTTGCTCTCATTCAAGCAGTTCCAAAGAAGGATGACCATTTCCAGCCCTCTAACTATCGCCCAGTTGCTTTAACATTCTGTGACTCAAAAGTTTTCGAGTCTGTTCATAAAAGAAAAATTTTATTGCATCTTTCCTATCACAACCTTCTTTCTGAGCGTCGGTATGGGTTCCGTCAGGGACGCTCCACTGACGATTTTCCCACCTACCTTTCAGAGTCCTGGTCGTCCTCCTTTCCGGACTTTGGCGAAAGCTTTGCCATTGCACTTAACATCTCGAAAGCTTTCGATCGAGTATGGCATAAATCTTTAATTTCCAATCTACCCTCTTACGGTTTCTATCCTTCTCTCTGTGCCTTCATCTATAGCTTCATTTCTGGTCGTTCTATAGCTGCTGTTGTAGACGGCCACCGTTCTTCTCCTACCCTGTCAATCTATCAACAGTGGTGTTCCTCAGGGCTCTGGCCTATCACCAACTCTCTTCCTGTTATTCATCAATGACCTTCTAAGCTGTACATCTAATCCTATCCACTCATACGCTGATGATTCCAACCTTCACCATTCGGTTTCAGCAACGGCTATCTCAGCAGTTACTTCAACACACCAGGGATGAGGCTACGTCACACCTAATGTCTGACTTGGCTCGTATCTCTGACTGGGTGAAAATAATCTTCTTGTTGTTAATGCATCTAAGACTCAGTTCTTACACCTATCAGCCCGACAAATTCCACAGGAGTACCCGCTAATGTTTAATAACATTTAGTTCAAACCTGCATCATCCTTAAACATACTTGGGGTTTCATTCTCTCGGGACTTATCTTGGAAAGATCATATTACATCTCTTGTAAAATCTGTTCCTAAGAAATGGGTGTGCTAAGCTGACTCCGTACCTTCTTTACCCCTCCACAGTTGTTGACTTTATACACGGGTTTTATTCCCCCCTGTGTAGAGTACAACTCTCACTTGTGGGGAGGCTCCCTACATACAGCTCTTCTCAATAGGATGGAGTCAAAGGCTTTTTGTCTCAATAATTCTCCTCCTCTCACTGGCTCCCTTCAACCTCTGTCTCTTTGCCGCACTGTTGCATCTTTATCTCTTTTCTATCGCTGCTTCAGTGGTCAGTGCTCCTCTTCACTGCTTGCATCACTCCACCACTATGATGAGCGCGTAGCACCCGTCTAGCAACAAACTCTCGTCCCTTTTCTGTCCAACTCTCTAATGAAAGAGTTAACCGTTACTCCCAGTCTTTTATTTACGCACTTTCTCCCTCTGTCTGTCTTTCCCACTTCCTATGATCTCCAGTCTTTCAAATGCAGCGTGTCCAGGCATCTCGAAATGAACGAATGTTGAATTTGGCTCTCCTTTTCTTTTTTTCTTTTTTTTCTGGAGGGAAGAATTTACGGGCTCCTGGCCTTTGGTTGCTTCTTCCATGCATAAATACATACACACACACACACACACACACACACACACACACACACACACACACACACACACACACACACACACACACACACACACACACACACACACACACACACACACACACACACACACACACAGGCAAACAAACTGACTCGCGCAATGGTACTGGGATTTGCCAAAGAGGATACTATCGTGTTTTGCAGGACTGACAATCAAGAACAGATAATACTGCAAACAATAAAAGACACACAATGTATATATCTGTGCCTATGTCTATATCTCTATCTATCTAATGCAGAATGATAAGAAGAGGTATACACAAATGGACATATGGGCATATACTGATATTAATACTGGCAAGTAAATTGCTATAAACAGAAGAAGACAGACTGACAGATAAGATAGGCAGGGAAAGAGGCATAGTATTACAGAATATATTTCTAAGATGAACATTTTTTTAAATGCACGAAAGAAGGAACCAAAGCCAGGAGCCCGCAATATATTCCCTCCAAGAAAAAACAAAAACAAGAAAACAGAGAGCCAAATTTGAGATCCGTTATTTCGAGATGCCTGGACACACTGCGTTTGATAGACCGGAGATCATAGGCAGCAGGAAGACAGTTCCAGAGTTGACCTGTTGCATACATGAAGGGCTGGGAGTAACGGTTAACTTTTGCATTAGAGAGCTGGACAGAAGAGAAATAAAAGTTTGTTGCTAGAAGGGTGCTATGTGCCCGCAGTTGTGGTGGAGGGATGTACACAGACAGTTCAAGGAGCAGTGACCATTGAAGTAGAAAAAAAAAAAGAGAGAGATTTAAGAAGCAACAGTACCGCGAAGAGACAGAGGCTGAAGGGGGCCAGGAGGAAGATGAGAGTTAATGAGACGAAAAGCCTTTGAATCCACCTTGTTTAGAAGAGCGGTATGTGGGGACCCTTCCCACACATGAGTTGTACTCTACATAGGGGCTACCAAACCTGTGTATTAAGTCAACAACTGTGCAGGGTTAAAGAAACACACACATACGAGTGAAATGCCTTCGAAACGAAGGAATATGAAAGTTGGGATTTATATTCCAAATGGAGAGAGAGAGAGAGAGAAAGAGAGAGAGAGAGAGAGAGAGAGAGAGAGAGAGAGAGAGAGAGAGAGAGAGAGAGAGAGAGAGAAAAAGGGAAGGAAAACATGAAAACAAAAAAGGGAGGGGGGGGGAGAAAAAAGTGAAAAATTGGGAGAGAGAGAGAGTGAAAGGGGAGAGACTGACGAGAGAGAAAGGCGGAGGTGCGAAAGGAGGAGCGTATAAACAGGACGGGATTAATGACAGGACAGAAATGTTGGACAGACAACAACGTGCAGAAAACCGGGAAAAACATGAGAGAGAGAGAGAGAGAGAGAGAGAGAGAGAGAGAGAGAGAGAGAGAGAGAGAGAGAGAGAGAGAGAGAGAGAGAGAGAGAGAGAGAGAGAGAGAGAAAGAGAGAGAGAGAGATGAAAGGCAAAGCAAAGCGATAAAAAAAAGTCCTCAAGGTACCCCAAAATCAGGCACAGGCAAAGGGAATTACCAGCCAAACGGGAGACAGGTAGAACTGGAGATACAGAGAAATTACAGGTAAAGGTAGACAGATAAACACAGAGAGATAGGCAGACAAACTGATAAAAGAAAAAAAAAAAAAGAATCTGAATACAAAAGAGCAAAAAGAAAATGTATGAACAAAGACACAGAGGCAGACAGAGAGACGAGCAAACATGTGGACACAGACAGATGAAAGACAGAGACTGACAGACACAGACGGAGAAACAGACACCAAAAGTTAGGAGGGCTGAGAAGAAAATTTAAACACAGACAGAATGCCATTCACCCAGACAGACAGACTGACCGACACAGACATCCAAGAGAGAGAAAAATGGCATGAGAAAAATATGGTTGGTGGTATTAATGAGATGGTGGCCAGAGTGGATAGGATGCTTGGCGAATCTGATGAAAGCTGAAATGTGAAGCGAGGAGGAGTGGAAGCAAGAGTGAGTGGTGGAGGGAGGGGTGGAAGATGGAAGAGGATTGATGTTGGAAATAGGTGCACTGAGAAGGAAGCATTGGGAAGGAAGGTAGAGACGTAGGAGTGAGAGGGAGGAGATGACAGAAGAGAGAAGAGAGGGAAAACTGAGAGAAACAGAACGAAAGGAAAGACAGCAACAAGAGGGAGGAGGCAGAATGAAACAGACGGGAAAAGAGATATGAGAATAATGAGTAAGGCATTATTAAGAGATAAGGAAGAGAATTATTGAGACACCTGGTTTGTCGGATTAAAGATGGATTGTTGAAACAGGGATGTGAGAGTAAGAGGGAGAGGGTTTGAAGGAAGGAGAGACAGAGAAAATACTGAATGGGTGGAAAGAGAAAGGAACGCGAAGAGAGGAAAACGGATAGGGAATGAAGGGGACAGGGTGGAAGAGGGAAGAGAAGGGGAAAACGATGGAACAGGGGATTCTGTGGGATTGAGAATAGAAGGGAGAACGAAAAATAGTGAGAGACGAGGAAGAAGAGGAGGAGGAAAAAACGGAAGGAGCAAGGGCGCGGGGAAGGCAAGATGAAGAGGGAGAGAAAAGGATGTCTGAGGGGATGGGAAGGGGATAATGATGGTGGAGTTGAGAAAAAGATAAAGAAAAATGGGAGGAGGGGATACTGGGATCGGAAGGAGGATGAGGAAGAGGAAGGTGGGAATAAAGTACAAAGGAACATGTAGTAACCCTATTTACTGGCCATCTGAAGGCAGTTCGTTAGACCGAAGGAGATGAGTGTGGTGACTGAGTGAATAGGGTACAAAGAGAGAGAGAGGGAGAGGGAGAGAGAGAGAGAGAGAATGCAGATGGATGTGTGGGTGTTGGTACGAGTGTAGGTTACGGTCAGAGTGTGGGTGTGGGTGGAGTTAGGAGTTAGTGAATGGGAGGATCTTGTGGAAGTGTGTATGTGTGTGTGTGTGTGTGTGTGTGTGTGTATTTCTGGGTGAGAAAGTGGATATGAATGCGTTAGTGAGTGTTTGTCTGTGTTCTTAGTGGGTGGGTGGGAGGGTACGAGTGTGTGTGTGTGTGTGTGTGTGTGTGTGTGTGTGTGTGTGTGTGTGTGTGTTTCAGGGTGGGAAAGCGGATTTGAGTGTGTGTGTGTGTGTGTGTGTGTGTGTGTGTGTGTGTGTGTGTGTGTGTGTGTGTGTGTGTGTGTGTGTGTGTGCGCGCGCGTGCGTGCACGAATAGGTAAGTGGGTGGATGGGTGAGTTGGTGAGTGTGGGTGTGGGTGTAGGAACCTCCCATGATATCAGTCTTGTTGTGTCAGGGGCTCGTGAATCCCATAAATCTGGTGGGCCGTTCCAGCGGGGAGCAATGAGCATTTTCACCGAGGGTCACCGAGAGACACTGGAAAAGCAAGGTTTTATTAGGTTAGGTGGCTCTCGGTGGCCCTCGGTGAAAAGACCAACCCCCGAGAACCACCGAAGTCCAATTCGTAGCGCACCAAGAGGCACTGGAGAAGCAAGGCCAGGTTACAGAGCTCTCGGTGGCCCTCGATGAAAAGACCGACCCGCGGGATGAGGTCCCCCCAGGTTCAGCAGGTGTAGTCATCGCTGAAGGGTCAGACTAAGTATTTCCAGGCATATTCCCAGGTCCACTGCCTTGTGGAGTACACCTGGATAGGTTAAAGTTGCGGGAGTAAACCATGAAAGAAAAATTCGAAAGTGGGGTCCCACGGAGGATGGTGCTTGATTGACAAAGCTCTCAGCAGAGTCCTGAAACTCTGATCAGTAGATGGTCATCGTAAATCTTCAAGACACCATCTCAGGCTGGGAACGGCCACGTCATATGGTGGTAAGGGCTGCGCACCCTCACCATCACACCAAATCTAGTCATTGCATAAGTCCACTTTTATACTCACCTCTCACTTCCTTTCACCAAAATCAAATGTCCTGTGGTGACAGGATAGGGTTACAGTGGCAGGTACGGCTGGAAGTCACTTGTCTGAGTCGTTCACATAGTCAGCACTGGACCAGTGGTCATTGACATGATGGCTTAGGAGAGGGTCATGCCTTTGGCAGCTTCCAGTGCGGCTAAGTAGCCAGAAATGGATGTCCTACTGATTACCACTGATAGGAAGGAGTCTAGAAAAGGTAATCTAATCATTTGCTGCTCCACATCACCTGGGCAGTTAACCACGTCATGTCAAGGCATCCCACATTGCGGTCAAAAAAGCCAAAACAATCCCTCTGATTCCTGCTGCCTGGATTATACGAACCTTGCTTGATACTGACCATGAAACACGACCACTCTGTAAGACTGCTGTTATTGCCCATGAACTGAAAAGATACAAAACTGACAGTGCTATCTTGTCTGAGAATCGCCTGTCAAGAAAGGGCAACCTAACAGAAGCAAAAGAAGGGTACATCTATTTCTGGAAGGGATACTTAGAAAATTTAAGAAGAAACCATGACGTTGACATCGCAGTTCGAAGCAACCTACAACAAAAGATCCAGAATCACCTGCGGATATATCAGAGAGGCTGGCGTCCTTGTACATACCACTCTCTCTAGGCCAATATGCAACACTCATCAGTGACCATGTCCCAACCCCAGACTCTGTGGACACCGACAAAGATTCCTTTTATGACCCTCTGGACGCTGCCATTCGCTCAGTACCACAAAGTGACAGATTCATCCTGCTTGGAGATTTTAATGCCAAGAGCAGGAAAAGATAATCACATCTGGCTAGGCATTACTGGTTGCAGTGATGTTAGTAACATGAATAACAATGACTTAGACTGTTTTCCTTATGCTCCGAACACAGTCTGGTCATCACCAACACCATTTTTCATGTAAAGAATAAGCACATGACCACATGGATGGACCCATGATCTAGACCTCGACACCTATTTGGTTATGTCATTGTAAGGCAGCCAGAATGAAGAAAAGTTCTTATAACCCGAGCTCTGAGAGGTTCTCAGTGCTCAACAGACCACAACCTTATAGTCACCAAATTGCAACTAATCATATGCCCACAACTGCACTGTAGACTATCCTCCAAGAAACGCAACTGTAGTATTTAATGAGTGTGGCAACTTGCAACAACGTTCTCAGCACTTTTACAGACAAGCTGTGGGAAATATTTTCCCCTAGAGCAGTTGCGCTCTCTATTTTTATCATAGTTATCCCTGGTTAAAGGCAGAGGACGTAGAGACTGTTGTTAATTATTCAAGCGGTTTTAATAACCCAGAAACGACGTTCTCTTTAATAATCTTGTTATTGATAAATTAAATGCTACTGCATTTAACCCCCGTGGACAACTATGCATTGTAAATACATGTAATTATGTGGTATTTTCCACTGACCTAAGCTGCGTCTGCGCGATAGGTGACGTGGCAAGCAGGGAAAGATTCCCCTGTTAGGGCAGATGTGGAATTAAGATATTTACATAGTTAAAGGGAATATTTGGTCTAACTTTAGTTTAAGTGGAACTAAGATTAATTTGTTAGATTTGCCCTGTACATATCATGATGTAATTTAACTGTATTTAGTACTGTAATTAAATAAGAGTTGGCAACCCACAATGCGATGAAAGTGTTGGGGCTTGCCGTGTTCACGCACTCTGCTCCTAGTTCTCGTGGAGTTAAGACTCTGCTCCTAGCTCTCGTGGAGTTAGCACGTTGTATATACACACCATAAGGACGCTTGCTTCCCCAAGCAACTATACCAGGCAGCCTCATCGTCATCGGTTGACGATCACTCCCTCTTCATATAGCTAAGTAACCTTTACGAATTGGCCAATTCAAGGGGGGATTAGCGAAGAGATAAGATAGAAGATAGTATTGTAGGTGAGTTAAATTTAATTTACGTTTCACCTAACTCTATGAGACTTGTTTGATTTACTTAGACAACTTTAGGGAAGAGTAACGACCTACGAGTTGTGTACCGAGAAAATTCTTGCATAGCGGTGTCCCGGCAGGGATACCGACTTGGATACATTAAACATTTTTCACATTTTGGTGCACAGAAAGAGGGCCTCGATTTGTTTAACAGAATTACTCAACATTTTTCACATTTTTGGTGCCCCGACCGAGTGAGGATAACCGATGTGTGCAGAGGCGCTGAATGTGTTTAAAGTTGCTTTTAATGGGCATAGCTACTATTACGTTCGGTTGCAATGAAGTTGTGGAGAATATTTTAGCAGTGGTAGGAGCCATAGAGGGCTCTTGTAAATCCTCAGTAGCCATAACCCTCCTCGAGCCAAGGAACCTGCCATATGGCTCTCTAGTTTGTTATGGAACATATAAATTAATTAGCAGAGCTGTAAACCGAAAGTTGCAACGGGCCAGGAAGGGAAGGGATTTCATACATTTTAATGCCAAGCCCTTCCAAGCAATGTTGAAATCTGATGGTATACATTGGAACCATCATGGTAGGGAAGCGGTTCTGCAGAAATTTATAAATTATGTAGAACATAAGAAAGGAGAGTTCTTTGCTGTACAAGCTATGGGTGGGCCTATGGAGTATTGAGGTAATTAATTCTGAGCTCGGGGAATATGGGTGTTTTGGCAATTGAGTGTGGGGATGAAATAAAACCCTAGAGGTTTAATAACCCTGGGGAATAGGTTGAAATTATAGACCTAATCCCTACACTCCTCAAAATTAAACTAAATAATTAGCTGAGCTGTAATGAATATACGAAATTGGGAGAGGGGATAATTTGCACAATGAGGACTTAATCCCTACTCTCTTCAAATAAAATAATCAAATCATTACTAAGTTGAGGTAAAATTGTGGTTGGAATTCATAATTAAATTATTAAATTACAACTCCGTCAACATGTCTGTTTCTTTATTGCAAAGATCTTCTAGTAGTAATGCAGGATGGGTAACTAGAGCCATAAATGATTGTAACCAGTCGTTGGACCAAATACCTCCGTCCAAGGAGAGAATAAATAGTCTCCTAAATATCCTGAAAGATCGATGGAGTAAGTATGAAGAGAGTTACTTAACTTTAGAAGCGGCTATAGTAAAGGCTGAGAATAAGGAACTCTTAGAGTCAGAAACTACGAAGTTTGAAGACAAATTAGAAGAATACTTAACTGTAGTAAAGACACTAGAGTCAGAATTAGCTGACACTGCCGCGGAAACACTAGTTGTGGCACAGCAGAGTAGAGCTGTGTTACGACAAATAACGCTGCCGGAATTTGATGGAGAGCAGAACTGGAAATCCTTCTGGGATCAGTTCAAATATTTGGTACACGGTAGAACAGATCTCCCTAAAGTCACCAAACTTACGTATTTGTTAGGACAGGTCAAGGGAACACCATATCAACTGATAAAAGAATTACCAGTAGAAGAAAATAACTATGAAGTGGCTTTGACCATCCTTAGACAAAATTACGAAGACAGGGAACAAATTATACATCATTTAGTAAAGGCTCTAATAGAATTACCCACGCCTAGGCACGATTTTGATTCCTTGCAAAAATTTAGAATTGCAATAAGTTGTAAATTAAGGGCCTTAGGTACTTACGAAGATATTAAAACATCAGATTGGGTGCTTTCAAGAATTGTGTCCTTAAAGCTACCACCGAAAACCAAGGATGCTTTGTATGGTAGGTACCAGAAGGATAATTTCTCCTGTGAAGAGATAGAGGAAGGCTTGATGCAACTCTGTAAACATTTGCAAGGAACATTAAACACTACTGAGGTCAAACGGAAGACTGAAGTAAAGAAAAAACCCACTAACCAACTGATTGGAAAAGTTAAGTCACAGAAGACTAGGTATGTGCATAAAGAAGAGATAGGTACTTTCCTTAGCTCCACAAAGGCCGAGGATAAAGTATTAAAGATAAGGAATAGACATGCTGAGGATATTAAGGAAATAAAACCTTCCATGGTAAAAGACAGGAAAGTTTGTGTCTTTTGTGGTGAGCAACATTCCAGTGTATTTTGTCAACACTACCATGATTATGCTTCTTGAGTAGGGAAGCTTCAGGAACTGGGGTGTTGTATAATCTGTATGAACTCCGAACATGCTGCCGCGGATTGTAAGACTAAATTAAATCTTTGCTTTAAATGCAAAAAGAATCATCATCATAGTGCTTTATGCCCTAGGATGAAAATTGAGGTTCCTAAACCTGCAAGCGTCAATATGACAATTGCAAAAGGGGATGCTCCATTAGTAATGCCAGCTGCAGTACCAATAGCCGACGTGAAGGTATTGTTTGAGAATAGAAACCAATTAGTATGTACCCTGTTTGATACGGGTGCTCAGAAAACCTTCATTTCTGCAGACATTGTGAAGAAATTAAAGTTACCAGTTATCGGCAAAGTAAATCTAGCCATTACAGGATTCTTGACAACTAGGAAGGCTCAGTCTTTTGATTTAGTTAGACCTGTAATACAATTAGGCAGATATAAATGCCGTATAACAGCAGCTGTGCTTGATACTATGGAGACAAGTATATACATAAAGGGATTGAAGGAAACCTCTGATCATCTATAAAGCTCAAGGATAAGGTTGGCTAAACGGAATGTGGAATCAGATACTGTGGGTCCCATAAAAATGATAATTGGTTCTGATTATTGTGGAAGATTCCTACATAGGACTTTCAAAAGGAATAAGGTACAGTTGTTCAAGAGTCCAGGAGGTAACCTTATTATGGGTCAGTTGCCTTTTCCAAAACAAGTTAAAGGAGAGGCCAAACTAGTAGACTCAGTCTTTGTTACCCCCACACAGTCATTGATGGTAGCTAGAATAGGTGCAGAATTAGAACCTAATCAGATAAATGACTTGTTGGATGAAAACATTGAACCTGTACACAAACTGTGGGACCTAGACAGTGTAGGAATACACTCTGAGGAACCAACCCCTGAAGATAAGATAACTTTGGATCTGTATAAACAGTCTGTGGAATTTAAGGATGCACAGTATTGGGTAGGATTACCATGGACACTTAACCATTCAGAGTTACCAACAAATTACCAAGCAGCTAAAGCTCAGTTAAATTCTCTTCTAAGAAAGTTGAGAGATAAACCAGAACATCTGACCCTATATGATAATATTATAAGGGATCAATTGAAGAATAAATTTATAGAAGAGGTAGAATACCCTGTTAACCACAAAGAAGGACACTACTTACCACATCATGCTGTAAGCAAGGATTCAGTAACCACTCCCATAAGGATAGTATTCAACTGTAGTAGTAAAGCGTCCAAGGGTTCAGCTAGCTTGAACGATTGCCTATACTCTGGACCTACACTAACAGAGAAGTTAGGGAATGTGTTACTAAGATTTAGAGAGAAACCTTACGCTTACACAGCAGACATTAATAAGGCTTTTCTCAGAATAGGACTGAGAGATGAGGATAGGAAATTTACAAAGTTCCTCTGGCCTCATGATCCTCAAAATGAGGATAGTCCATTGAAAACTTACTGTTTCCGATCGGTGCTCTTTGGCTCTTGTGCTAGTCCTTTCCTACTTTGCAACACTTTAAAGCATCATTTTGAAAATGCCAAATGTCCAGAAATAGGGCAGGCTTTTTATATGGATAATATGCAAGGTGTTGCTGATACAGAGTCGGAAGCTTTGAAGGCTTATGAAGTAGCCAATTCCGTATGTGGGAAGGCAAATTTGCCGTTACAGAGCTGGAATACAAACTCACCGCTTTTGAGGAATAAAATACAAGAGGACAATCCAGATTCTGACATTCCCAAAATTCAAAATGTGTTAGGTCTTAACTGGGATACAACAGCTGATGTAATAAGTTTGAAACCAATTAAGTTTTCTGATATCACTCTCACCAAGAGGTCCTTGTTAAGTCAGGTTTCCAAGCTATTTGACCCATTAGGATTGGTCAGTCCTATAGTTATTAGGAGCAAATGTTTAGTACAGGAGGCTTGGCGAGAAAAGTTAGACTGGGACACTGAATTAGGTTAGACATATGTGGAACAATGGGAACAGATTAGAAAGAAGTTTGAAACTACATCAAGCATATGTATTCCCAGGAAAATAAACAGTAATGAGAAGTCGCACTTACACATATTTTGTGATGCTTCTCAAAGGGCCCATGGAGCAGTAGCTTATTGCGCAACAGGAGAGGATAATAAGATTATAATGTCCAAAGCCAGAGTTGCGCCAATTAAAGAAAGAACCCTACCTCAAATGGAATTGGCTTCCATAGAAGTAGGAACTAAATTGGCCAGGTATATAACCATTACTCTTGATACTCAGTTTGAGGATATTTACATATGGACTGACAGTGAGATTTGTCTTTACTGGATAGGGAAGGAAGACGGCAAAATTCCTTTCGTCCGTAATAGAGTGAAGACTATTAAAGAGCTGTCTTCCAAAATTAAATTCATGCATGTGTCCTCCAAACAGAATCCAGCTGATCTGCTCTCGAGAGGTTCGACCGTAAGGAGACTGATCAAAGATAACTTGTGGTTTAAAGGTCCTAAATGGTTACTCACTAAGGATTGGCCTGAACAGAAACAGTACAGTATTGCTGAGATTAGTGTAGTGAACTTGGATCCTAAAGTACCTGAGCCAGAAGTAATTGACATCAGCCGATTTTCATCGATAAGACAACTTCTAAATACTACTAAATTGGTTGTTGAATTTTTGAATAAGAGGGTGGGGTTTCAGAAATTAGATCCCCTAGAATACTGGCTGAAAAGAGTACAAGGAAATTCTTACGGGGAAATATATAAACTTTTAGGCCATGACACTGGAAAAAGGAATAAGCTGATGAAGAATTTAGGCTTGTTCTTAGACGGAAAAGGTCTGATAAGATGTCGAGGCCGATTGGTAAAGGCTGACTTGCCCATCCAAACCAAACATCCCATTTTATTACCTAAGAGTGGATGCTTTGTACAACTTATTATAAAGGAAGCCCATGACTCCACTCTCCATGGAGGTGTACCGCAGACCTTAGCCCAAATTTGGGAAAGGTACTGGATTCCTGAGGGTAGACAGGTTATTAAAAAATATCTCAAAAACTGCATCATTTGTAGGAGGTATGAGCAGCGACCTTATATCTACCCAGGACCACCAGCCCTACAGAAGGATAGGGTGAACATAAGTCGGCCCTTCCATATAACAGGAGTGGACTACACAGGGGCTATAACTGTTACGGGTGAGGAAACTCCCCATAAGATTTACATTTGTTTATTTACTTGTGCCTACACAAGGGCAGTCCATCTAGAACTAGCGGAAGACCTAAGCTCAGAGATATTCCTCAATGTCTTTCGCAGATTTGCCGCTAGAAGGTCTTGTCCTGGCAAGCTAATAAGCGACAACGGAACTAATTTCGTTGGAGCAGCACCCTTACTGTTGAACATAATGAACGACCCGAAGGTTAAGTCGAAGCTGGGAATCCGAAATTGTATTTGGCAGTTCACAGCTCCAAGAGCTCCATGGCAAAATGGATTTACCGAAAGAATGATTGGTATTGTCAAGAACTGCCTGAGGAAAACATTACATAGAACTAAGATCACGAGAGAAGATTTAAGAACAGTAATAACTGAAATTGAAGCCAGGATTAATAATAGACCACTGACTTATCAAGATGACACTAGCGACTCGCTAGAGGCCTTAACACCAGCTCACATGTTATATGGCAGGAAGCTCCATCCGATGCCTTGTGTGGATATCCAGGAAGAAGTTGATGATCCTAACGTAGAAACTAATGATTTAGGACAACACCTTCTGGAGGGATATCAACGTCTGAAAAGGGTGCTGGATACATGGAATAGATATTGGAGCGAAGAATATCTTTTGAGCCTACGCGAGAGGTTTTATGGAGCTCAAGCTGCCAGCAACAAATCAGTTATTAACATAGGAGATGTGGTCTTCGTGAAGACTGAACAGCCAAGATCCCAGTGGCCATTAGCTAAAGTGATCTCCACACACCCAGATTCTGAAGGGGTGCTGAGACTCTTAAAAATAAAATGCAGGGGACATACCAGTATAAAAACTATTGATAAACTGGTACCCCTTGAGTTAGCAGCCACTCCGGATTCAGAGAATGGTTAAGATCAAACGGGTCAAGAGGCGCGACCTAGTACGAGTAGGGCCGCAGCACAGGGTTCTTGAGAACTATGGAGGGAACTCTTGGCTAAGGGTCATATTACATGATACAACGTATCATTTTCCGCCGGCCCCAAAACTGTGGGAAATATTTTCCCCCAGAGCAGTTGCGCTCTCTATTTTATCATAGTTATCCCTGGTTAAAGGCAGAGGATATTGAGACCGTTGTTAATTATTCAAGCGGTTTTAATAACCCAGAAACGACGTTCTCTTTAATAATTCTTGTTATTGATAAATTAAATGCTACTGCATTTAACCCCCGTGGACAACTATGCATTGTAAATACATGTAATTATGTGGTATTTTCCACTGACCTAAGCTGCGTCTGCGCGATAGGTGACGTGGCAAGCAGGGAAAGATTCCCCTGTTAGGGCAGATGTGGAATTAAGATATTTACATAGTTAAAGGGAATATTTGGTCTAACTTTAGTTTAAGTGGAACTAAGATTAATTTGTTAGATTTGCCCTGTACATATCATGATGTAATTTAACTGTATTTAGTACTGTAATTAAATAAGAGTTGGCAACCCACAATGCGATGAAAGTGTTGGGGCTTGCCGTGTTCACGCACTCTGCTCCTAGTTCTCGTGGAGTTAAGACTCTGCTCCTAGCTCTCGTGGAGTTAGCACGTTGTATATACACACCATAAGGACGCTTGCTTCCCCAAGCAACTATACCAGGCAGCCTCATCGTCATCGGTTGACGATCACTCCCTCTTCATATAGCTAAGTAACCTTTACGAATTGGCCAATTCAAGGGGGGATTAGCGAAGAGATAAGATAGAAGATAGTATTATAGGTGAGTTAAATTTAATTTACGTTTCACCTAACTCTATGAGACTTGTTTGATTTATTTAGACAACTTTAGGGAAGAGTAACGACCTACGAGTTGTGTACCGAGAAAATTCTTGCATAGCGGTGTCCCGGCAGGGATACCGACTTGGATACATTAAACATTTTTCACATTTTGGTGCCCAGAAAGAGGGCCTCGATTTGTTTAACAGAATTACTCAACATTTTTCACACAAGCTCTCTCACTGTCCGCCATTTGACTCAAACAACAACACAACAAACAGAGACACAAAATGGCTGAACATTTAGACACCGCTTCAAAGCACTGCAGAAAAAGCTCCAAGCTTCTCCACTCACCACCATAAAGACTGCTTTGATGAAAATGTTGGGGATATACATGACACTGTTGGAAAGAAGAATACAGAACATAGCAACTGGTTGGCTCATCCTAGACCCTTATCCCTAAAAACTAAATTCCAGAATCTCAAAAGTGAAGCCCAATGAAAATTGCATGACACTGAATTAGAGAACAAATGGTAGACTGAGCGAGCAAAAGAGCTGTAAAGACTGGCTAATACTAATGACCAACATGGATTCTACAAGTTCATAAAAATCATTTAGGGGCCAACTACATACAACATAGCCCCTATTCAGTCAGCCAAAGTAGAGCTCCTGAAAGACAAGCAAGCAGTCCCAGACATATGGGCACAACACTGTAATGGCTCACCAAATCTAAGAAACCCAGTGCAACATCCCTGATAACATCCCAAATTCACCACAAGCGACAGATCTCGATATTCCAGTTACACTTGCAGAAACCCTTTGACCATCTGATCTCCAAAAAATAACCGAAGCTCTGGTCCTGATGGCATACCATCTGAACTGATCAAATTGGGTGGCCAGTCACCTCACCTGTGTCTCCATTATCTCATATTGAATATCTGGAACCACGGACGAATTCCATCTGAATGGCTTACTTCTGATATTGTAACCCATCTATAAGAAGAAAGGGGACCAATCAAACAATGACAACTGCAGAGATGTCTCCCTCTTTGGTGAATGCTAGCAAAGCACTAGCCAAGATTATGTTGTCCAGTCTGACAATGCATCTGACTGAGTCATCACTTCCTGAAACACAATGTGAATTTCGGAAGGAATGAAGCGCGTTTGTGATGATCTTTGTTGCCCCTCAAATACAAGAGAAACTCCACGAGCGGATCTGTGACTTATATATTGAATTCATCAATTCTGAAAAGTGCATTTGACACTGTCAACAGAAAACTATTACAGAATGCTCTTTGAAAATTTGTAGTTCCAAACAAATTTCTTGCCATCCTAAACAGCCTGCATAACAACATGCATGTTCGTGTGTCCACAGGTGGCTAAGAATCCGAACCCTTCAATGTGAACGTGGAGATAAAGCAAGGCTATGTCCTGGCTCCTGTCATTTTCAACATCTTCCTCACTGCAGTCACCCTTTTAAGCCAGCAAATGAATCCTGATGATGGAATAAACTTCGAATTTCGTCTAAAGACAGTAGCTTATTTAAACTTAGGCAATTTCAAGCACAACGACTGAAACTGCTTATCTCCTACAGCAACAATACGCTAACTGTGCTGTCCTTGCACATACCCCATAAGCCCTACAGCAGAGTCTCACCATCGTCTCCAACATATACCATGCAAGAGGACTCCAAATAAATGTCAGTAAAAGAGAAGTGTCATCTCGGAAACACAACCCAGCAGAGTCTCTTGGGTTTCACATAAATGGTGGAAATGTAAATCAGGCAGAAAATTTTAACTACCTTGGAAGTGTGCTCACAGATAAATACAACATGGATTCAGAAGTCTTTGCCCGACTTAACCATGCCTTAGTCTCTTGTGGACATTCCAGATCTGCAGTCTTTGAAAACAGCAACTTGAGAATCGAGACGAAGGTATTGGTATTTGCCGCTGTATTCCTCTCCACCCTGTTATACAGTGCTAGTCCTAAACTACCTACCAGCATCACATCAAACAGCTAGAGTCACTTGACATCCGGTGCTTACTGTGCATCCTAGGATTCACAATATAGGCTAGAGTCCCTGACATACATTCCCCAGTGGGCGCAGTCAACCAGCATAGAAACATGCTGGCAAAGAAGCAACTGAAACGGGTTGGACACATGTTCTGCATGCCTGGGCACCGTTATCCCTATCAGCTTCTGTATAGCCAACTCCCTGTAGCACGTCACAACCCAGGGGGACAGGAGAAGAGATAAAAAGATCATATAAGGAAAACTCTGAAGAAATGCAACATCATACCAAAAGATCTTGAATCAATGCCTTGGACAGTGAACAATGGCGAGCGCTCTGCAGCGAGGGATCCATTCATCTTGAAGAAGCTTAGTGCCAGGCCAGAGAAGAACGTAGACAACGGAAGCACAAGCAAAACATAGTTCTCCCTGCAAACCCAGACTTGACATGCCGATTGTGTGGCTAAGTTTGCTAATCGAGGACTGGTCTGCCCAGTCACACATGTTGGCACCAAAGACATTGAGAAACACACCATCCTTTTGGGTATAGTAGGCTTTGTCTTCTGTAGCAGAAGGACAGCTTTAGTATGTATAAGAGTGTAGGAAGGGATGAGTTATAATGGTGCAAAATTGTATTAACTGAAGGATTTGGGTATGGAGTAGTCGCCTGAGGACGCCTGCAGTGTCTCTTTCACGCTGGTAAATACAAGACGATTATACTCGCCACTGACAATCCTTCCGAGGGGGGAGGGTACATAATGGGTAGGATGGAAAGTGGTGGTGGGGAGGGACGGTACGAACTTAGTGTGGAATGAGGGTGGGACAGGATGGGGCAGGCTCGGCGTGAGGATGGGATAGTGTGGTTTACGAAGCACGAGGAAGAGGTGACGTGAGGAGGGTTGAGGACGGTCTAGGTTAAACAGGAGGGATGTATGTTGGAGGTGGCTTTAGACAGGGATGGGATGGCTAGGAACAGGGATGAAATGAAGAGGAACGTTTTCAGTTTGAGGTGCGATGAGTGGAAAGTTGAAGGAGATAAAGAATAAGAGGGAAATAGGAAATAAAAACATTAAAGAAAATGCCAAGAACGACCAAAAAAGGGAAAGGAAACGGTTGGGATGGAATAAGTCACACGAATTTGCACGTAAAACAAAAAAAAAGAAAAAGATAAACAAGAAAGCAGAAAATGAGAATGGCAAAAAATTAACTTTACATTAAGATGGGAGAAAAGATAATGGTTTAAAGAATGATCAAACCAATAATGCAAGATAGACGACAAACAGAGAGAGGCGTGGAAAAAAAGAGTGAGGGCCAGCAAGGGTAAATTGTCACGATGGTAAGAGGTGGAATGACGTAAGGAGAAAGGAGAGGAAGGATGGAGGGAAAGGAGAGAGAGGATGGAGGGGAGGGTGAGGAAGGGTAAGGTGGTAGGGACGGGGCTGGAGAGCAAAGAGGGTGGGGGGTGAGGGGAGATGAGATGGAGGAAATTCATGCTTTATGCCCGTGTCTACTTTGGGAAGATGGTGGCGGAGGAGCGAAAGAGGAGATGGAAGACGGAGTGAGAATGAAGGAAGAACATAGCGAGAGAGAACGAAAGGCCTCGAAGAATAACATGATGAGGAGGGAATAATGATCAGATGATGATGATGATGGTGATGAGAGAGAGAGAGAGAGAGAGAGAGAGAGAGAGAGAGAGAGAGAGAGAGAGAGAGCATAGAGAATGATGGAGAAAGTTGGGAAGAGGGGTGTCATGGGAAACGAAGAGATATAAGATAAATATCTGGCTTGGAATGAAAGAAGAATAATGAAAAGACAGTTGAATAAAGAGAGGAAGTGAGAGAGTGGAGGAAGCGGAAAGGGATGGAGGAAAAGGAAGGGAATGAAGATACATGAGACTTTCAAAGAACGAGGAAGAAAAGGATATGAAAATGAGAGAGAGAGAGAGAGAGAGAGAGAGAGAGAGAGAGAGAGAGAGAGAGAGAGAGAGAGAGAGAGGGAGGGAGGAAGAGGCTATGTCCGTCGGGAAATGCGAATGAAATGAAAAGGAAATGCAGAAGTAGCGAGAGAGAGAGAGAGAGAGAGAGAGAGGTGGGGACAAATAATTCACAACGCACAGTACAAAGACATTCGTATTAATATTCAAGCAAACCCGCTCCGATGAGGCATTTTCTTTTATTGGTGATGAAACAATGAAAAGTGGTTGGTAGGGTCCGTAGAGTTCTGTGTGTGTGTGTGTGTGTGTGTGTGTGTGTGTGTGTGTGTGTGTGTGTGTGTGTGTGTGTGTGTGTGTGTGTGTGTGTGTTTATGTGGGTGGGTGGGTGTGTGCTTGGAGTGGGGCAGATCTATTGTTAATATTTGATCACACTGTATGTAGTACAGATGAAAATAGGGAACAATGTGTCTCTATTGGCCACACACACACACACACACACACACACACACACACACACACACACACACACACACACACACACACAGGCGCGAACCCCCGACCCACCCTGAAATACATACACTCGTACCTCCCGACCCACCCTGAAACACACACACACACACACACACACACACACACACACACACACACACACACACACACACACACACGTACATGGACGGGGACGAACTAAAACCATCTGGTATTGCGAGCATGGTGTAACGTGAGGAACCACAAAATATACTGAACTGTGAGGGAAAAAAGAAGGTGAAAAAATAATTGGTAACAAACGATGTAAAAATGGGATAAACGAGTAGTTAAAACGAGCGACCTAGAGGAGAACCAAGGAAACGGGATGAAAATAAAAAAAAGAGAAGAATGAGAATTAACCTCAGTTTACTGGCGATCCTTAATACACAATAAATCATCAAGTTTGTCTGAGTGATATACGTAAAACAATTGATATCAACTGAAAATTTATGGAGAAGAGAGCAATGAAAGACGGACAGAATGCAAGATCTTAAAGACACGTGAAAGATAAATTACAATGGAGAGGAGGATTAAAAGAGAATAATGAAGCAGAAGGGCAAAAAGATGGCAAAAATGATTATACTGAGGGAGAAAATGGTAAAATAAATATTATAGAAAATATAATGAAAAAGGATAATAAAAAGAGGATTAGAAAGGAAACATACTGAACAGATGAACGAGGGAGTTACATCATTTTAGGAGCATAGTATGAGAAAATACACATTTACTGGAAAATATATACAGCATAATGATATAAGAGGATATAAGATGGATTGGGGAGAGGAACAAATGGAGAAAGGATAACACAAAGTCAGGGATAAAATATACAACAAAAGATTAATGTATAATACACTGAGAGAAAATAATGATAAGAGAATAAAAAGGGTAATGAGAAGAAAAAGTATATGTAGTGTACAAATATATATATATATAAAATAATGCAAGTATATACGAATAACTAGAAATGCGGAATAAAATAAAAACAGATTACAGCATAAGGGTGGAAGAAGGGGTATTATCTAGGCAGAGATAAAGAATAAAAAATGAGAGAGAATGAAAGGGAAATAATAAGAGCTTAGAGGATTAAAATGAGGACTAAGGGAAAAGACTAGAAGGGAATGAAACACGGGCAATACTGAGGCTGAAAAAAAAAAGAAGAAACCTATTACGTATGAGTGAAAAATTCATAATGGAATTGGGTAAACTGGGGAAAGAGAAAAGACAAGGGTAAAAGTAAACGAGGATAAAAGAGTAAACGTAGAGGAAGAATGGGTAATCTTATTATGTTAGAGATCCTTAAAAAAAAAAAGGAGAAAAAAAAAAACTTCCCTGGGTGATGCTATCGATTCTGTGTGGGGAGTAGGGAGGGGTGGGCTTGGGGAGGGAGAGCGAAAAGAAAGGGAGAAAAGGTGTAGAAGAAAATGAAGAGGAGGGAAGGAGGAGGAGAAAACGAAGGGGAGGGAAGGAAAAAAAAGATAGGGAGGGAAGAAAGAGAAAATGATGGGAAGGGGAGGAGGAGAAAATGATGGGCAGGGGAGGAGAAAATGATGGGCAGGGGAGGAGGAGAAAATGATGGGAAGGGAAGGAGGAGAAAATGATGGGCAGGGGAGGAGGAGAGGAAATGAAGAGGAGGGCAAGGAGAGGAAGAAAATGAAGAGGAGGGAAGGAGGAGAAGAATATGAGGGGAAGGTAAGGAGGATAGGAAAATGAAGGGATGGGGAGGGAAGGAGGAGAAAAAGTGGAGAAGTAAGAAGTAGAAAATGAAAGGAAGGGAGAGATGGGGAGAGCTGGGTAGTAAGAAGGGAGATATGAGTGGATTGGTCAGATGCGAAACGTAGAATGTGTGTGAGGAAGGCAAGGGGGATAGGTAGCAGGTATGTGGGGAAGGTGGCAGGTAGGTGGGGATGAAAGTGGAGCAGGGGGTGAGAGGTGGGATGGGTGGAGAGAATTGGAATAAATAAGAACTGGGGTGGAGTAACTGGGATCTGGGGTGGAGTAACATGGGGCTGAGCAAGAGGTTAGTGGGGATGAAGTAAAAGAAGTGGAGGAAGTTGGAGTCGGGCAAGTGGTACGTGGGGTGGAGTGAGTTGGGGTGAATAAGTGGGAAGTGAAGTGTAGTAAGCGGGATGGAGGGAAGGTGGGGTTGGGGGACGCTGGTAGTGTGAGTGACGAGGGGGGTAGGAAAAGCCTGGAATGTGGGAGTGGGAAAGGGCGACGGGGAGGGGAGGGGAGAGAAAAGTGGGGAATATTGGGAAGGTCAGAAGGGAGGAAAATGGAACGGGGAATGGAAGAAAGGTAAGGGGGAGGGAGTTTGTGTAAGTGGAAAGAGAGAGCTGGTGAAAGAGTAAGATGAGGAAGGTTAGAAGAGGAGGAAAAAATCGGGTTCTGGAAAATTGGTGAATAATTAACGAGAAAAAAAGTGAAAGAAGGAAGGAAGAAAAGAAATAAAAAAAATGGATGCAAGGATGAAAACAGGGATGAAAGGAAGTTCAGTGATGGAAAGACAGCATGTTATAAAAAAAGGGAAAAGAAAGACAAGAAACGATGCAAAACTGATTAAGCTAAATGAAGACAAACTGGTTCCAAGATATAAAGTAGGTATGGAGAGAATTAAATATAAGGAGAGTAAAGATCTTCACTCCTTCAGCTTTGGGGCATCTTTTTAATCACATTCTGGACATTCTGAAAAGGTGATCCATTTTTTTTTTTTTTTCTTACCAAAGGTGCTACACAAATTTAATAAACCTCTTCAGTACGACATGCCTCTCTTGAACTGAATGAAGTCGTTTGGGAGCACAAAAAATACACCAAAAGAACCTCATCAAGATCCAAGGGTTTAACAAGAGCCGAAGCGAGAAAAGACAGACTTCGACTGACGAACGAAGAAACTGCAGACTTGGGCTGAGAAAACTAGCACCGGGGGGAGAAACCAGATACATAATTTATTTGGTAGAGAACACACCCCAGTTACGTAGAGCAATTCATAATGTAGGTTGTACTGAAAGTGGGTTTTGATACAAATCCTGCACATTGCTCATCAATATTCTCTTCCATGTTATTGATGCAAGCAACTTTGATAATTAAACTATATAAATACTACAAGCTAAACAAATCGAACAATGTGATCCTAGCACTAGGCATCAAATTCCATATGGCACCAAAACAAAGATACATGACTAGCAGTGGAACAGAAAAGGGAAACGCGAAAGAAAGAATGACAAGAAATGTAAAAACACAGTGAAACAGGACAAAACAATATTTAGATAAGATAAAGATTTAAACAAAAAAATAAAAACTAAGGAAAAAGTATAAAACTTAATGTCACACAAAAGACCAATACGAGTTAAAAACAACATCAGACGTCCATAGACAAGGCCTGAGATTCACTTCAAACATCAGCTAAATCATACAAGACATCGTTATAGTGCAACAAGCAAAACTAATCGCTAAGGAAGAGGTGTTATAAAGACCTCTGTGCAAATTAATATTCGACACGAAGGTGGAAAGAAGCCCTTTGAGAAATTCGGCTGCACTCCAAACAATACATAGGTTGATTCGAAGTACCTAGTAATTTCTTATCAAAGGATCGCCAGACATTTTTTTCTTTATTGTACTTTGATTAAACTTAATAACGCCAGTTTTAGGTGAAAAACAACTCGGCAAGCTATTTTAAGTATGCAACTGTTATTAGAGAGAGGCAGGCATAGGTTCAGACAAAAAGCATGAGATTTTATGTGCACACACACACACACACACACACACACACACACACACACACACACACACACACACACACACACACACACACACACACACACACACACACACACACACACACACACACACACACACACTAATCACCTTCTGCTGCAGGTGAGGGTAGTAAAGAAGGAATGAGTTTTTGAAAGGAAGAGAAAACAAGAAAATAAAGTGGGAGTGGTTGTGGTGATGGACAGGTGTGCGGGCGCGCGCACACCTGTCCATCACCACACACCTGTGTGTGTGTGTGTGTGTGTGTGTGTGTGTGTGTGGTGACAACATTGGCAATGCATATAATATAATAATGAAAAACTGGGTTCTTTTAAGCAGTGGTATTGCCGGAGAAATCTTCATACATATTTTCATCTTGCTGCTTCGGCCTTAGACTCACTTTTGTTTTTTCTTTCTTTTATCATTCCTTCTTTATTGTTTCCATCTTACTGTTTCGTTTGGTTTGTCTCCTGTTTCTCATTGTATCTCTTAGTATTCCTCTGACTTATCCCCTTTATTTCCATATTTTAATCTCATCTTTTCTCAATGACAATTTTGTAGTCAACTTCTCTCTCTCTCTCTCTCTCTCTCTCTCTCTCTCTCTCTCTCTCTCTCTCTCTTTCCAGTTAATGCACTTAATTTTTTCCTTTCATCGCTTCAGTGTTTTTACTCAGATTTTTCGTTTATCTTCTCAGACACTTCCTCTTTCTTTCTTCTTTTTCTCTTTTTTCTTTTGTTTCTTTTTTTGGTCTCTCCTTCCTCACTTTTGTCTTACCTGTCCCCTTCCTGACTCGCTCACTCGCCCTCTCTCATTCAGTATTCATCCTTCTTCGTCCCTCTTGCTTTCTCCACCTTCCTTTCATCTCCTCTGTCACTTTCTTATTATGTCTTTCTCACTATTTATTTTACAGTTGCTTTTATTATTTATCTTTTACTTTTATTTTAAACGTCCTAGTTCTTTTCATCTTTATCACAGTAGCTTTCTCATTATTTTCTCCCACTCTCTCTCTCTCTCTCTCTCTCTCTCTCTCTCTGGGAACTAAGTTTTCTTTCACTATATTCTGACTGACAATGATTCTTTTTCTTTGGGTCAGTTATTTCTTTTCATTATATATATATATATATATATATATATATATATATATATATATATATATATATATATATATATATATATATATATATATACAAATAAAGCCCAAGAAAGAAGGAGGACAAATATTCTCACACACTAGGTCACACAACCATCGCTCTTCAATCCGGGTCCCTATTTTTCTCATCACAGATTGTGGATTGTGCATGGAGTAGGCAAGACAGGTTATTCCTGCAGGTAGAGGAAGAGGAGGAGGAGGAGGAGGAGTTTCTAAGAGAAAGCGCTGACACAGAGACCGTGAGCATTGCAGAACACTTAACGGCTAACTATGATATTATTCATTGTTGTGGTAGGTGGGGGCGCTCACCATCCACCCACTCGATGTAGTGATGCTCTCGGGTGTCTGCCCTTTCCTCTCCTCCATCCTTCTTTCCTTCCATCCTCTTCTGACTTTCTTTCCTTCAGTCTTTCCTCGTCCTTCTGCCTACGGGTGACTTTACACTCCCTCGTCCGTCTTTCTTTCCTTCATTCTTTCCTCTTCCTCCTGCCTGCGGGTGACTCTACACTGGGTGACAAGCCAAATGGTTTCCTGTACACTACGAAACCATTTACTATGCTGGGTGGTAACCACATAACCAAATTTTGGCACCTGGTGGTTTAGTGGGTAATTATTATGCTCCTGTCGGATTAAGCCTGTGAAGGTTTATATCCATGAGGTGGTTGGGGTGTATGGCTCATGTAATGCCACTCAGGGATGAGTGAGGCTGGTCACTCTCATCTTAAATGTTAGGACCAACTGCCTAGCCCCGGGCTCCTACGCTCCTCATGAGGCAACGTAGGATTGGATGATGGATGGATGGATGTTACCAATCAGGTTTCATGATACCTCCTGCTATGGAGTGGGTTAGGCAGTAACTCTGTAGCTGTTAGTTAATGGAAAGGAACAGACTGGCCAAAGAAAACTGCCCAGTGGTCTCATGGTCTGCCCACACAGGTCTAGTGCGATACCAACAATATCACCTATACCACCAATGAAAAAAAATATATATGAATTTATGACATTTTTCCACTTACCAGGTTCAGAGATTTTAAGTTTAGTCGTTAATATCATGATATCCTACATATTACTTATTGTCTTAGGATAGAGAATGTAGCCCAATTAATAGAAAATATATAAAACTCGTAGAATCGCAAAAAATAAGATTCAGGTAAACCAGCCTTTCTCATTACCGTAATTCGACACACACACACACACACACACACACACACACACACACACACACACACACACACACACACACACACACACACACACACACACACACACACACACACACACACACACACACACACACACACACACACACACACACACACACACACACACACACACACACACACACACACACACACACACACACACACACACACACACACACACACACACACACACACACACACACACACACACACACACACACACACACACACACACACACACACACACACACACACACACACACACACACACACACACACACACACACACACACACACACACACACAAAACAGCAATTTGGTGCCACAGCACCTGTACTGAGCTAATTTGCACAGCGAGATAAAGTGCCTTGTGTATTGGCAGCAGCCTACATGGTGTGTGTGTGTGTGTGTTTGAGAGAGAGAGAGAGAGAGAGAGAGAGAGAGAGAGAGAGTCACTATCGGCTGGAGGTTGAATGTAAGTGAATGAGGGCTTTGATTTACTTCCACTTCACTGCTTTAAGGTGGTCACACAGCACCTGTCTGTCTATACACACCAAATTACTCTTTATAACAACAGTATATCTCATAAGTTTATCAGTCACTTGAATCTGCCATGTACAGTCGCAAGAAGGAGTACTGTATCTTTACATTCCCCCTCTTTACGAAGCAGCTGATCCTCCCTTTTCTAATATTCTATAGGGGCGTCTTATGTATGTCTATGTCTACTATTGTTAACAACCCCTCCATTCCGATGATATTTTTTATCTTAGACGATTTTATTTACGTTAGGATAGAGCTTCCGAGAAGGAGTTGTTACATCGCCTTCAACAACGGTCTCTATCACTGGAAACTCATACCGAAATAAATAGTTTGGAAGTCGAAAAAAAAATAAATAAATAAATGGATGTCCACTGAGGAAAATGGATACTCAACACTTTTTGCCGTACGAAAAGAAATGTGAACAGCAACAACGGTTACGCGAAGACTTTGGAGTAACTGGGTAAACATCCTTCTATGGAGTGACTGCACGACTATACTGATTTTACTCCTTAATTTGGCCCAGATTTTCGTCCTTGTGCCACTTATTTTCACTTAGAAAAAGACAACACTACGGCTCTACATCGTTTGCCAAACATTTTTTCGCGACTAGCTCTGAATTCTCGTTTTAATTTATTGTTATGATTTAGAATTCGGGTTGGAGAGAAACCAATTTTAGGTCAAGTTAGCGTAAAAACAGTATAGCCAACTCTGAAATAACCTTCTTCAATCTACCCCTTTCCCTACCTTCGGTCTCCAATCTTTCAACGCCTTCACCCCAGAGATCTCTTCTCAGCTGAAGAGAACTGTCTGGCATTAGCGAAATTATGACACAAGTACTTTCTCATTCTAAAGGAGCTACTGGAGTTTGCTAGCAGCGTTGATGGCGTAGCTGCTTTGAACGAATTGATTTCTATCGATGCCGATTATGTATGTATGCACGTATGATAAAACACGTGTGTATATGAAAACACATCACAAGAATGCATAACCCTATTTAGATGAAAAGTGGCACATACATAGTGTGGGGGTCAATATAAAAAGAGCTAACAGATTTTAATGCAGATCAATCAAATGTCAGGGTCGCATGTTATGGTCAAAGTTCAAGGTGGGGAACATATCTAATGAATGTCTTATCCGATCTGGACCAAATATGTCACATGCAATGTCTGTACTTGGGACGAAGTGAATCTATTTTACTACTCAAGGGTCACGGTGAAATCTCGGCCGCAACGTTACTGTGCTCTCCGATCATCATCTCCAGTTTCTAAGTGGAAACTGCTTGTAAAGCAGAGTGACCAGACATCTCCAAATGAAAAGATTTTGAGTCTGGCTCTCTTGTGTTTGATTTGATTTGCAAGATATTCAACCTACGGTTCCATCTGCTTGCCAGCAAAAAGAATGAATAAGTGAACATGAATGACTATGTGAGTACATAATGTAACAATAACTGACTCTGCTTACTTTACATAAATGTGTATGAACCTGAATGTGTGTTAGCGTTCCCGTTTCTGTGAGTGAAAGCGGAAATTTGTGTGTGTATAAATGCATGTGCAGTTTGAAGCAATTTCATTTCTTGCCGCTCTCACAGTAATAGGCTGCCACATAGCTTGTGAACACACACACACACACACACACACACACACACACACACACACACACACACACACACACACACACACACACACACACAAAGTAATTTGCCAGAACGCTGTCAGCTTGCACACCAAACATGCTTCTCTTTCTTTCTGTTTGGATTGGCTTTGTTGTTTCCCTTTCCTGTTCTCTTTTGCTTGATGTAAGGTAGGTAGACAGGCGGGCAAGAAGGGAGGAGGGAGGGAGAGAGGAGGGAGGGGGAGAGGAGGGAGGCGGGGAGGAAGGTAGGCAGGTTAGTACGCAGGTGAGTATGCATTAACGAAAGCAGGCAAACAGGCAAGCAGAGAGGGAGGAGGAGGTAAGAAAGGTAGACAGGTCAGTATGCAAGCAGGCAGACAGAAAGACAGACAGGCAGACAGGAAAGGAGGCAAACAAACAAGAAGGTAGGTAGGAAGGAAGGAAGGAAGGCAGGTTAGCAAGTAAGCAGGGAGGCAGGAAGATATTTGAGGAACAGACTGATTTTTTCTTTACAGGCTTGCTGTTACTCTCTCCAGTCGAAACCTGAAAAAAGTATCCACTGACCTTCCGTTTCTCAGCTGCCGTTTGCAATGTTGTACGCAATAAAGACTTTATTCCATCCAGAAAACAGCACTGCTCATTACGGTTTATACCAGTCTCTTCATTTCGCGTCTGTATAAGTGACTGGAGAAAACTATAGGGCTAAATAGTGGAGCTTGATTATGGATAGACGGACAGGTTGATAAACAGGCAGAATGTGAGGATAATAAAAGGTACAGAAGTGGATGTGTTAGACTCCTATACTCACTACACATTACAGATAAAACTGCCATCACTCGATATTCTGTGCTGAGATGAAACAAGATAAACAAAAGGATATGGTGCTAGTAGCAAAGACGTGCAATTTAAAAATGGCTGTAAAGTCGTGATACTGTCATATTCTACCACTGATCTAAGGGATAAAGGCTGCAAAAGGCCAAAAATCTACCCCTACATACGGTGAGTGAACTACGTAGCAGATAATCCCAGTTATTACCGGCTCTTAACAAACGGCTTCAGCACGATTCATGGAACTGAGTGATAGGACTGTTGCTGTCTCCTTTCATGTTTAAGTCTCTCTAATCCTTTGTAATACCCTCCTCTTCTGTCCCCCTCTCATCTCCCGCTCACCTCTCTCCCCTTTCCCTCATACCTCCTTTCTACTTTTGTTCATTTTCGTCCCGTCTTTTCCTCTCGTCCTCTCTCTTCTCGTCTCTTCCCCTCTCCCTCTCCATCTCCCCTTTATTTTCTTCTGTGCCGCTGTACACCCTCCCCTTCAACCCTCTATCTCTGTCTGTCCGTCACTCTCTCTCTCTCTCTCTCTCTCTCTCTCTCTCACTCACACACACACACACACACACACACACACACACACATGATTGACATCAAGGTCTCCAGCACACTGACACCCTTTTAAAAACGATATCTCTGTTCTCTTCAGACAGTTGAGGCTATTTTAAGAGTGGATTTTCGACTGTTGAGAGTATACACACACTCTCTCTCTCTCTCTCTCTATATATATATATATATATATATATATATATATATATATATATATATATATATATATATATATATATATGGCATATAATTGACCATTTTAATTCTCCAACCCCTTCCAAGGCTGAGTAAAATCGTCTAACATTTCCAAGACAAGGCTAAGGAAAAGGGCCATCGAAGTGAAAATCTCAATGTCTAATTATCCTTAAAATTTAAAAGGCACCCTTAGAAAGCAGGGCATGATAAAGTAAGAGTAAAACCAACTTGGTAAATACGGCAAACTGTATATACATGATTTTTTTTTTTTTTTGGTCCGACTCTGGGCATAGGCTTCACAGCCTGCTCCCAAGGCCCAGTAGTCCTCCTACATACAATACACCTCTACATGTCACCACTTCGGCACTAACACCCACCATCCATATTGAATACATGCTAGGGCTGTCTCATACAGGACTGGTGTATTGGTATTAGCGGGGGTATTTTTACGACATGTCGGCGGGTCTTCCGGTAAACACAGAAAATGCGGTAGAATGTTGTTAAAGCTGTTTGTCTATGTATCTATCTGTCTATACGTATCTATCTCTCTGGTTGTCTGTCTCTATCTGTATTTATTTATCTATCAATCAGTCAATCTATCTGTCTATCTATCTACCTGTTTGTGTGTAGCTATGCCTATCTACCTGTTTGTGTGTAGCCATGTCTGCTTTCCTATTCGTCAATTTCTCTGTCTACTGTTTTGGTGCCGCCTCCTGAGGGGTGGCTTCGACAAAACAACCTCCAAATGTTTCCGCCGCTACTAAGCAACGACTGCCTCCCTTACAAATTTCCACGCCTTATCGTTCCCCTCGATCTCATTTCCCCTCGCTTCCATCTCTCAACTACCTCACGTTTGCTCTTCTAGTCCGTCGCTCACTTTTCATCCCTCCTCCTCCTCCTCCTCCTCCTCCTCCTCCTCCTCCTCCTCCCAGCCACCCCAGTAATAACTCTTCTAGTCAGTGTCACTCTTCGTCTCATTTTTCGAAACACACCACTGTCGTACATCTTTAGTCAGCCTATATCCCTCCACCTCGTTCCTGGTCTGTCCTTGCTCTTAGTCCATTTTGTACGGCGAATAAATCAAGGAGTACCTGTACATAATATAGGTAGCTCTCATGGTCGGGACATCCCTGGTATTGTATTCCAGCTTACACCAGGGCTCGTATTATCGGCGGGTTAAGGAAGCTCCCTAACACCTTTTCTTTTGCGACTTATTTTGGATGCGGGTGGCTAATACAGTTTCGTACGTTATTTATACTGAGGAAAGTGACATTAGAATGATATAAGCAACATAGTAAAGGACGACTAGGTGTAATAAGCAAAATAAATCGCTTAGGAAGAGATCTTAGGGAGCTTCTTTAATCACGAGTATTTAATTTGTCACCAGTAGGAGTCATAGTAACGAGTGTTATTACCATCAGCCCCTTTCATAAATGGGACAACTCCAGTAGCCTACTCCAGCAAACGCCAGATGATTCTGTTCAGCTGAGAGTGAAAAAATTTGCCAAGTGAGCCTGACAGTGTTAATAGGGAAAACAGAGCATTAGGGGATGAGGTAAGTGTCCGCTTTCCTTTGGCTGTGGGGGACAATGTAATTAACAGTCAGGCCAGATCACAGAAGGAAGGAAGGAATTTATTCGACAGGACGAGGCAGACTGAACAACAGTACAGCCGAGTCCTTTGTCCTTGGAACGGCCAGACGATTTTAACTCAGAGGTCAGAACACAATGGAAGCAGGAAATCATTTTCCTGGGAGACTGTCCTGAAATATGGGTGATTATATTTATTCTTCTAACCGTCAGACAAAATTTACTTAGGTTGGGGATCAGAACACAGCAGAAAGTAAGAAAGTCACCTCACACCGAAATGGATTTAAGTAAAGTACGACCGATGTGTGTGAATACTGATGGTGAAGAGTGAAATCTGAAGCAGCTGCTGTTTGCAGATGATACTGCACTTGTGGCTGATTCAGAGGAGAGATTGAGACAGTTGGTAGAGGAGTTTGGAAGGGTGTATGAAAGGAGGAAATTGAAAGTTAATGAGAATAGGAGTAAAGTGATGAAGTGTACGAGGTTGGTAGATGCTAGGGTGATGAATATAGTTTTGAATGGTGAATTGCTTGAGGAGGTACAGTGTTTTAAATATTTAGGGTCACATGTTGTGGATGGAAGAATGGATGGAGAAGTGAAGTTTAGAATGAATGAAGTAGGAAAGGTGCTGGGAGGAATGAAAAAAGTGTTCAGATGTCGTTCGCTTAGAATGGATGTAAAGAGAAGGCTGTATGAGGGCGTTGTGGTACAGACTGCGTTATATGGGGCTGAAACATGGAATATGAGTCTAGCAGAGAGGAGAAGTTTGAATGTAATGGAGATGAGGTGTCTGAGGAGTAGGTGTGGAGTGACGCGTATGGATCGAGTGCGAAATGATGAAGTGCTAAGGAGAACTGGAGATGTTCGGGAGATGGCTGATAGAGTCGAGCAGAGGGTGTTGCGATGGTCTGGGCATATGGAGAGAATGCATAATGAGCGATTGGTGAAAAAGATAGCTAGATCTGATGTGAGAGGTGTAAGGCTGAGATGGAGACCACGAATAGGATGGATGGACAATGTGAAGAGAGCGCTGGATGCGATAGGGATGTCTGTTGAGCAAGGAAGAGTGGCTGTGCGTGACAGAAATAAATGGCGAGAAATTGTGAATGAGTAAATGATGACGCAGCCCTGAGGGGATATTCTCCCGCATTTGGTCTGATCAGCTAGTCAGGTCAGGTGCGGGTAAAGGGATGGGGCTATTATGATGTGGCAGGGGTACACCAGCTCTACTGTCGGGCCCTGCTGCGGATGTCACTGATTGCACTACGCAGTTGACCCTTGTGCGGTGTGGTGCGGTGAGGATCTGTCCCTTCTCCCCTTTGGGACTAAGATGCGAATGACTGTTTGAATGGATGAGTAAATGGGTAGTGTGTCGTCCTGTCTCGGCTACCTCCCTTTCCTTGGGGGAAGCAACCTAGTATATATATAGATAGACGACAGATGTCCTTTATTCTTGCTACCCTCTTGCAATTTTAGCTACCGTGCCCGCGGCTACGGAAACGTGGCTAATGATGAAGAGATTAAGTCATGTCATATTATAGCAGGAAGTTGGACTTGTCGATACACACTGAGTGAAGTTTAAGCCTTTTAATCAGATGTAGTATTTTCCGTTAAATTCTTGCTGTCTCCTGACATTTTTATTCAGTTTGAGAGAAGCTTTTCGAACTGGAGAGGTTAGATACAGCCTTCGTTTACCACTTCACAACAACAGGTTACTCCAAAGCAGAAGAGAGTGGTGTGGAGAAAGCAGGAATAAATAAATAAACACGTCGCCAGATTAAAGGGATTAAAATAGAGGTTCACGTACCAGGCATGTAAAGTAACACCACCGTTCTACGTTGAGTGGTCCGAATATTGTGTCTCCCTGAACATTTCCCTGAGGCAGTATTTATAAACTCTCGTAAGTTTAAGGAGGACTTGTGTACACGTTGCCTTCACTCATACAGCCACGAAACACCTCTCATTTAAATTGCAATGAATATTAAATGGGAAAAAAACGAAAAACACACCTTTCCGTGGTGAAAGTTAATTGCTTGGAAGACTTGTTTATCGTAATTCAGGATTCTATATCAACACAACCCCTGGCCTTATCTAGCGTTGTAGGAACGACTCGGCCTTCTAGTGTGAGAAAAAAATGGGAGAAATGGAGTTCCCCCGAGCTAAGCACTGTATTGTACTATATAGCCCCGCTAGGGTTACAGGAGGGAGCTACCCCTCCCGGCAGGGCAGCCCGGGCGAGGCTCGAACTTGCAATCCCCCGATCACAAGTCCAGCGCGCTACCACTGTGCTACCGCGCCCCCCTGTTCTAGTGTGAGAGGGAAGGATAAATTGGCTGGTTTATGACGTTATTAATAAGCCATACAGTCAACGAACGTAAAAGAGTAACACTATAAATTAAAAAGGCAATAGGAAATAGAAAATTATGAGTTGTAGGTTACAAGCTGGTAATGTTAGCTGGGCCGCCACCTTAACACGAGAATCTACCAAGTGAGCCAATGTATGAACTAACCTTTATTAGTTTTTTTTTTTTTCTTTTCAGCTCCAAGCAACTTACGATGGCGTCTTTTTTCTGAGCTGAAGTGTTTGGTTTCAACACTGATATACTTACAGTTTCGTACAGATGCTTTGTTAAATTCACAAACATTGCAACTTCAACACCTTGAATTTGTTTGAGGAGTTTTCGTTTTTTATTACTACCCCCCTGGGGGTAATTTTTTTTATTTTTTCAAGAATACTCCCCCAGTATCCCTGCTTGTCGTAAAAGGCGACTAAAAGGGTTGGCGGAGGGTTAGTGCCCCGCCCCGGAAAACAACTAACAAAAAAAAAAAAATAAATAAGCCTCGGACAAGGACTGACCAAACGATGACGACCCAGGACCGGACAAAGGACTTGATAATGGCTACGTGGAACGTAAGGGGAGCAAATGATGAGGTGAAAGAGAGAGAGATTGTCCAGGTGCTTGAGGGTGCGAAAGTGGATGTATGTGGAATAACTGAAACAAAATGGAGAGGAGGAAAGTGTGAGAGAATAGGAGTATGGATGGGGTATATGTGCAGGAGTAGGTGAGAATGAGAGGGCAAAGGAAGGAGTATGTATAGTTGTGAGTAAAAGATGGAAGAAGAGCATAAGTCAGTATGGATCAGTTGGGTTAAGGATTGTGTGGGTAAAGTTGAAAGTTGGAATACAAATGTGGGCGACTGTGTGTGTGTATGCGCCAACGCAAGATCGTGCTAGAAGAGTGAGAGAAGAGTTCTGGACAAATGTAGAAGTGTCCATGGAAAAGTTTGGAAGGAATGAGAGTGTTTTTGATCGGTGATATGAATGGTAAAGTTGGGAATGTGAAGGTGGATGGAATAGTTGGTGAGTGGGGTGTGCCTGCTGAGATAGATAAGAATGGGAGTGCGTTAGTGGACATTTGTGCTGGGAGGGGGTTGGTGATAGCCAGTACCTTCTTCAGGCATAAAATGATCCACAGGTATACATGGCGAGTGATGAGAAGGGTGGGTGGTGAACTGAATGAAAGGAAGGCAATGATTGATTATGTGTGTGTGGATGAAAGGATGCGAAGATGTGTAATGGGTGCAAGAGCTCATAGAGGTTGGGGGAGTGGACTTTCTGACCACTACTTGGTGGTGGCCAGAATTAAAATTCAAGTAAGAGGGAGGAATAGAAGAAGGGAAAGACGAGAGGAAGAAGTAGTTGCAAGGAGAGTGGAAAGGTTACAAGAGGATGAGAAAAAGGCAGAGTATAAGAGAGAAGTGGAGGAACGATTGGGCAAATATGAATTGGAGCAGATGGGAGACGTGGAAGGTGTCTGTAGGATATTTACAGAAGAAATATGTGCAGCATGTGATGTGGTGTGTGGAAGGAAGAGAAGACTGAGGGGGGTGCAAGGAACAGCGTGGTGGACTGAAGAGGTGAAACAGGCTGTGGCACAAAAGAAGAAAGCATACAATGAATGGATGAGAAATAGGGCCGTGGAAGAAGCTGAGAGGCGGAAGAGAGAGTTATATGTAGAAAGAACGAGAGAGGTGAAAAGATTAGTAAGAGAGAGTAAAAAGAGAGTGGATGAGGAATTTGGAAGGAATTGAGTGTAAAGTGGAGGGACTGTAAGAAAATGTTCTGGAAAGAGGTGAAAAGAGTAAGACAGGGTGGAAGTGAAGTTAGCAGGGGAATGAAAGATAAAAATGGTAGATTACTAGTGGAGAAAGGAGAAAAAGTGAGCAGATGGAGAGAACACTTTAAGGAATTGTTGAACATAGAGGATGTAAGTAATGCGAGTATAAGTGGCTGGGGAATGGCTGGGAGAAGGAGGGAGGTGAGAAGACAGGAAGAAATCAGTAGGATAGAAGTTGTGGAAGCAATGAAGAAAGTTAAATCGGGGAAAGCCCCAGGAATTGATGGAGCGTGTGGTGAAATGCTGAAGCATGGGGGAGAGATAGTAGTAGAATGGATGTGGAAGATGTGCAGATTGGCCTGGGAGGAAGGTAGAGTCCCAGAGGATTGGAAGTCAGGTATAATTATTCCCTTGTACAAAGGGAAAGGGGAAAAAGAAGTGTGTGGTAATCATAGGAGCATCTGTCTTCTTAGTATAATAGGAAAAGTGTATGGTAGGATACTTATTGACAGAGTTAGAGAAAGAACAGGGAAATTAGTTGGAGAAGAACAGGGAGGCTTTAGGAAGGGAAGAGGTTGTGTAGATCAGATATTCATTCTTAGATCTTTAGTGGAAAAGTTTCTAGAGAAGGGAAAGAAGTTGTATGCGGCTTTCATGGATTTGGAGAAAGCATATGACAGGGTCGATAGACAAGGATTGTGGAAAGTGTTAAGAATATATGGAGTAGATGGGAAGTTGTTGAATGCTGTGAAGAGTATGGACGATGGTGCAAAGGCTGCAGTGCGTGTGGATGGTGAACTAAGTGAATTTTTCTCTTTGAAGGTTGGGTTGAAACAGGGATGTGTCATGTCTCCATGGTTGTTCAATCCGTACATGGATGGGGTAATAAAAGAGGTACAGGGTAGGGTAGTGGATGTTGGAGTGGCCCTGGTGAGAGAGGATAGTGTTTGGAAACTCCCTGTACTGTTGTTTGCAGATGATACTGTGTTGTTGAGTGAAGACGAAGGGGAGCTGCAAGGCTTGGTGGATGAGTTTGGGAGAGTGTGTAAGAAACGGAATCTAAAGGTGAATGTAGGGAAGAGTAAAGTGATGGTCTTTGAGAGAGGTGAAGTCAGTGAATTTACAGCGCGGTTGGATGGTGAGGAATGGGAAAATGTGAGTACGTTTAAGTACTTGGGTTGTGTGATGAATAAGGATGGAGGTTTGGAGGGTGAAGTGCTTGAAAGGGTACAGCAGGGAAGAAAGGTTGCTTGTTCTTTGAAAGCAGTGATAAGAAACAGGGAAGTGAGCATGGAAGTGAAAAAGTTACTACATGACAGTATTGTGATACCAACTCTAACGTATGGAAGTGAAGCTTGGACGTTGTTGGAAGGACACAAGACAAGAGTGAGAGCAGTGGAAATGAGTTATTTAAGAGGAGCCTGTGGAGTCACATGGAGAGACAGGCTGACGAATGAGGATATAAAGGAGCTTTGTGGTGTGGATGTGGATGTGATAGGAAGCGTTATGAGGAACACACTGAGGTGGTTAGGCCATGTGGAGAGGATGGAGGGTGAAAGACTGACGAAGAAAGTGTATGTGAGTGAGGTGGAGGGGGGAAGAGGGAGGGGGAGGCCGAGGATGAGATGGAGGGATGGGGTGGAGAGGTATATGAGAGAGAGGGGTGTGAGTTGGGAGCAGGGCAGTGAAATGGCGGGGGACAGGGCGACGTGGAGGCGATTTGTTTGTGGCCACCCCAAACGGGATTGAGGCGTCTGGCAATAGATAGATAGATAGATAGATTACTACCAGAAAATTTCACCAGGCTTAGGAATGACTCTTCGACTTGGATGGGTTAGATACAGCCTTCATACACTTCTCCCTTAAGCTGCATAAATCATCTGGAGGTGTCTTGGTTAAAGAGAGAAAAAAATACAAAGCCGGATTGACAGGATTAGGGCAGGACAAGTGATCTACCAACAGCGTAAAAATCTTTCTTCAAAACACATGCCTCACTCTGGGTAGCTGATGAGACTATACCGCTCGTTTGAAAAACAGATTTTTACTCAGCTGTCAAAGCAGCTGCCTCATTCTCGCGAGTCAGTTAATTTACCATGTCACTGTACAACTACGCTCAGGAATATTGCTTTAATTTTTTAGCCAGAGAATTAATAAACCCTCACACATATTCTGGAAAGTTTGGGGGTTCAG
This sequence comes from Coenobita brevimanus, assembly GCF_032717465.1. Taxonomy (NCBI): domain Eukaryota; kingdom Metazoa; phylum Arthropoda; class Malacostraca; order Decapoda; family Coenobitidae; genus Coenobita; species Coenobita brevimanus. Next base: position 30,142,141 of record NC_137028.1, on the reverse strand, counting down.
AAGGCCGCATCACTGTGTTCCTAAACCATTTTTGGCTATAAAATTATTTATCATACGGATATGCAACAGAACATTCTCTGTGGTAGTACATTCTCGCTGTTGCCGATGAAACTAGGTGACGATAGAATTCACGAGAAATCAGCCTCACACGTTCACTTTTTTTCTCTCTCTCTCTCATATACAGAGCTGTACGTCAAAGCAGGCTTGAAACTTCAGTCAGGCCCAGATCAACACGCTGCGGTATACCAATATCGCATTGCATTTTGATTGTGAAATTTCACTGACAATCTCTCCTCCACGTACCATTTCATGAAAAAATGATCTAGTATATTACACTTCACACCCTCCTCGATGCTGGCTAATATCAGGTGTACGGGGGAGGTGGTGGAGAAGTAGATAGAGGGGTGGGTGTGAGACTGTGTGGTCGTGACTGTTGCAGAGGACAAATTATGGTACACTATTTGATATCACCAAGTTCACTGTTCTCCCATACAACCCCAGTGACAAAACATAGCAACATCCTCACTAATACCACAACACGAGATCAGTGTGAGTTAACCCTAGTGTATTACTGGGGAGATGGGAATTAGTGTCCAAGTGTAAGGTGTGAGGACTGCCGAGTACTTGCCCTCAGTTGTTGTGTCGTAGGTGGACCATTGGACATTGGAAACAGCTTTCGTCGATCAACACCCATTTTTTTTTTTAATGCCTTGCCAATTTAACCATCTCATTACAGAAACAGCTTTACTATTCAATTCCAGTTCACGCCAGATTTTTATATTACTTTGAGTCATAAATACCTGAGAAAATAAAACACCTTGATCGTTTCTTTCCTTCAGTATGCATGCCTTGCTCTCTCTCTCTCTCTCTCTCTCTCTCTCTCTCTCTCTCTCTCTCTCTCTCTCCTACTTGCTCATTCCGTCACTCTTCCGCCATCGCCTTCTTTCATTTTCTCGCTCTATCATCCTTTCACGCTTTCTCACTCAGTCTTTTGCTCTTTCTCTCTCTCTCTTCAGTGTGACTGATAGCTTCATGGAGTAAGGCCAAACGTGGTAAATAGAGTAACTACCAAACACTTTAATAACCACATTACCGTACACCACCACACCACCAGACACACACACACACACACACACACACACACACACACACACACACACACACACACACACACACACACACACACACACACACACACACACACACACACACACACACACACACACACACACACACACACACACACACACACACACACACACACACACACACACACACACACACACACACACACACACACACACACACACACACACACACACACACACACACACACACACACACACACACACACACACACACACACACACACACACACACACACACACACACACACACACACACACACACACACACACACACACACACACACACACACACACACACACACACACACACACACACACACACACACACACACACACACACACACACACACACACACACACACACACACACACACACACACACACACACACACACACACACACACACACACACACACACACACACACACACACACACACACACACACACACACACACACACACACACACACACACACACACACACACACACACACACACACACACACACACACACACACACACACACACACACACACACACACACACACACACACACACACACACACACACACACACACACACACACACACACACATACACGCTACTTCCCACTCAATTATACTACCACACACCTTATCTACCACACACTGTCATGGTCACACTACCATACACTAACACAAACTACCACATACAAGACCCCACTACCACACACCATTATAATACCACACCACCTTACACTGCAATAACCACACCACCTTACAGTAACACACACTACCAGACACTATCACATACATCATCCCGTTACCACACTCCATTATTCTTCCATACTATTACACACGACGATGACCACACCACCATACACTACCACAAACTACCACACTACCAAACAAACTACCCTGCTACCACACTCCCAACTCACTACCACTCATCAGCGTTCTAACATACACGATCACATAATAACAACGCTACCACACACACACTACCACACACCATTACGCTAACACACCAACATTTAGAACACTACCACATACCACATTATCTCCTAAATTACCACATAGTACCATCCATTCATCCATCATACGATCCGGCGTTGCCTCATCAAGATCATAGTGACCCTGGACTAGGCTCTTTAGTCCAGATATTTAATCCTTTCAGTCTGATGACGTACTTTTCCTTTCAACCAGCAGTTATCTCGTTACCAAGAAGGAGAATGTTCTGGGAAGGAGAGGCCCCTAACAGAGCAATTAGGTAGTTAATGAAGGCTGAACCGAAATTACTTCGAAAAATCTGTACAAACAAGAATAAAATTATATAGTGACAGAAAAAGTGAACTGAGAAATACATCGTCAGATTCAACAGATTCTGGTGAGTGATCAGTTCCTCATCCCTGAGTAGCATATGGCACGTACTCTCCCCTGGTAAGGAGGCTCTCTAGCACCTCTTCCTTGGCGATTAATTTTTGGACATGGCTGGTTAAAATGTTTTTCAACTTTCTTAATGCATATTATGGCATTGTTTGAAGGATTTATATAACACAGTATAGGATTGTTAGGTGTAATAAGCAAAATAAATCGATTAGGAAAATGTGTTAGGGAGCTTCCCTGACGAAAATACTGGACTATGTGAGCAATAAATTCAACCATCCTCGGATTTAAACCCTCAGGCGCATCATTCACCATCTCAGTCATCAGTGTCATAACCACCATCACCACAGTCATTGCCATCACAGTCATCATCATCACAGTCTTCACCCCAAAATCATTATCACTATCATCATCTTAAACATCACAGTGTCAAAATAAGCAACAACATATTAAACATCACCATAATAACCATCACCGTTACAATCACCAAAGTCCCTACCATTTGTCACATCACAATCAACACCATCAGTCATAAATCAATCTATCTATCTATAGTCAGACGCCTTAATCCCGTAAAGGATGACCACAAACAAACTGACGCCATTCCACAATGTCCCCAGCCATTTCGATGCCCTCCCCCCAGCCTACACACCCCTCTCTCATATACCTGGCCACTCCATCGCTCCATCTCATTCTCGGTTTCCCTCTCCCTCTCCTCCCCCCTCCTTCACCTCACTCATATACCCTGTCTTCATCATTATAAAGAACTCCAACAACAGTCATCATTGTAAACATTATCATCACTACCATCAAAACCATAATCATCAGCATAATAATCACTATACTCTGTTTTTTTTATTGAGGCGAAGATGCACTTGACAGTTTGGTGATGATCGGCTGAATGCAACATGTCTGAATAACATTTACTATCTCCTATTTCCCTCTCAGGTATATGTTGTCAATTAATAATGCTAACGAGTAAAGAGATTTTGAAGTGATGTTGCATTCAGCCAGTCATCATCAACCTGTCAAGTGCATCTTTGCCTCAATAAAAATAAAACAGAGTATAGAACTATCATAACTCTCTCTCTCTCTCTCTCTCTCTCTCTCTCTCTCTCTCTCTCTCTCTCTTTTCCAACCCGAGAGAGCAAATTAATTGAGTCAGTAAATTGGTCAGGGCCAGTCAGCCATTCTTGTTTTATCCCAGCTCTCTCTCTCTCTCTCTCTCTCTCTCTCTCTCTCTCTCTCTCTCTCTCTCTCTCTCTCTCTCTCTCTCTCTCTCCCTCTCTCTCTCTCTCTCTCTCTCTCTCTCTCTTCCTCCCTTATTTTTACCCAGTCCCTCCCTCGCTACCCGCAGTTCCCTCTTTCTTCTTGATCGCCCTTTTCCTTCATTCCTCTCCCTTCCACCCACCCTTCCCTTCCCCTTTGTTTCTTTCTTCTTCTTTTCCTCTTTCGCTCTCCTCCCTACCTGCTACATCGCCTCTCTTCCCATCCCTTCCTCCTCTCTTCTTTCATCCCAAAGGAACTGTACTGTACAAGGCAATTATCCTGATTTTGTCTTGGGTCTCCCTCTTCCTGTATTCCATCCTCTCTCTCTCTCTCTCTCTCTCTCTCTCTCTCTCTCTCTCTCTCTCTCTCTCTCTCTCTTTCTCTCTCTCTTCCTTATCCTCGCCATGGCTCACTCTCTCTCATTCCCTTTCTCTCTTCTACCTTCTCCTCTCTACTCCCACATTCTTCCTCTTACTCCCCCCCTACCTTTATTTGCTTCTGAAAATCTCTCTCTCTCTCTCTCTCTCTCTCTCTCTCTTTCCTGTGCCAGTTTCTCTTCGCCTCCTCGTCTCACTTCCCCCCCCTCACATTCTCAATTACTCTCTTCTGCTCTTACTTCCTCGCTCTCACTCCAAAAATGGATCCAGAAGTTGATTAGTTTAGGCACCTTTGCGCTCTCTCTCTCTCTCTCTCTCTCTCTGTACTTGAACATTCATCAAATTTCTCCAGTTACTAAATCTCCATGTATCGTTCATTGGATTTTCAGTGTATGGGATGTCGTGAAGTTGACAATACACCTTCCATTCAGACTTAAACCTAACTTACCATCATACTAAAGCTTGGTTAAAAATAATATACGAAATAATAAGGAAATCACACAACGTATTAAATATTACTGACGAATTTAATGCTGAACAGGCAGCTATCAACCCTGCTGGACATGTAGCTTTTCCTCTTTAATTACCGCTAACATTAGATGCTTCTGTTCAACTCACGGATATTTTCTCTATGCATCGATTAATCCCTTGATTCACGTAAGGCATCCTATTGATTTATATTTGCCACCCCCAGACGATTTTATCCAGATGAGAAATTTTTGGACCACGAATGGCAAGTTGAAGCTTCCAAAATCCCCATCACTGCAAGTCATTTCCCATTAGCTTATAAAGTAGTTAAGTTGCGGCGAGGTTAAATTAATAAAAAGCGTTCTGTACATTATGTACCTTCTTAAAAAAAATAAAAACTCTAGAAATAAACAGTCACTGAGAAAATTAAATATAAATTGAAATATATAAATAAAATGAACCAAAAATTTGAATGCACACGACCGAGCCCTTCCGGAACTCACATATATTTAAACTTTTTTTTTTTTTTTTTTTTTTTTTTGCCAAGGGCCTCCTGGGTCTTACCTTTTAGTGAATTGGAGTGAGGGGTGGAGGGGGGACCCAGAGCCAGAAGTCACAAGTTTTGGCGAAATGGGGAAAAAATATCTGCATCGAAGTTTTTAAAAATATTACTTTAGCTCAAGGGCGTCATTATCATTTTGTCCTTACGAAGTTCGTATAATATTTTTTAGCATTGGGTATACTGTTCGACGTGAAGGGGTGACATACAACAAACACCACTTCACCAGCAAAGGGTCTCCTCTAAGATACGTAAAATTATCTGACAGTAACACAAATAACTGCACAGGGACGTCATCACAGTCAAGGTACTAAATGAAAAAGCCGATGCGAACATTATTTTTTTTTTTCCAATTTTCCAGATTCCGCACCGTGTCTCATGTCTGACCTGCAACAAATGTTCGTGAATTATGAAGGCGAAGTGTTCATGAGTTATTTCAATTCCAAGCCCAGTAATTCTACAAGAGATCGAGCCAGACCCTTAATTTTCTTAGTAGAGGCCGTATGACAGGTCTGTTCTACTTCCGGAACTTTACAGGGGGAGGCCGAGGATGAGATGGAGAGATCGGGTGGAGAGGTATATGAGAGAGGGGGGTGTGAGTTGGGAGCAGAGGAGTGAAATGGCGGGGGACAGGGCGACTTGGAGGCGATTTGTTTGTGGCCACCCCAAACGGGATTGAGGAGTCTGGCAATAGATAGATAGATAGATAGACATTCATTGGGATATTAGTTACTTGACAGTCATTTCCGGTTGTACTGGGTATTCTTAAGTAGTTGTGTAGAGTAGTGCAGTGTAGTAGAAGTAGTAGTAGTAGTAGTAGTAGAAGTAGTAGTAGTAGTAGTAGTAGTAGTAGAAGTAGTAGTAGTAGTAGTAGAAGTAGTAGTAGTAGTAGTAGTAGTAGTAGTAGTAGTAGTAGTAGAAGTAGTAGTAGTAGTAGTAGTAGTAGTAGTAGTAGTAGAAGTAGTAGTAGTAGTAGTAGAAGTAGTAGTAGTAGTAGTAGTAGTAGTAGAAGTAGTAGTAGTAGTAGTAGTAGTAGTAGTAGTAGTAGAAGTAGAAGTAGTAGTAGTAGTAGTAGTAGTAGTAGTAGTAATGGTAGTAGCAGTAGTAATAGCAGCAGTAGTAGTAGTAACAGTTGTTGTTTTTGTTTTGTTGTCGCTGTTTTTGCTGTTATGTTTGTTTTGTTGCCCCACGCTCATATGAACCTGAAGCTGTGAAAGTAAAACACACTCATCCCACAGGAACTTATATGACAAACAGCTGGGAATGTGTCTTGTGGAAATCAACAGGTGTGTGAGTTGGAGGGACACGGGCGGGAAGGTGAAGTGATGGACGTGTAGAGTGAGTCATCCCTTAACTCCTTCAGTCCAATAACGCACTTAAGGACCTCTTTCAGTGTTGACGAAGGCTATATCCTACTCCTCTATTTCTCTTCTACCTCAAAATCAGTTTAGTCACCAGGCGTTTCCAGTAAGTAGGTACACAACACCGGACTGACAAGGTATAAAATTTAATGAGCCAGCAAATTCACTTCACATGACCTCCAATAGATCCATAACTTTTACGCCGTTACATTTTAAAAGGGTGAGTGAAGCGTTTGAAAATATTCAGCATAAGGTAAAAACTATTGTAACATTTTGTAACTTTTTTTAATAGTGAGAAGCAATATTTAGGCCTGACTTGGACCTTCTACAAGAGAGAGAGAGAGAGAGAGAGAGAGAGAGAGAGACACGGACAGGATGAAAAACAGAGGAAGGAAGGTAGTCTGGAAGGAGGAATGAAGAGAGGGATGAAGGATGGAAAGGAGAGGAAGATGGAAGGAAAAAGATAAGGGAGAGGGGAAAGTAGGATGGAGGGAGGGAAGGAACACTTGATACATCTGCTCCTTTACTAAATAAAGAAGGAGGAGGAGGAGGAGGAGGTGAGGACTTTAACAAGAAAGTGGGGGGAGAGAGAGAGAGAGAGAGAGAGAGAGACAGAGAGAGAGAGAAGGGGGGGGGAAGAAAACAGAAGAGGGAATGGGAGAGAGAACAAAAGCAAATGTATAGCATAGAAGACTAGAAAGCACTCAGAGAGCTCATACCTCCACAAAGGCCATTGCCATTAAAGAGGATCCGGATCAGGATCCGTGGAGATACTGTGTGGAATACATAGGATCCGGATCCGCCACCTACTTTATCACTTGTTCCTCGACCGATGGTCCACTCTCACTTTTTTTTTTTTTTTTTTTTTTTTGTAATTCAGTGAAAACTTTTGGAGATATTGTGCGGGATACACAGGATCCGGATCCGGATCCAGATCAGCCCCAGATTTTAATCAATTCTTTCTTGGCCCATGGCCCACACCTGCACAAAATTTCATTGAAATTCTCTGAGAACTTTTGGAGACATTATGTGGGATACTCCGGATCCGGATCCTAACCATGATTTTATCAAAATTTTCTCGGCCTAAGGCCCACCCTTCCACAAAATTTCACTGAAATTCTAAACTTTTGAAGATATCGAGTGGACAAACAAACAAACATAGGTGAATACATAACCTCCTCCATCTTCGTTGGCGGAGGTAATGAGTGACTAAAAAAGAGAAAGACTGGAGGAGGATCTGAGAGCCGAGAGCAAAGAAGAAGAGTAAGGAAGCAGACATAGGAGAGGGAGAAAAATAGAAATAAAAATGTGTGGCAGGAGGGAAAAAAGAGTTTACCAGAAGAAGTACAAAAGAAAAAGAGATGTGAGAGAGAAAAAGGAAGGGGAAGTACAATGAAAACAGAAAAGATTAAGTAAGGAGAGGACTGGAGGGAACGAATGAAAGATGAAGAGAGAGAGAGAGAGAGAGGGGGGAGGGTTGAGAAAACTGACAGAAATTGAGGAAAGATACACAGACAGGAAAGATAATTAAAAAAATAACTAGAAATGTACTGAGAGAGAGAGAGAGAGAGAGAGAGAGAGAGAGCAGGCAAAGTCAAGGATTAATTTTTGAAGTATACTCAAAGGTGATGGTTGGAGTGAGGGAGAAGAGAGAGGAGGGGAAGAAAAGGGAGGAGAGGAAGGGAGGAGGAGGAGGAGGAGGAGGAGGGGATGGCGAAGAGAGGAAATAGGGGGTAGGGGAGGGGGGAGGGTGTGAGGATGGGGAGGGGGAGGGCATGGGGAGGAGGGAAGGGAGGGAGAGAAGGGGAGAGAGGGGGAGGGAAAGTGAAAGAGACTGTGGAGGATGGGAGAGGAACGGAGGCGGGGGAGGAGGGAAGAAGAGAGATAAGGAAAGAGGGAATGAGAAAAGAAGACTGGGAGAGGGAGACGAGGGGAGAGGGGATATAAAAGGGGAGAGGGGAAGGGACGAAAAAGGGCGAGAAGACGAAAAGGGAGGGGGGGAGGAGTGGAGGGAGAGAGAAGATGTGAGAGAAAGGGAGAATGAATGGAGATGGAAATGAAAGTGAGAAACGGAGGAGGAGGGGGAGGAGGTAGAGGAGGAGGAGGTAAAGGAGGAGGAGGTAAAGGAGGAGGAGGAGGAGGAGGAGGAAATGGAAGGGGAGGAGGAAGAAGATGATTAAGAAAGAGAAAAATGAAGGAACTGAATGAGAGGCGATACGGGAGAGGGAGGAAAATGACAAGTATGGAGGAGAGAGAGAGAAAGAGAGAAAAGGGGGGAAACGTTGAAAGTGAGAGAAAGTGGGTGTGAGAGAGGGTAGAATAGAATAAGAGGGAAAGGAAAAAAGATGGGTGAGGGGAAGAAGGGGAGAGATGAAAGGAGGAAGTGAGTGAGAGAGAGAGAGAGAGAGAGAGAGAGAGAGAGAGAGAGAAAGAGAAATGGAGAGCATTGGAAAACCGTGATGAAACTGAGAAAACACAGTACAAGGGCAAGAGAAAAAAAATAATGCTTGTACATAGATACATGCTGTACTCACATTGAAAGATACGTAGATAAATATAAAGACACACAGTTAAATAGATATATACATACAGAGAGAATAAGTACAAATATAACAAGAGGTGCCAGTCACAACAAACCTTGTCCGACAGCAGGTATTTTAGTCGTATTAAATACTGGCGGGTTTCTGCCATTTATCATCAGTGAACAATAAAAGTCTACGGGAATGGCACCAATGTTTTCAAGTTATGCCCTCGGAAACTCCGTCATCTTGCGTTTAACCTTTCAAGATCACTTAAGGTCAAAGATCATGCTGCCAAATGAAAGCCCATATGAGACTTCCTTTATCTTGGTAATAGTAAATATCTCTATCTTCAAAGAGGTCCGAGTTATAGCCCCCTGAATATCCGTGACCTTGAGTTTGACCTTTCTAGGACAATTACGGTCAAAGGTCAAGGTACCAATTAAAAACCTATATGGAATCTCCTATATGCCGATAATAGTAAATATCTCTCTATCTTCAACCAGTGTCGAGTTATAGCCCCCTTGAATATCCGTGACATTGAGGTTGACCTTTCATGATCATTCAAAGTCAAAGGTATTGGTGCCAAGTGAAAGCCCATGTTACGAATTCCTGTATGTTCCTAATGGTAAATATCTCTATCTTCAACCTTTTTCTAGTTATAGCCTTCTGAAAATCCGTGACCTTGATTTTGACCTTTCAAGGTCAATCGATTACCTCCAAAATTTAATCACTTTCTTTTGGGGCCAGTGCCCACATATCCTGAAAGTTTCATTTTATTTCATTCAGCCGTTTTCCCGTAATGTTGCTAACAAACAAACAAACAGAAACTCGACCAAAAACAATACCTCGCGGACTCTGTCCGGGCTGGGTAATTAATATTTGTATACTGATACATACATATATCGACAGAGACAAACATATAGACATGCATATATTGATAACAGGTAGACATACAGTATACGCTTGAATAATAGATAGGTAGGTAGACACATTGATAGATATATAGACTGACACATACATAGACAGATTTAGACATAGTCAGAGGTAAAAATACAGATAGACTGAGAAAGGCAGTGATATATATTCAGTATACAGAAATATTATAATATATATATATATATATATATATATATATATATATATATATATATATATATATATATATATATATATATATATATATATATATATATATAATATCCCCTGTGGCGGGGGGGAAACAATCTGGCCGCACTGTGGGGTGGTACTACTACGCTGCGGCCAGGTTGTGTTAAGAAGAAATCTGCCACCGTATTCCCTGCGTGTCGTAAAAGGCGACTAAAAGGGGGGGGGTGAGGGGACTAGGGACCCCCCTCTGTTTTTTTAGTTCCAAAAAAGAGACAGGTCATAGAAAGGGAAGGGGGATGGAGTTATTCCCGTACCCTGAAGATTGGGTCTATGAATGTGCGTGGATGAAGTACGACTGAGTCTAAACGGGAGAAGACTGGGAGAATTTTTGTGAGAAGAAAGCTGGATGTGTTAGCATTGAGTGAAACAAAGATGAAAGGAAAAGGTGAGTCTAAGTTTGGAAGTGTGAATGGAATATTAAGAGAGGGAGTCTTTCTGGAATGATGTTGATGAGTGTCTGCAGAGTTTTGGAGCGAATGTGAATGTGGTAATGATGGGAGATCTGAATGCTAGAGTGGGAAATGTAGCAGTTGAATGTGTAATTGGTATGCATGGTGTGCCTGGAAGAAATGAAAATGGGGAACGAATGATAGAGATGTGCGTTGCGCGAGAGATGGTGATTGGAAATACATTGTTTGATAAGATATTTATAAGTATACATGGGTGTGACAGGAGGATGAAAAGGTTGTTGATAAAGTATTGATGGACTATGTGGTTGTGTCCAGCAATGTAAGAGGAAGATTGTTGGATATGAGAGTTTTGAGAGGGGAGGGTGGAGGTATGTTTGACTATTACCTGGTGGAGGGAAAGTTGAGAGTAGGTAAGAGATGGGTGAGAGCTAGGAGAGTTAGGTGTGGCAGGGAGGTTTTGAAAGTAAGTGAATTGGATAAAAGAGAAAATATGATAGAGCATCAGAAGAAACTGAAAGATGAGTGGAACGCAGTGAAAGATCAGGAGAATGGCAGTGTGGAGAAGAAATGGCAGTTGTTTAAGAGTGCTGTGGTCGGGTGTGCGGACGAGGTGTGTGGTGTGAGAAGAGTGGGTGGTGGTGTAAGAAACGGAAGTGAATGGCGGTGTGAGGTAGTTAGTATGGCTGTGGCTGAGAAGAGACATGCTTATGAAGTGTGGCTGCAGAGGAAGGATGAGGTGTCATTTGAGAGGTATAAGGAAAGGAGGAATAGGGCGAAAAGGTCTGTGCGTTATGCTAAAGTGGCAGCAGATGAGAGGTAGGGTAGGCGGTTGACTGAGAATTTTCAACAGAATAAGAAAATGGTTTGGGAGGAGGTGAAAAGGGTGCAAAAGGGAGAGTCTGGGAAGGAAGAGCGAGTAAAAGTAGAGGATGGAAGGATGTTAATTGAGATGGATGCAGTAAGGAAGAGATGGGCAGTGTATTTTGAATGATTGTTAAATGTAGAGAAGGAAAGGGTGGCTGAGATTGTGGCAAGGGTGCAAAAATAAATGTTTGGGAGAATTGAATGATTCTTTGATCACGATGGAGGAAGTGCAGGAGGCAGTAAAGGAGATGAAAACAGGGAAAACTGCAGGTATGGATGGGTGTGCTGTGGAATGCCTGAAGGGTGGTGGAGCGACTATTACGGACTGGTAAAATTGTTGAATGTGTATTTTGTGAAAGGTATGGTGCCAACTGACTGGGCAAGTGCTTGTGTGGTCCCGTTGTATAAAGGTAAGGGTGATAAGTATGAATAGTAGCTTTAGGATTATAAGCCTGTTGAATTTTGTAGGTAAGGTGTATGGTAGAGTTAATTTAGAGAGTTAGAGAGGGTACAGAGGGAGTGACTGGTGACGAGCAGTGTGGCTTTAGGAGAGGGAGGGGATGCGTGGATCAGGTGTTTGCTGTGAGACAGGTGAGTGAAAAGTTTTTTGCGAAAGGTAAGGATGTGTTCTAGGCATTCATGGATTTAGAGAAAGCATATGATAGAAATGCTAGGGAGGCTTTGTGGATTGTTTTAAGATTGTATGGACTTGATGGCAGGTTGCTAAAAGGAGTGAAAAGTTTTTATGTAAATAGTACAGCATGTGTGAGAGTGGGAAATACTGTGAGTGACTGGTTTCCCGTGAGAATGGGACTGCGGCAGAGATGTTTGATGTCGCCTTGGTTGTTTAATATTTATATGGATGGTGTTGTAAGGGAGGTGAATGCAGGAGTGTTAGGTGGAGGTCTGAATCTGGTGAATGTTGATGGTAGCGAATGGAATCTGAAGCAGCTGCTTTTGCAGATGATATTGCAATTGTGGCTGATTCAGAGGAGAGATTAAGACAGTTGGTAGAGGAGTCTGGAAGGGTGGGTGAAAGGAGGAAATTGAAAGTAAATGAGAATAATAGTAAAGTGATAAGGTGTACAAGGTTGGTAGATGGTAGGAGGATGAATATAGTTTTGAATGGTGAGTTGCTTGAGGAGGTAGAGTGTTTTAAGCATTTAGGGTCACATGTTGCTGTGGATGGAAGAATAGATGAAGAAGTGAAGTTTAGAATGAATGAAGTAGAAAAGGTGCTGGGAGGAATGAATGAAGTAGAAAAGGTGCTGGGAGGAATGATATGGCGTTTAGATATCTTTAGCTTAGAATGGATGTAAAGAGGAGGCTGTATAAGGGTGTTGTGGTACCAACTGCGTTACATGGGGCTGAAACATGGAATATGGATGTAGCAGAGAGGAAAAGTTTGAATGTAATGGAGATGAGGTGTCTGAGGAGTATGTGTGGAGTGACGCGTATGGATCGAGTGAGAAATGAAGAAGTGCGAATGGGTACCGGTACTGGAGTTGTGAGGGAGATGGTTGATCGAGTTGAGCAGAGGGTGTTGCGATGGTTTGGGCATATGGAGAGAATGGAAAATGAGCGATTAGTGAAAAAGATAATTAGATCCGATGTGAGAAGTGTACGGCTGAGAGGAAGACCACGAACAGGATGGACGAACAGTGTGAAGAGAGTGTTGGATGCGAAAGGGATGTCTGTTGAACAAGGAAGAGTGGCTGTGCGTGATAGAAATGACCGGAGAGAAATTGTGAACGAATAAATGATGACGCAGCCCTGAGGGAATATTATCCTGCATTTGGTCTGATCAGCTGATCAGGTCATGTGCAGGTAAGGGGATGGGTCCATTAAGATGTGGCAGAGGTAAACCATCTCTGCTGTCAGGCCCTGCTGCGGATGTCACTGATTGCACTGCGCAGTTTACCTCGTGTGGTGTGGGGGCAGTGAGGATCTGTCCCTTCTCCCCTTGGGGCTAAAATGCGAATGAATGTGTTTGAATAGATGAGTAAATTGGAAGTGTGTCTTCCTGTCTCAGCTACCTACCTTTCCTTGGGGGAAGCGGCCTAGGTATATATATATATATATATATATATATATATATATATATATATATATATATATATATATATATATATATATATATATATATATATAATATATATATATATATATATATATATATATATATATATATATATATATATATATATATATATATATATATATATATATATATAACACACTACTGTATTTTACTTATCATATCGTTCCTTCCCTCGGTTCACTTCTTTTAACTCGTCACATAGTCCATCTGTTTACCTGTCTTTCCATATCACTCCACCCACCCACCTACTTTACATTTTATGTCTAACTTGCATTCTTACTGTACCTACTTAATTAAGCACTTACCTACTTGCCAACCCACCTACATTACAAACTATTATCTCTGCATCTATCTTATCTTATAATTTAGCTTGTCCACCCATCTCTCTCCCACATACCTACCCCCATGTCTGTTTAGTTGCCTGCCTGCCTGCCTGCCTGCCTGCCTGCCTGCCTGCCTGCCTGCCTGCCTGCCTGCCTGCCTGCCTCATAAAGAGAAGTTGGTCATCCTCTTGTTTAACTTTTTTTTTTGTCAACATGGCTGTCTGGGTAACGAATATCAATTTTTGCCTGTTTTAAATACCTGGAACTGTGTTTACTCTTCTGTTTCAAAGCTGCTGGGATTATCTGTACATTATGGTGATTTGTAATTCTGTCGTTTGTGAATATGCGTGTATGCCCGCGCGCGCATCTGTGGGTGTGTGTGTTTTGCATTAAATGGTTACCTAATGGCAACATCCCTGCATTTGTAGATAGGTTTATGACATTGTTTTTCCTTTACAAGTACTACTCTAAAGCCAATCTCTATCTCTATAACCTCTACCTTCCTACCCTCCTCCTTGTGTACCAGACCTCCTCCCTTCTTCCTACCTTTCCTTCTTCCTTGTCCTCTCTCTTTACTTGCCTCCTTCGCTCTCAATTACCTATCTGCCCGTCTCCTTCCCAACATCCCTCTCTTCCTCCCCCCTTACATTCCTTCCATTCTCCCTGTTTTTGTCTTGTCATCACTCACTTCTTTCTTCTCTCTCTGTCTCCTTGTTTACCTACTTACTTACCTACCTGCCTATCTGCCTGTCTGCCAACCAGCCTAGCAGTTTGCTTTCCTTCCTACCTATTAGTTACCAACCTGCATACTTACCTACCTTCCTACCATCCTGCCTGCCTTCCTGCCTCTTACTTGCTAGCATCCATTATTTAGTGGTGGTGCAGGTGTGTCCTGTCTCCCACACTGCACATTAATTCTGCCCACACTCACTCACTCACTCACTCACTCATTCATTCATTATCTCATTCACTCATCCGTCACTCATTCATTCACTCAATCACTCACTCACTCACTCAGCCCAACCAAACACCCATTCACTAACTCATTCATTCACCGCTGACTCATTCAGTCAATCTGTCAGGACTCTAAAATATCATAACACACTATATAATAGCAAGTACATATATTATATATACAGTATATAGATAGATAGATAATATATATATATATATATATATATATATATATATATATATATATATATATATATATATATATATATATATATATGTGTGTGTGTGTGTGTGTGTGTGTGTGTGTGTGTGTGTGTAATAAAGAGGATAGATGTAAGTGATGCCTGGGAGAGAGGGCTAGAGGAAGTGGCGTTTGTACATCTCAGTTAGGAATTCCACACACAGCAAAGTGTGACGCCTGATCGCCAAGTCCCCAGGCTCGGGAAGGTTCCACACACCCGTGCCCTTACACGTGACATAACCATGCATATACAGGAGAAATGGGAGAGACAGAGCAGAAGGGGTTTAGGAGTGGATTGAGACGGCGAGGAGAGGACGAAGGAGCGCTCTCAGTTAGCTTGTAACCGCTCTCACCTTAGTATGGTCTTGTGAGACTGTTACCTAGGTATTACTCTTGAGATATTCCCTTTGAAGAAAATAAACTACAATCAAACCCCAGACTCATCTTTATCTGTCTCCTGCCATCTATGACAAGTACAACGAACATTCTTTCCTTTCGTAAAACCCCTACAAATCAACACACTGTTACAATTGCTCGGCGACGACTGCGGTATATTATATTTACAATTACGATAAATCCAACACTCATTCAAAGTCTCATTAACTCAACAGTCACTTACTCACATTCATTCACTCACTATCTTACATCATCCCTCCATAATCATTCACTGTCTTACCTCTCCCCTCACATTCACTCATTCACCTCCTCTCTCTCTCTCTCTCTCTATCAGGACCTATCTCAGTCATTGAATATTTTTTCTTTAATATCATTTCTTTAATCTTCCCTTCTTCGTTTCCCCTCACCTTTTTTCATTTCCGTGCTTCTGCGTCCATTTCTGTTCTTCCCCTCCTCTCCCACTTACTCTTACTCTTTCCCTCTCCTATTACATCCATGACCTCTCTCTCTCTCTCTCTCTCTCTCTCTCTCTCTCTCTCTCTCTCTCCCCTGACTTCATTACTTTCTTTTTACCTACTCAACAACTTTACTAACTTCTCTACTGAAACAGGCCCCCTTCCTCCACTCTGTCTGTCTGTCTGTCTGTCTCTCTCTCTCTCTCTCTCTCTCTCTCTCTCTCTCTCTCTCTCTCTCTCTCTCTCTCTCTCTCTCTCCGGCATTTGAACCTAAACTGTTTCTATTTTATCTTTTTTTCCTCAAACTTCTCCTTCCTGTTAATTTCCTCCAGCTTATGAATTGGGGAGAGGGAGGAGGAGGAAGCGGGAAGGGGAAGAGCAGCAAGGAAAATGAAAAAAAAAAAAAAAAGGGAGGAGGAAGCGAAGGCGGAAGACGGGAGAGAATGTAATTTTTACGAAAGAACTACGAACAATTAAAAAAGGAAATGGTATAATCTGATTAGAGCCTTACGTTATACCGCTTTAAAGAGAAGCTACAGATAAATATACGAATGAAATCAATTAAGGATCAGAGAGATGAAGATACACCAAGAGAGTGCAATACCTGCGCCCACCGACTGGTCTACATGCTCTGTGACTTTGGCCGTCGAAAGATTACTCTCCTAATCGAATTACTTCACTTGCCCGATCCTTAACCATACCGCTAAGTCTGGTTCAGATCAGATCAAAACTGGTTGAGTGGACTGTGCTCGTTGACCTTAATCTTGACCCTACCATGTGACTTTGACATTTTACTTACTATTCATAAATTTTCATCATTATATCCTTGCTTTATCCTGGACCTTTTCATAAAGTTTAGTCTACTTCGGATAAAAACTACTTAAGTTGACCTTACCATATGCCCTTGACCTTGTTTGGTAGAGAAACAATAGGTCAGCTTCGCGAGTGATCCTCAGCTCAGTCTGATCCGAGTCCTATTAAACCTGCTTTTGTTGTTTAGTTCCCTCACAGTCAAGCGGATCAAAATCTGACTTTGCTCTGTGACCTTGACTCTCGACTGATTGCTCTCAAAATTAAATCTCTTCGTTCTTGCCTGACCCTTAACACATCCACAAAGTTCGGTTGAATTCAGATAAAAACTGAGCTGAATTTGCCCAATGACCTTGAACTATGACCTTTTCTTGTGACTCTGACCTCTGACCTCTGGTCAGTCGGGAGTCGCTCTCGTGTGGTCAGTCTCGAGTCGCTCTCGTGTGGTCAGTCTGTTCAGACGTGCTAGAGACCTGTGGTAGTGTTGTGCTAGTGTGTTTTAGTGATCTGTGTTAGTGTGTTGTAGTGATCAGGGATAGTGCTGTGCTAGTAATCCGTGAAAGTGTTGTGCTAGTGTGTTGTGGTGTCCCGTAGTGACCCGTGATAGTGCTGTGCTACCTTGTGTGAACTAGTGCGTAATGGCTTCCTCGGCAGAGAGCTGTGTCCCCACTGCAGGTATTGAAAAGGACTACCTTGAATTAAAGGAGGAACTTCTCGAACTGAAGCGGGAGGTACAAATTCTCAGGCAGGAGAATGCACAAATGAGGGAATTGTTGGAGGAGATGTTGGTGGAGAAAGAGAAAAAGGCTGAAGGTTGGACACTAGTTAGCAAGGGTGCAACGAAGTTCACTCTTAAGAAGCAAACAGAAGTTAAGACCACTAATGCCTTCGACGCACTACGGGACGAATGTGAAGGGAAGGCAGAGAGGGAAGTAGAGGAGAAGGAAGGTGAGAGAACTCCCAGTACAGGTAAGTATAATCAGAACAAGAAAGGTAAGAAAAATGTTGTTGTTGTTGGAGACTCCCAGGTGAGATATCTGAACAGGGCCATGTATACTCCACTCGCTAAACATGTGTGTCTTCCAGGGGCCAGGGTGGCTAATGTGGTAGAAAAAATTTCAAATATCGTAAAGGAAAGTGGTGACAAACCCACTGTGTGCCTCAGTGTAGGAGGCAATGATATTAGTAGCCGTAAGAGTGAGGTACTGTGGAAAAGGTACAAGTTGATGTTAGAAAAGGTTAGGGAGAGGGGAGGAACCCCTGTAGTGCTTGGTGTTTTACCAAGGTGGCGGGTTGGAAGGGAATGGTTGAGCAGGGCAATAGGGTTTAATTGCCGCCTTGAAAGGTATTGCAAAGATAATGCAATACCTTTCATAGACAGCTGGGACCGGTTTTATGGACGGAGTGCCTTGTATAGTTGGGATGGGACTCATCTTAACAGGCAGGGAGTTACTGTTTTAGCTGGAATGATAGATAGGGAGTTGGAGGGATTTTTTCGAGATTGAGAAGTAGGTGTACAGGAAGATGCAGCAACTACACTCAGAAATCATTATTACCATGTTTGGATAGATGCATCAATACTTGCAAAATTAAGAACAAAAGTTCAACCAATAGTGTAGATACATCCACTCAGGCACCTCAAATTGAGCAGGCGATGATAGATGATAGAACAAGCGATGATAGAAGGGCGATAAGCGATAGTACAAAAAATTTTTATATTAGTAAAGTAATGAGTTTCCCAGTTAGTAATAAAATAAATAACAGCAAATGCCAAGGTAGAGGCATAACTACTAGTAATAATCTGAAAGTGTACTACACAAACAGCCGGAGTTTACGTAATAAAATGGATGAACTGAGGGCTTTAATTTGTACAGAGAAAATAGACATTGCCGTTATTAGTGAAACTTGGATGAATACAGACACTCGAGAATTTTTAGCAGAATATCAGATAAAAGGCTATAATATTTTTGTGTCAAACCGTCAGGGAAGAAAGGGGGGAGGGGTAGCTATTTATGTAAAGGATTCATTAAACTGTTACAATAAAGCAGACATTAAAGTAAATAGGGACACAGAAAGTGTCTGGGTTGAAATTAGTAACAATAGGGAGAAATTAGTCTTAGGAGCAATTTACAGATCTCCTAAATTAAGTAGAGCTGATAGTAAATACCTTTGGGAGGAAATTAGGAAAGCATCACAGTCCAGCTTAGTAATAATTGTAGGGGACCTTAATCTGCCAAGGATAGATTTGAGAAATCAGACAGGAGATGCAGAGTCAGAGAAATTTCTAGAGGTAGTACAGGATAATTTCCTTTATCAGTATATCAGGGAGCCCACCAGAGGTAATAATATACTAGATTTGGTTTTAGCTAATAAAGAAAATATCATTAGCGATATAGAGGTTGGTGGACGATTTGGTAATAGCGATCATGAAGAAATTAAGATCAAATTTATTTGGGATGTCTGTTCCACTGAAAATACCTCCACCGTTCCTAATTTTCGTCTAGGAGATTTCGATGGCTTAAGAGCTTATTTTCGAACGGTATTCCACAGGGAGATTAGCTATTTGAGGGAATGTCAGGTCAGTGGGGAACCCCAGGTCATAGGTCAGGCGCAGGAAACACCTGGGGATGTCCGTCAGGTGTCTGTGAGGGGGGGTGGTAGATAGGAATGTAGTCCAGGTGACGGAAATTAACTCAGCTCCAGTACCAAAGAGACGTTCGACCAGTGAGAAGTATAACGAGTTAATAAATATAATACACGAAGGCCAAGATAGATATATTCCTTCAAAACCGTTTAGAACTAATAATTCAGAACCTAGATGGTTAAACAACAGATTAAAATCTCTCATAGGCCAAAGGAAAGGAATATATAGAAAAATAAAACGTGGAGAGGAACACTTACGTAACCGGTACACAATTTTAAATAGAGAAGTAAAGAGGGAGATAAGAAAAGCAAAGAGAAGTTATGAAATAAAGGTTGCCAGTGAATCAAAAGAAAACCCCAAGGGTTTTTATTAAATGTACCGAACGAAAAATAAAGATAGGATAGGACCACTCAGAACAGAATCAGGTGACATTACCAGTGAAGATAAAGAAATGTGCTCCATCCTAAATAATTATTTCATATCAGTATTCACCAAGGAAAATCTAAGCCTGGTCCCTCAAGCAGCATATATTTACCATGAGAATACGTAAAATATTCTTAGTAAAATAACCATTAGTAAGGAGGACGTATTGAAAGAAATTAATAAGTTAAAACCTCAAAAATCGCCAGGTCCGGACGATATATATGCAAAAATTATAAAGGAAACCAAAGAAGAATTATGTCAGCCACTTTTAACGTTATTTAATGACTCTTGAAGTTCAGGAGAAGTTCCAGAGGCGTGGAAAACCGCAAACGTAGTGCCCATCTTTAAAAAGGGTGATAAATCAGCTGCGTCGAATTATCGTCCGATAAGTCTAACGTCAATATTAGGAAAAATGTTAGAGTCAATTTTGGCAAATATGATTAGAGAACACTTAGAAAAATTTAATCTTATAAACGAAAGTCAGCACGGATTCAGGCAAGGACGATCCTGCCTCACAAATTTGTTGTCATTCTACTCGGAGGTCTATGAGGCAGTAGATAGCGATAAAGCTTACGATGTTATTTATCTGGACTTTAGTAAAGCTTTTGATAGGGTCCCACACGAAAGGTTAGTTAGAAAGGTTCGAGCACACGGTATAGACGGCGATATCTTAAAATGGATAGAATCCTGGCTGAAAGGACGAAAGCAGAGAGTATTAATAAATGGAACTAAGTCGGACTGGGGATTAGTAACTAGCGGTGTACCACAGGGTTCAGTACTCGGTCCCTTATTATTTATCATATACATAAATGATCTAGACTTAGGAGTCAATAGCAGCATCAGCAAATTTGCCGACGATACAAAAATAGGGCGTATCATTAACTCTACTGACGATTGCCATAACTTACAAAAAGACCTCGATACATTGTCCAAATAGTCTAAAACTTGGCAAATGGAATTTAACGTTGAAAAATGTAAAGTACTTAACGTAGGCAAGACCATTGGAGATACTAA
The DNA here is from genome assembly GCF_032717465.1 of Coenobita brevimanus. Lineage (NCBI taxonomy): Eukaryota > Metazoa > Arthropoda > Malacostraca > Decapoda > Coenobitidae > Coenobita > Coenobita brevimanus. The sequence continues at coordinate 30,121,271 of NC_137028.1, read as the reverse complement.
ATACAGCTTAGATAACAAAGAAATTAGCAAATCGGAATGCGAGAGAGATCTAGGAGTTATGATTAGTAACGACCTTAAACCAAGGCAACAGTGCATTAATGCGAGAAATAAAGCAAATAGGGTCCTAGGATTTATTTCGAGAAGCGTGAGCAATAGATCATCTAAAGTAATACTAAAACTTTATCTAGCATTAGTAAGGCCACATTTAGACTACGCAGTACAATTCTGGTGTCCTTACTATAGAATGGATATTAATTCGTTAGAAAATGTACAGAGAAGAATGACTAAAATGATACATGACGTCCGGAACCTGTCATATGAAGACACACTGAAAAGACTAAGTCTGCATTCGCTAGAGAGGCGTAGAGTAAGGGGAGACTTAATTGAGGTGTTTAAGTGGATGAATGGTATAAATAAGGGAGATATTAGCAAGGTACTTAAAGTGAGCATACAGGATAGAACTAGAAATAACGGTTTCAAAGTAGAAAAATTCCGCTTCAGTAAGGAAATCGGTAGAAATTGGTTTGGTAATAGAGTAGTAGACGAATGGAATAAGCTACCTAGTAAAGTAGTTGCTGCCTCTTCCATTGAGAGTTTCAAGCATAGGCTAGATAAGCATATGACAAATAAGGGGTGGATATAGAATAAAGAAAATCTTATAACCAATACTAATTCATAATCTTTTTCTTTTCAGGTTACACTATGATAGTCTCTATTCTCCTTTCACACTTTCCTGTAAAATGTCCACGCCAGTTTTTCTATACGGCGTGGTGTTCTTTCTGACTTTTTCCTGCCGGCTTCGGCTGGAGGGTTTGGAGGGCGGGGGAGAGCCTTCTTCTTTGCTATCCTTATCGCATTCTAGTAGTTCAGTTACTCTTCTAGGAGCTGCCTAGCATGGGCCAACCGGCCTACTGCAGTTATCCTCTCTTCTTATGTTCTTATGTTCTCAGTCTTTGCACAAAATTTCGTCTCGTCTAATTAAAACTGTTTAAGCTGGCCTTACCCTGGAACCTTGACCTTAGGCCTGTTCTTCTCAAAATAGGTGTCTTCCTTGGCTGATCCATTACATTTCCACTAAGTTTCGTTAAATTTGAATTAAAATTGATCTCTCTCTCTCTCTCTCTCTCTCTCTCTCTCTCTCTCTCTCTCTCTCTCTCTCTCTCTCTCTCTCTCTCTCTCTCTCTCACACACACACACACACACACACACACACACACACACACACACACACACACACACACACACACACACACACACACACACACACACACACACACACACACACACACACACACACACCGATCAATACATAACACCTATTCATATTGCGCGGGCGCAGGTATAATACAGTAACTAATAATCACTACTCACGCTGAAGTAATATGGTGTTAGAATTTATTTAATCCTTTCAATACAGTGATGGTCTCTTATTTTATTCTTGCTATCTTCAGACTGGATTGATCTTTTTAGGACATAAGTCTTGTGGTGAAAGAGTAAATGAAAACTTAATCTTACCCCTCTCTCTATACTCTGTTTACTTTAACTTGGCCTAAAATTGTTATCTTCCCATCTGTAATGTTGAGCTGTAACAAAAGATAACACCAGACAGGGTGCTAGGCACATAGAAGTGCTCTGGAAAGGATGTAGAGCCGCAGTACTGTTGTTTCTACCACTGAATTACGTAAAATAAACTGTAAAAGGACGAAAACTGGGCCAAGCTAAAGTGAATGATGTATAGCGGAGCCAATGCAGAACTGGACATATATAGCGGTCTGAAGATGCAAGAATAAAATATAAACTACAGGGATGCAAGAATCACATATAAACTACGTCATCGGATTGGAGAGATTAAGAGTGGAAAAGGAACAAGAAGACATACAATCGCGAACAGAAGAGCGTGATACAGGGAAGGTGGTAGATGCACACTCCTTTCCCCACTCACTGGATGCAGAGTCCTTGTCCAGTCAACCTCCTAACACACAGACTCGAATCGTCTAACAATGGAACTATGATAAACCTACTTTCGCTTTTCAGTATCAACCAGGAGGCTGCCTTTGCTTTGTGTATAACTCTGGATAATGTTTAGACATTCTTGTGTTACAATACTTGGACAATTAGCACAGTTAATAAGGAAATGATTTTGACATGCGTTACATTACTGAAGCCTCCTATATCGAGGTTTGGGGTTCATGAAGTTCAGCCTGATTCAGTTAAGCAGTGTACTCCCTGACTACTATAGCTAAAATGGTAAAGCGTGAAATAAAGGGAAAATATGGTGTTGTGGATGTCTCGATTACCCACTATAACAATGTCCCTATAAAATCTTTCCGAGAATTGTAGTGTAACGGATGACGTGTAGGGAGTGAATAATTTAAGATGTACAATGTTGATGCCTTCCTTCTTTACCAAAACACATGCACCCTGTCTTAGGGCGACTTTGATAAACTGAAGATTTACATATGAAATTCCAGCCACCAAGATACACAATATTAATCTGAAGCAAAAGCGACATATTTATTTAACTTTGGTTAGCGCCAGACTATCCTACTCTGTCTAGCGCCAGACAAATTTACTTGTCGCTGGGATACCTCCCGACGTCGGAAGATTAAGAAATGATCTCGAGTTAATAATGATCGTTCGTGTCTTACTATATTGGTAAATCTTTTCAAAAACTTATCATAAAACCCTTAATTTTCCTATTGGTATTGACAATTGGGGTAAAAGAGCTGGACTGATGAATTGCTCAGGAGGTAATTTGTACTGGGGCGATGAATAGACATTAGGGCTGGTGTGGGACCTTTGTGGTGATTATGCTGGACTGACTGTGTCATTGATAGGGAGAAGAGTTCGACTTGATACTAAATGAATATTTTTCGTGACATATTTCAATAGTAATCTGAAGAATAACGTCCTTGTAATGTTATTTTGTTTTTTAATCACAAATATTGACGTACTGTCAGTTCAACATTTGTTAGTCAACTTATCGCTACTATTGACCAATAATAACTTTTGAAGAGATTAAGGTAACATTTTTAAAATTCATCCCTAATTAGCGTTCATGTATGTACAGGTGTCCGGCAATTTCTTTACCTCCACCCCCTCCCCCGGACAAATTATCTAGTTACTAGACGGCCTTCGTAATTTTTAAGCAGGCCAACAAGTGCATTTCACTACATATTTCTTCTGTATTGTATTTTGTCAAACGAATAGCTTCCTCAGAGGTAATGGACAGGTATGGCCACCGTGTATTTTAATGTGCTACCTTATGTTAACTTTATTCATCACTTCACTGATAACACCGCGATTGTCAAGAGAGAGCCAAGGTCACAGTGTGCAATAAACAGTACAGGTGATCGAGAAGACAGCTTCAACATTGTGTCATTAATTTATCCTTTAGTAGTTTAATCAGCCTTTTTGAGGGAATGTACCGTTTGAGTAAACCAAACTGAACGACCACCCCCCCCACGGCCATCAGGACTATCTCAGTCACGCAACGAAGATCATTATCATTTCATGGCCTGTGCTCTTGTCCTAAATGCCGTAAAATGATCATGGGTACACAGTCTTCGAATTCACCATAGAGAGCAAAAACAGCTTTTAGTTCATATTAAGAAATAAATGTATCACAGCTCAATTGCTAAACAACTTGAATTTGTTTGTTTGGAGTAGACAGACAACGAACCCCCGTCAAGTAAGGGTGGAGAGGCACGTGCCCCCTCCACCTTGCTTGTATCAGGTTCTTCTGTCCGGGATTGTGCAACGACATACTCGTATATTTGATCAAGAGGACAGTACATCAAAGAGGTGATCCTGATGAGGTAATGTGGAGCTACAGCACAGGCGTTTCAATCTAGTGTTTCGTGGTTAGTTTCCCACCTGCCTCACCTGACCTTTACTCCTGATTACTTCCATGTGGCTCTCAGATAAATACTAGATGCACTGTCGTCGCTCCGTAACAATTATACTGAGTGTTATTGACTTGTATGTATCTGCAAACCTACCTATTTATCTACCAACCTATCTTCCTACCGATGTATTTATCTAATCTATTTGCCTACCTATCTGCCTATCCATTTCTCTATATCTACCTACCTACCTACATACTTATTAATCTGCCTTTCTCTACATACATACCTAGCTACTTACCTGTCTATCAATATCTCTCCATATATGTTTATATATCTACCTACATTTCTGTCTATGTGCTTACCCATCCCTCTATCTACAGTACATTCCTAATTTCTCCCGTGTGACGCGTCTCAAGAAAAGAATCACCGTTTGATCAGACATATTCTGAGTACTGCCAGAATTTAGTCATGTCTATCTGTCTATCTATCTGTCTACCTATCTATCTATCTCTCATCCTGATTTGTCCTGCATGCTCATAAATTACAGACAGCAATTGCTATGAATCACTGTTTGAGCAATCTTACTCTGACCTCTTCCCAATTCTAGACACACACACACACACACACACACACACATATATATATATGTATATAGATAGATAGATAGATAGATAGATAGATAGATAGATAGACAGATATAGATAGATAGATATAAATATATATATATATATATATATATATACATATATATATATATAGATATAGATAGATATATATATATATATATATATATATATATATATATATATATATGTGTGTGTGTGTGTGTGTGTGTGTGTGTGTGTGTGTGTGTGTGTGTATACCTTACTCAGAGATATAAACCATGTCAGACATTAGGTGTGCCATAGCCTCATTCTTTGTTTGTTAAAGTAACTGCTGAGATGGATGAGATGGAGGGACAGAGTGGAGAGAGATATATGAGAAGGGGGGGAGGGTGAGCTGCGGGCAGGGCAGTGAAATGGCGGGGCACAGGGCGAGATGGAGGCGATTTGTTTGTGGCCACTCCTTACGGGATTAAGGCGTCTGACAATAGATAGATAGATAGAAAATCGACACTTTGCATCAGTACAATACAAGGAGTCAAGTAATGTGTAATATACAAACTAAATCGCTGAGGAAGAGGTGTTGGGAAATTTTTCCAAAGCTAGCGAGGAAACGGCCCTGAGGATAAAGGCAAAAGATAGTCAGTCCGCAGCTCTAACACACTTTCCTTAATCCCCTAACGTTGCTCTCTCTCTCTCTCTCTCTCTCTCTCTCTGAACATTAAATTTCTTTCTATTTTTGAATCCACATGTTTCTCACGAATATCTCCGTTCTCTTTTCCTCAAACTATTTGTCACAATGAATCTACCTATCTATCAGTCTATCTATCAATATGTCGTGTTTGTCTATCGTTCTATCTATATATCGTCTCTGTTCATGTATCTATCTATCTATCTTATATATATATATATATATATATATATATATATATATATATATATATATATTTGTGTATATCTCTCTAATCCTGCGTCAACCTATCATATCTGTTTTCGTCTATGTATCACCCATAACATTTTACAAATTTTTCTAGTCTTACAAAGCCTTCACAACGTCTTTGCTCTCTCTCTCTCTCTCTCTCTCTCTCTCTCTCCGCAAACCTAGCGATATTACCGATTCCATAACCCCAATATCCCGAATACTCCCCAAGCGCGAAGTAAAAAACCGAAAGCTCCAAAATCCTCCACCATAACCGACTGCTGCAGCAGATATCACACAAAGATCCATAGTCTCCAGTCAGCCTCACCTATCTCCCTCAGTCATCCTATCTTTTTATATTAGTTTGCTCTCTCTCTCTCTCTCTCTCTCTCCATCGCCTACATACCATGCCATACCGTACATTTAACGTGTATATTAATATCATGCTAATTCCTTCTCTCTCTCTCTCTCTCTCTCTCTCTCTCTCCTTTCAGCTTTCCGTCCTCTCCTCCTTGCCATGTACTACCATACCTCTCTTCCCCCCCCCCTTATTTCTTTCCCTCTCTCCATTTCGTCTTTATTTCCCCTCCTCTCTATGCTTTCACCTTTCCATCATTCATCCCCTCTCTCTCTCTCTCTCTCTCTCTCTCTCTCTCTCTCTCTCTCTCTCTCTCTCTCTCTCTCTCTCTCTCTCTATATATATATATATATATATATATATACCATTTTTAGTCTCTCTCTCTTAATGCTCTTCATTTTCCGTTAGTCTTTACCTTCTCAAACCGCGTAATCCTTTGATCTTGCTTCAGTAGCCCCCCGTGCATCTCTCTCTCTCTCTCTCTCTCTCTCTCTCTCTCCACTTTTCTACCTTCCTCCGTGTGTGTGTGTGTGTGTGTGTGTGTGTGTGTGTGTGTGTGTGTGAGAGAGAGAGAGAGAGGTGGAGCCGAATGTTCCCACCTTAATCATGTGACCCGGCCGAAAATGCAAAAAGGGCCCCGATTATGGAACTTTCCTAATCCGCTTTCTTTTTATTGTTTTCCTCTTTTCTTTCCTTTGTCTTGAGATTTCCTGTTGACTCTTTTTACTTCCTTCTTGTCTCTTGCCTGAAAAAATCTTCCTTCCTTTTTTCCTTTTCGTCCTTGTTTTTTTTTCTGTTTTTCTAATTTTTCTGTATTTCCTCTACCTCTCCTTTTTCTTATTTTAGCATCATATTTTCCTTATTCTTGCTTGTATTATCGGGCAATGTTGTCTTTATTTATCCATTGATATATTTCCATGATTGTATTTAGTTTTTGTATATCTCCTCTTTTTCTCTTTTTTTTTTAATATTTCTTTTCAGTTCCTTGGTTGTACTTCATGTTCCTTTCTCTCATTTATTTTTTTCTTTCCTTTGTCTTACGTTTGGCTCTTCTTTCTTCTCTCACTCACTTTCCCTCTCTCTCTCTTCCTCCTGGCTTTCACCTTTCTCCTTTCTCTCCCTGTTCCATTTCCTCTTATATATTTTCTTTCACTTCTGTCGGAATAGACAGAAAGCATGAATCTTCCCTTCTCTCCCTCAGGGTCAGGTTTAGTTTGTGTGTGTGTGTGTGAGAGAAAGAGAAAAAAAAATAAGCACAATATTACACACACACACACACACACACACACACACACACACACACACACACACACACACACACAAGTACCCCGATATAATAATTATGTAAATGAGTTATTTGCATATAGGCAACTGTTAGCTAAAATGGCAAAGGTCTCAAGTGTTTCCATGTATATTATATATTGATGTAGAGTTGCAAATATGCCAATTTTCCCTCACACACACACACACACACACACACACACACACACACACACAACCATCATCATCATCGTCAGGAATACGTACATATTAATGGGAATGAAATGTACAAGTTTCCAATGATATCGTTCAAGCTTTGCGCAGGATGGTGAAATGATAGGGAAATGATGGGGAAATGATGAGGAAATGACGGGGAAATGAGGAAGTGAGTGGGAAATGGGCAGGAAATGTGGCGACCGAGAAGGTAACGAATCAATAGTAAAGAGTAGAAAGGAAGGAAGGAAATGGCTTGATAAAGATGAGAAAGAACTAAGAAAAGTGAACAAATGGCATATTGGGAAAATGTTGAAAATGAGGGACAACTAGGAAAAGAGAACTCTAAATTAAGATGAAATGAGAGAGAATGAAGGTGAGCAAGGATGGGAGAGAAATTAAAAAGATTTTAAATAAGGATTTTTTTTTTTTTTTTTATGTGTCCGACTCAGGGCAAAGGCTTCAGGGCCTATATTTCGAGGGCAGTAGCCTTTCCCAAGGCCCAGTAGTCCTCCTACACCTCCACCACTTCGGCGCTAACACCCACCGTCCATATTGAATACATGCTAGGGCTGTCTCATACAGGACTGGCGTATTGGTATTAGCGGGGGTATTTTTATGACATGTCGGCGGATCATCTGGTAGATCAGGAAAGTCTGCTTTTTATTAAATTCAAATCCTTAAACTGTTCCCTGCCCCAGCCGGGATTCGAACCTGGGTCCATCAGAACTACAGGCCGCCTCTCTACCGATTCAGCCACCGCCTCCCCCTAAACAGATGGACTTAAGAGTAATGGAATGAGGAAATAAGTAAGAAATGATGGCATGGAATGAAAATGAGGGGGTAATGGAGAAAACCCATCAAGGGCGGAAACAATTATTACTGAAGGCGTAAAATATGCTTTGTAAAGAGCAATATTCTCGTGTGGTTAGGAAGCTTACTAACACCTCTTCCTTCATGATTATTTCTAATTCTGCTCCATTATTGTATTCTTGTCTTTTATTCATTCAATCTATGTCGATACTAGAAATATATAAAAAGCATAAAGGAGCATGTCAACGGGTGGTCTAGAAAAAAAAAAATAGGAAGATGTGCTGGAGGGCCTCCTTACCCGACTGGCAAGTGACAAAGTTTATCTATATCCTGGCGACGGACGTGAAGGGGAAATAAGAATATTAAAAAAAAAAAAAAAAAAAAAAAAGATAAAATGCTAATAAGGAATTGAGGGAATAAAGCAAAATTAGCAGATAAATGAGGAATATAAAAATGAATAAGTAAAAAACGCTCTCAGAGTGCAACACCCGTGCCCACTAACTGGACTATAGGCAGAATGGTTGACTTTGTCCTGTGACCTTGACTTTCAACAATTGTTCCTAAAATAAATACTTCATGCATGCCTAACCCATAACCATTCCACCAACAACAGCTTAAATCGGATCAAAACTGAGTTGACTTTACCCAGTGACCTTGACCTTCGACTTTTCCCTGTGCTCTTGATCTTTAATTGTTCTCAGAATCAAATCTTTATCCTTACCTTTAAAAAATTTGATCGTTGTACACAATTAAGTCCACACTGGATAAAACCTGTATTAGGTGACCTTGCCATGTGGCCTTGATCAAGCAATAGTTAACCTCTTGGGAGAACCTCAACTCATTCATTCACCAAGTTTGATCCGAATCAGATCAAAACTTGTTTTAGGCAGTTTGTTCACAGACAGACACGGGTAAAAATTTGACCTTGCCACCTCTAACCTTGATCTTTGACAGACTGTTCTCAGTATGACAACTTTATTGCCTTAACCTCAGTCCTTCTCCAAATTTGCTGAAACTTGGATAGAAACTGTTTAATTGACCAAAGCAGGTCACACTCAGACCTAGCCCTGTGACGTTGACCTTTGACATACTGTTCTAAAACACTAGGTTTACCCATTGGTTGACCCTCAACACTTCTACAGACCTTGGTCAAGATGGGATAATTTTTCTTTTGCTAACAAGCACATACCCCGACAACCCAAAAGACGTTTGTGTGTGTGTGTGCGCGTGTGCGTGTGCGTGTGCGTGTGCGTGTGCGTGTGTGTGTGTGTGTGTGTGTGTGTGTGTGTGTGTGCGCGCGTGCGTGCGTGCGTGCGTGCGTGTGTGTGTGTGTGTGTGTGTGTGTGTGTGTGTGTGTGTGTGTGTGTGTGTGTGTGCGTGCGTGCGTGTGTGTGTGTGTGTGTGTGTGTGTGTGTGTGTGTGTGTGTGTGTGTGTGTGTGAGAGAGAGAGAGAGAGAGAGAGAGAGTCATAACCCACCCACCCCCCAAAAAAAACACAATATAAACCATATCCAGATTAGGGACAGGCTGGTTAGGAAAAAACAGTTAAAAACAGAAAGTAAGTGAGATGTACTCTAAAGCGAGAAACTATTATTGAAAGCATGGGAAAGTGAGATACATAAAAGCAAGTGGGAAAGTGTATGTAAACTTAAGTTCCCAATGCGAGGAAAAAGTAAAAAATAGAGAAAGTGAGAAAACATGAAAGGGAACGTGACAGAACGTCATTCGTTTCGTTTCGTTTTTAAAGGCTGCAACATGCTTGCATGCGTCGGCCTTGGTCACCTAATGACGGCTTTCCCCACTGCACGATCCATTGCAGCCTCCCTGTTCAGTCCCTTAACCCTGAGGTCACCCTTAATGACCTCGTCCCATGTCTATCTCGGTCTACCCCTTATAACCCCACCCCCAATATTAACACTTCTCACCTTCCTCACCCAATTATCATCCCCCATCCTCTCCACATGTCCAAACCATCTCAATCTACCTCTCCTCATCACAACACCAATACACTCCAGTCCCATCCTACCTCTCAACTCTTCCATTGTAAACCCAGCCCCCCCGGACCTTCCACGCAGGGACGCACTACACATCCACCTAATCATTGTCATTTCTGTACGTCCGAGCCGGCGAATATCCTCCTTCTTTATTGCCCAGGTCTCACTACCGTACAGCATTACACTCCTAACACATGCTGCATACAAAGACCCCTTAGCACGTAGGGAGAGCCCTCTCAATGTCAGAAGAGGCAAGAGCTCCCTGAACTTCTTCCAAGCACTTCTCACCCTAGCCACAGAGCTAGCTCCAGCTCCACCTCCAGCACACAACATGTCTCCCAGATAACAAAACTCTTCCACACACTCAAGAGATTCACCAGCAAGTTCAATCCTGTCACGCCTGACAATCTCCACCTGCTCTCCCCGACAAGCTGCACACATAAAATCAGCATTATCTCGCAATCTACCTCTGATATCACTACATCTCATGTGCACCCATTTATCACAAACACCGCACAAGATAGAAATACTTCCCACGCCCTTGTGACAGACTGTACATGGCCACTATCTCTCGTCTTTTACAGTACCACCACCGACTCTAGATATCATCACTTTTATTTTATCTGCATTTACCCTAAAGCTCTTGTGCCCCATACCATCTATCCACTTCCTAAACCATTCTTTCGCATCCCTTTCGTTCTCTGCAATCAACACAAATCATCAGCAAACATCTCCCACGGGAGTCCATTTCTAAAGTCAAGTGAAAGGGCTTCAAGTACAATGATAAACAACGTGGGACTCAAAACTGACCCCTGATGCACACCAGCATCACGGAAAACTCATCACTCAAATCTTTCACTCTTACATGGGTGCGAGCACCCACATACATAGCCATAACCACCCTATCCAGCCACTCCTCCAAGCCAAGCTTTCTCATTGCCCACTTCACCACCTCTCTAGGGACTCTGTCAAAGGCCTTTTCAGAATCAACAAAAACAAAATACAGACCCCTTTTCCTACAAATATATTTCTCCTGAAGCTGTCGAACAATGAATATGGCATCAGTGGTCCCCCTACCTGGCATAAACCCAAACTGCATCCCATCAATATTCACTCTTTCTCTAATCATACCTTCTAAAACTCTCACCATTACCTTCAGTATCTGATCTAAAAGCTTTATACCTCTATAATTTCCTCTTTCCAGGGCATCACCCTTCCCTTTATACACATTTACAATTACATCATTGCCCGGTGATTTATTTTATGGCCCTGTCTATTGCAATTTTCTTTTTACACAAGGCATGTGTGTGAGAGAGAGAGAGAGAGAGAGAGAGAGAGAGAGAGAGTTTGTACATCAACACACAGATGTCTGTTACTTCAATGAGTCTACGAAAGCGATTTTATTCAGCAGAAAATGGTGGTGGTGGTGGAAGTGATGGTAGCTGTGATGATAAGGTAGGTGGTGGTAGCTGTGGTGGTGGTTGTGGTACTTGTGATGATGATGGTGGTGGTGGTGGGGGTGGAGGAGGTGGAGGTGTCCGTGATAGTGGTGATAGCTGTGACAGTAGTGGTATTGGTGGTGGTGGCAGCAGCTGTGGTGGTGGTGGTTGTGATGATAATGGTGGTGGTGGTCGTGGCAGTGGTGGGTGGTGGTGGGTGGTGGTGGTAGTTATGGTGGTAGTGTTAATGATGGTGGAGGTGGTGGTTGAGGTGATGGTGGTTGAGGAGGTGGTAGCTGTGGTGATGTAGGTTATGATGGTGAAGGGGGTGGTGATGACCGTGGTGGTGGTGGTGGTGGTGGTGGTGGTGGTGGTGGTGGTGGTGGTGGTGGTGGTAGTGGTGGTGGTAAATGTTCAGAAACTGCTTTCATGTGGGCAATTGCTTTGCGGTCCTATCTAAAAAGCACTTGCTTCAAGGCGAAGCGTGGTTCAGAGACGGCTCTACTTTCGACAAGTACTGACCGGCCCGATAGGACACTCAACCACATCAGTTACTGATTTTTTGTTTTCAAGAAGCATTTGGGGACATTTTAATACCACATCACCAGTGAAGCTTACTTCTTGGCGGCTCCCACATCCACTCCACTGGGGATGGTCGTGGGAGATATGACCCAGGGATTCTCTCTCTCTCTCTCTCTCTCTCTCTCTCTCTCTCTCTCTCTCTCTCTCTCTCTCTCTCTCTCTCTCTCTCAGAATATTAATTTTTTTCCATTTTTTGGTCCACATGTTCTTTACGAATATTTTTGTTCTCCCATTCTCA
>NC_137028.1:30031505-30106505 GCF_032717465.1 Coenobita brevimanus | reverse complement strand
TCTAAATTAAGATGAAATGAGAGAGAATGAAGGTGAGCAAGGATGGGAGAGAAATGAGAAAGATATTAACTGAGGAAATGAGAGAAGCTGCTAAATAGATGGGCTTAAGTAACAAGGAAATAAGTAAGAAATGATGGTGTGAAATGAGGATGAGGGGTAATTGAGCAAACCCATCAAGGACAGAAACAATTATTACTGCAGGGGTAATATTTACGTTGTATTGAGCAGTATTCTCGTGTGGTTAGGAAGCTTAGTAACATCTCGTCCTTCAGGCTTATTTCTAATTCTGCTCCATAATTGTATTCTTGTGTGTTATTCATTCAATCTACGTCGATTTTAGAAGCATATAAGAAACAAACAAACAAACAAACAAAAAAGGATAATAGATGATGCTTTGAAGAAAAAAAAGTTAAGGAAAAGGTGCTGGAAGCCTCCCCACCGACGAGAATACTGACCAATGACAGCGATATATCTTTAACCTTGCGACGGACATAATGAAATAAGAATATTTAAAAGAGGGTTAAATGCTAATAAAGAAATGAGGAAATAAAGCAAAATTAGCAGAAATATGTGGAATATAAAAATGAATAAATATAAAGTGCTCTCAGAATGCAACACCCGTGCCCATTAACTGGAATATAGGCAGAATGGCTGATTTTGTCATGTGACCTTGACTTTCAACAATTGCTCTTAAATGAACTTCATGCTTGCCTAACCCTTAACCATTCCAAAAACAACAGTTTAAATCAGATCAAAACTGAGTTCAATTTAACCAGTGACCTTGACCTTCGACTTTTCCCTGTATTCATCATCTCTGATTGTTCGCAAAATCAAATCTTTTTATCTTTAAAATAAAAAGTTTAATTCCTCTGCACAGTTTAGTCTACATCGGATAAAACCTGTGTTAGGTGACCTTGCCATGTGGCCTTGATCAACCAATAGTTAACCTCTTGGGAGAACCTCAACTCATTCATTCACCAAGTTTGATCCGAATCAGATCAAAACTTGTTTTAGACAATTTGTTCACAGACAGGCACACAGGTAAAAATGGTAAAAATTTGACCTTGCCACCTCTAACTTTGACGCTTGACTGACTGCTCTCAGTATTAAATGACTTCATTCTTGCCTGAACCTCAATCCTTCTCCAAGTTTACTCAAACTCGGATACAAACGGTTTAAATGACTTAAGTAGGTCATACTCAGACCCGGCCCAGTGATCAGGACCTTTGACATAGGCTTATTGTTCTAAAACACTAGGTTTTCTATTTGGTTGACCCTAAACACTTATAGAGAACTTGGTGAAGATGGAATAAATTTTCTTTTGCTAAGAAGCACATAGCCCGACAACCCACAAGACGTTTGTGTGTGTGTGTGTGTGTGTGTGTGTGTGTGTGTGTGTGTGTGAGAGAGAGAGAGAGAGAGAGAGAGAGAGAGAGAGAGAGAGAGAGAGAGAGAGAGAGAATCATAACAAAACATTACACGATCGAAACCATAAGGGACAGGCTGGTTAGGAAAAAAACAGTAAAAAAAACAGAAAGCAAGCGAGATGCACTATAAAGCGAGAAGCTATTATAGATAGCATGGGAAAGTAAGGAATATAAAAGCAAGTGAGAAAGTACAAGTAAACTTAAGTTCCCATTGAGAGGAAAAAGTCAGAAATAAAGAAAGTGAGAAAGCACAAAAGAGAACGTGACAGGACATCATTGCCCGGTGATTTATTTTATGGCCCTGTCTATTGCAATTTTCTTTTTATACAAGGCGTGAGAGAGAGAGAGAGAGAGAGAGAGAGAGAGAGAAAAATGAAATGAAAAGGTAGCACCAGGTAACAAAGACCATATGGCACTAAGTCGCATCACAGAGTGAAAATATGGTAAAGAAGGATAATAAGGGAAAAACGGAAGATAAAATTAAATATCATACAAAATCCCTAAATGAGTTGAAAAGGACATTAAAAGGGTAATAGAAAAATACCGAGACTCACTTAAAACATCGCTTAAATCTGGAGGTCGGCAAAGTGAGGATAAAAACGGGAATAGTGGAAGGCGAACTCCTGTATGCCAAGGGCAGGCAATGAGAATGTGGTGCACTGACAGGGGAACGTTGCAAGCAGGGCAGAAAGGCGGCGAATCGCCGGACATCAAATACCCATGAGTAAGACGAGTATGGCCAATCCGTAAGCGAGCGTGGGCAGTCTCGCAACGGCGGTTACGATGACAAGGATTGAACCACGGAGAAACAGAAGATTTAACAGTCTGGAGTTTATTACCAGTCAGCAAGGACCAGCAAGACTGCCACCGCTGTCGGAAGAACGCTCGGAGGACAGGAAAAAAAAATCAGAAACTGGAACAGATCGAAAGGGCACACAAGGGGACTGGAGGGCTTCGCGAGCCAAGGCATCCACAGTTTCGTTACCAGGAATGCAGACATGACCTGGCATCCAGCAGAAAGACACTGATTTTTTCTTGACAGACAGACGAAACAGCCACTCTTGAATTTCTAAGATGAGAGGATGGAAGCGCGAAGTTGACTGGAACAGAAGGAGTGCACTAAGGGAGTAAGAGAATAGAACGAAGGACGATGAAGGATGGCTGTAATAATTTACGGGCCGCAAGTAATAAAGCATGAAGTTCAGCCGTCATAACTGAAGCTAATGAAGGAAGGCTATACTGATATGAATGATCAGGGAACTGAACTACAAACCCAATACCGTGTGCCATTTTGATCCATCTGTATGGATATGGACTGCAGAAGCATGTTCAACAAGATATGCGTGAAACGAAAATCTAAGAACTATGGAAGAGGTAGACGACTTTGAGGAAGGCATTATGGAAGAACAAACAGAGGGATGTGGCAGCAGCCAAGATGGAAACCGCCCAGAGCGAAAGAAGAGAACATTGTCTATGGAAACTGGGAAGGACGAGAGGAAGGGCTGAACACGGAGTATGAAAGGGGGTCGACGACGGGGATGGGTTAAATAATAATCTGCATCAGAGGAATGTATTCTGAGCACCGAAGAAAACTGAAACTGATGTTGCCTCAAGAAATAGCGAAGAGAAAGTAATGCACGACGCCTATAAAGCTCTGCATAAATACTCTCTACTGGAGAGGAGCGGAAAGCACCAAGCGCTAAAAGAAGACGAAAATGGTGTACCGAATCAAGTTTTCGTAACGTACGAGCGGGAGCAGAAGAGTAAACTTGGCACCCATAATCTAATTTTGATAAAATAAGGGCTCGATGAAGGTTAAGTAGGCATGTATGGAGAGCAACCCAAGACACATGGGATAAAATTTCCATGAGACGTAGACATTGTAAGGTCGACACCTTCAAGGACGAAATATGAGTCTCCCACGTCAACTTAGAATCAAAGATCAGGCCCAAGAATCTAGTAGACGCCCGATACTGGAGAGGATGATAAAGATAGAGAGGTGGGTGAAGTGACTGACGACTTCGAGTAAAGGTCATTGCACCCGACTTAGAAGTGGAGAACTGAAAACCATGATCAGTAGCCCAAGAAAAAGCATTCGTAATAGCAGACTGAAGAAGACTCTGTAACACTACGGAATTAGAGCCTGCAGCAAAGACAGCGAAGTCGTCAACATATAAAGAAGAATGAACACCTACTGGGAGAGATGCAACAATATCATTAATTGCAATAAGGAAAAGTGTTGTGCTAAGAACCCCACCCTGAGGAACTCCTTCGTATTGTGGGTAGGAATCAAACAAACTATTGCAGACTATCTATCTATCTATTGCCAGACGCCTCAATCCCGTTTGGGGTGGCCACAAACAAATCGCCTCCAAGTCGCCCTGTCCCCTGCCATTTCACTCCCCTGCTCCCAACTCACCCCCCCCTCTCTCATATACCTCTCCACCCCATCTCTCCATCTCATCCTCGGCCTCCCCCTCCCTCTTTCCTCCTCCACCTTACTCACATACACTCTCTTCGTCAGTCTTTCACCCTCCATCCTCTCCACATGGCCAAACCACCTCAGTGTGTTCCTCATAACGCTTCCTATCACATCCACATCAACACCACAACGCTCCTTTATATCCTCATTCGTCAGCCTGTCTCTCCATGTGACTCCACAGGCTCCTCTTAAATAACTCATTTCCACGGCTCTCACTCTTGACTTGTGTCCTTCCAACAACGTCCACGCTTCACTTCCGTACGTTAGAGTTGGTATCACAATACTGTCATGTATAACTTTTTCACTTCCATGCTCACTTCCCTGTTTCTTATCACTGCTTTCAAAGAACCAGCAACCTTTCTTCCCTGCTGTACCCTTTCAAGCACTTCACCCTCCAAACCTCCATCCTTACTCATCACACTACCCAAGTACTTAAACGTACTCACATTTTCCAATTCCTCACCATCCAACCTCGCTGTACATTCACTGACTTCACCTCTCTCAAAGACCATCACTTTACTCTTCCCTACATTCACCTTTAGATTCCGTTTCCTACACACTCTCTCAAACTCATCCACCAAGCCTTGCAGCTCTCCTTCGTCTTCACTCAACAACACGGTATCATCTGCAAACAACAGTACAGGGAGTTTCCAAACACTATCCTCTCTCACCAGGGCCACTCCAACATCCACTACCCTACCTTGAACCTCTTTTATTACCCCATTCATGTACAGATTGAACAACCATGGAGACATGACACATCCCTGTTTCAACCCAACTTTCAAAGAGAAAAATTCACTTAGTTCACCATCCACACGCACTGCAGCCTTCACACCATCGTACATACTCTTCACAGCATTCAACAACTTCCCATCTATTCCATATATTCTTAACACTTTCCACAATCCTAGTCTATCCACCCTGTCATATGCTTGCTCCAAATCCATGAAAGCCGCATACAACTTCTTTCCCTTCTCTAGAAACTTTTCCACTAAAGATCTGAGAATGAATATCTGATCTACACAATCTCTTCACTTCCTAAAGCCTCCCTGTTCTTCTCCAACTAATTTCTCTGTTCTTTCTCTAACTCTGTCAATAAGTATACTACCATACACTTTTCCTATTATACTAAGAAGACAAATGCCCCTATGATTACCACACACTTCTTTTTCCCCTTTTCCTTTGTACAAGGGAATAATTATACCTGACTTCCAATCCTCCGGGACTCTACCTTCCTCCCAGGCCAATCTGCACATCTTCCACATCCATTCTACTACTATCTCTCCCCCATGCTTCAACATTTCACCACACACTCCATCAATTCCTGGGGCTTTCCCTGATTTAACTTTCTTCATTGCTTCCACAACTTCTATCCTACTGATTTCTTCCTGTCTTCTCACCTCCCTCCTTCTCCCAGCCATTCCCCAGCCACTTATACTTGCATTACTTCCATCCTCCACGTTCAACAATTCCTTAAAGTGTTCTCTCCATCTGCTCACTTTTTCTCCCTTCTCCACTAGTAATCTACCAATTTTATCTTTCACTCCCCTGCTAACTTCACTTCCACCCTGTCTTACTCTTTTCACCTCTTTCCAGAACATTTTCTTACAGTCCCTCCACTTTACACTCAAATTCCTTCCAAATTCCTCATCCACTCTCTTCTTACTCTCTCTTACTAATCTTTTCACCTCTCTCTTCCTTTCTACATATAACTCTCTCTTCCGCCTCTCAACTTCTTCCACGTCCCTATTTCTCATCCATTCATTGTATGCTTTCTTCTTTTGTGCCACAGCCCGTTTCACCTCTTCAGTCCACCACGCTGTTCCTTGCACCCCCCTCCGTCTTCTCTTCCTTCCACACACCACATCACATGCTGCACATATTTCTTCTGTAAATATTCTACACACACCTTCCACGTCCCCCATCTGCTCCAACTCATATTTGCCCAATCGTTCCTCCACTTCTCTCTTATACTCTGCCTTTTTCTCATCCTCTTGTAACCTTTCCACTCTCCTTGCAACTACTCCTTCCTCTCGTCTTTCCCTTCTTCTATTCCTCCATCTTACTTGAACTTTAACTCTGGCCACCACCAAGTAGTGGTCAGAAAGTCCACTCCCCCAACCTCTATAAACTCTTGCAGACGCGAACAGAAAATGACCTATTTGTCAAATAATTTTGAATAAAAACTCCCGTATTGCCAACAATACCAAGTAATTAGACTGTATGGTGAATATGATACTTCCACACTGTATCATATGCCTTCTCAAGATCAATAAATACAGCAAGGACTGATTCACCTTTGGAAAACGCAGCCCTAACATACGTTTCTAACTTGATCAATGGGTCCAAAGTACTTCGCATCCTTCGGTAGCCAAACTGAGCTGGAGATAAAAGACGGTTAGATTCTAACAACCATAGTAGCCTAGCATTAACCATATGCTCCAGGACTTTGCAAAGACAGCTTGTCAGAGCTACTGGACAATAATCTTGAGGAAGTTGGCCATCTTTAAAAGGCTTGAGGAAAGAAATAATATGTGCGATGTGCCAACTTGGGGGAAATTCGCCTGTGGTCCAAACACGATTATAAAGTGCTAATAAAGACTGAAGCCACGCCAATGAGAGGTGTTTAGGCATACTGTAATGAACACCATCTAAACCCTCATATGTATCTCTGCATGAATGAATGGCATCACGTAATTCCGCCAACGTAAAAGGAGCATTATAATGTTCTTCATTAGAGAGGTGGAAGTGGAGAGTATGATGCTCTGCTGTCGAACGAAGTTTATGAAAGTTACTACTCAGATGAGAGCCTTTACTAACCTCAATAAAACGTTCGCCTAGCGCATTGGCAACTAAGTAGGGATCTGCTGTGGAAGTACCATGCAGATGGAAGACCGGAGCAGGAAATGGTAGCCGTTTACCTGCTATCTTACAGATACAGGCCCAAACCACTGAGATGGGCGTGTTAGAATTAACTCAAGAAACATATAACTTCCATTTGGATTTCTTAGCCTCTTTAACTGTTCGACAAAAGGCAGCGCTGGCATGTCGGAAACGTATAAGGTGATAAACTTTATCAGTGTTATGACGTTTGCGGTGATAGCTCTTCCAAGTAGCCTGTTTGATATGGAGGGCTCTTGAGGTTTCAGGCGTCCACCAAGGAACACATTTAGACGAAAAGGGACGAGTGGTCTTAGGAATTGCCTGATGAGCAGCATTTAGGCCCACATCGAGGAATTTAGTGAGCATATCTTGTACACAAGAAGAAGGAACAGAAAGAGGGGTCGTATAGGTAGTAAAAACTGTCCAATTCACTCGAGCAAAACACCAACGTGGAGGGCATGGAGTAGGAGAAAACGACGTGAGTTGAAGATGTACTGGAAAATGATCACTAAACGGACAATCTTGATGGACAGACCAAGTGAAGTCAAGAGCAAGAGATGGAGAACACAAAGAAAGGTCAGTGCAGGAAAAGGTATGCGTATGTGCATCGAAGTGGGTGGGAACACCTGTATTGAGGACTAAAAGCTCATGATGGTAAATAAAAGATTCGATCAGTCGACCACCAGGATTGATAACAGAATCACCCCACAGGGGATTTCGACTATTAAAATCGCCGAGTAAAAGGTATGGAGAAGGAAGACTGGAGAGCAGGATGGCTAATGCCGAAAAATCAAGTGCCACTGAGGGGGAGAAATACAGGGAAACAGTTGTTAACCAACGTCCAAGAAATATACAGGCTATGACGCAGGGGAGCTCAGTAGAAATTTGCAATGGTTCAAATGGAACCGTATGGTGGATCAAAATGCAAACATCAGAAATGGAATGAGGAGAGCTAAAAAGGGTATAATTGGGGATAGGAGGTGGGGACTCCTGAAGGCAAGTCTCCTGTAAGCAAAGCACCATAGGTTGGTGAGCAGAAAGCAAATAACGTAAGTTGTTACGTTGTGAGGTAAAACTGCGTTAATTCCACTGTAAAATAGACATCGTAACATAAAACAGAGGATCAGAACAATGACAAAACTGATGGTGCTAAAAAACTGTTTGTTGAAGAAGAGATTACCTTTGAGTAAGGATAGTGGGTATTGAAGAACCATTGGAGAACTGAGTGGTGGTAGGGCATGACTCATGCAAGGAAGAACGACGGTGAGGGAAGGGGGTTTCTTCCCCTAGAGGCAAAGGAAGGTCTAAAAGGGATTTAACGATAGGCTCACTTGAAGCTGAGATGGGGGAAGAAGAGAAAGGTGGAGGTAACGGAGAGATTACGGATGAAGTTGAGGGTGTAGAGGCTGCAACCTTAGGGGAAAGAGGAGTGGAAGGAAGAGTGAGAGGAGGGGAGTGAACATCGGCTGAAACGGTAATTGCAGAAGTGGAAATGGGGACGGTTGCACAAACAAACGATGGTGAAGAAGTATCCTGAAGAAACCGTGTAACTTTCTGGATAGTTTCGGGAGAACTGTCATGCGAAGATGCATGACGAAGTGGACGGAAGTCAGATCTGGAGGAGAGGAGGCATGCAGCATTTTGGGGGAACAGGACGCGACCCACAATGGATTTTACGTTTCTTGACCGACTGAAGGGAGTGGCGTGGCCGAGAACGGGAAGGATGCGACACGAGCGCGGAAGTAGATGATGACGTAGGTGGGGTAGAGGAAAGAGAGATGGAAGTAGAGGGACCAAGAACTGAAAAGGAATTTGATAATGGCATAGGGGTGGACGAAGAAGGGCAAAAGGTGGTTGAGAGAGAAACAGACAAAGGTTGGGCCACAGAGAGAGAACAAGAAGGCTGTAAAGAAAACGAGGGAGAGGACGAAGAAGTGACAAAGACATCTGAGGTTGCAACAGAAGAATAGAGACGATAGGCTGTGGCAGTAGCATCTGTATAGCCTTACGTCGTGCTTCCCGGTGAGCTTCTGCCCGGCGGAGTCCAGTGGACAGTTGAATTCGGAGAACCTCACATTAAAATTTATACGAAGGGCAATGATGATCAGTGGCGGTATATTCACCTCTACAATTAGGAAAGCAGTGATGATCCGAGGGTCATTCATCATCCTTATGATCTGAAGATGAACAAAAGTGGCACATAGGAGTGGATCTGCAAAATTTCAGGGGGTGTCCAAACTTCCAGCAAGCATGGCATTGACGAGGGACTGGGGGAGATTCTTTAACGTTTAGCTTGAGACCACCAAGCATAACAGTGGTAGGTAAGGTACGGTTGTCGAAACGGATTTTTGCAGTATTTATAGAATAGTGGCGGCGATGCATAGGAGGAAGCGAGTAACACTGTACTGTAACAACTTTATGACCCTGGAGTTCTAAAATCTCCTGGATAAGAGGAGAACACTCTGGCCACTGACAGTCACCAAGACTGACATAAGTGGGAACTAAGACTGTTCCTACACAAGAATTGAGGGGAACATTTTTTGTTACAATAATCGGTGTACCGGCAGGACCAAGTAAACTGGTCATCGCAGTCACCTGTTCTTTGGCCTGAACTGTTGCAATATGAGAGCCATCTGGACGAGATGTAAATTGGACATCTTTGCCTACCTGCTTCAATAGGCAACACTGAAGAAGCAGGTCATCGCCTGCTAGAGAGGCAGTTGAGGGAATGTCAAAATACTTGGTCCAGGTCCGGGGGCTGACCAAAGCTTGGAATTTGTCATGTTCTGTTTGCATTGGAAATGGGAGTAGAGATGAACGAGGACGAGAGATACGTGTGGAAAAGGTAGAAGAGGTAAGAGGAAGATAAGGTTCTATAGTAATGATAGAGGAGGAGCTAGTAGAGGAGGACTGGGCAGAAATTGGAGGAGAAGATGAAGGAGGTGAGGAGGAGGAGGAAAGAGGCGGAAAAGTGGAGGTAGTCGGTGGGAAATCCCAAAGAGAAGCCAAGGTCGTTACCTGGGTCAGGTTGGCGACAGAATCGGGGGAGGGGGAACTAATATTCAAATCCATAATGGTATATGAAACAGGGAAGGCTCATCATGACAGCAGGAAAAGGAAGGATATTACAGGCGAAACCCCGAGTCCAGAAGCCCGGCCAACGATCCAAGTGGGGGTCAAACTCCAGTGGGCGCTCCTTACCCTACCCTGGAAGGGATAGCGATGCTGCAGCAGAGAACAAAGGTTCCCTACACAGCGAAGGGTCACTGGCCAATGACCGAGAGTCCCGCCGCTGAGCCACGGCACCCTCGGAACCGGCAGCCGCAGCCCAAGCGGTGGTCCCGCCTCCACAGAGGGTCCCTCTGCAGAGGTCCACACACTGGGGTGGCGCTGAACCACCATGACCCCCACCACTGGCCGAGACAATAGCCCAGTGGCACACCCAGTCCTTCCTGTTACAACTTATGAGTGGTCAATGATGAGAATTTTAATGAATGTGGAAAAGTCCACGCCATTTAAAGCCAAATGATAGCATAGACAGAGACAGCAGAAAACGAAAGAAGTGACAGAAAAAGAAAAAAAATTAGTTGAGGCAACGATTGGGGCCCAAGAAGGGGGGAGAGGGGAGAGCAGAATGGACTGAAAGGCCATCTTGCAACCATGCCTCCACGTCTGTGGAGGGAATGAAGGTACCCTGCTAGAACTCCCCACACATCAAGCCCCAGTCGATGCCCCCTAAGCCCCCCACGACGGCAACGAGCAAGGGAACGGGGGAAGAGAGAGAGAGAGAGAGAGAGAGAGAGATTGTACATCCACACACAGATGTCTGTTACTTCACTGAGTCTACGAAAGTGACTATTCAGCAGAAAATGGTGGTGGTGGTTGTGGTAGTGGTGGTAGCTGTGGTCGTGGTTGTGGTAGTTGTGATGATGATGATAGTGGTGATGGTGGTAGCTGTGGTGGTCGTGGGGGTGGAGGAGGTGGAGGTGTTGCTGATAGTGGTGATAGATGTGACAGTAGTGGTATTGGTGGTGGTGGTCGTGGTAGTGGTGGGTGGTGGTGGTAGTTATAGTGGTGGTGATGGTGGTAGCGTTAATGACGATGGTGGTGGTGGTGGTTGAGGAGATGGTAGCTGTGTTGGTGGTGGTGGTGGTGGTAGCAGCTGTGGTGATAGTGGTGGTGGTAACTGTTCAGAAACTGCTTGCATATGGGCAAGTGCCTTGCGGTCCAATCTAAAAAGAACTTGCTACAAGGCGAAGCGTGGTTCAGAGACTGCTCTAATTTGGACAAGTACTGAGCGGCCCGAGAGACACTCAAGCACATCAGTTACTGGAATCCTTTGATCCAGAAGCGTTTGGGGACATTTCAATACCACGTCATCAGCGAAACTTACTTCTTGGCGGCTCCCTCACCCATTCCATTGAGGATGGTCGTGAGAGATACGACCCAGGGAAAATTCCCCCGACATCTCTCTCTCTCTCTCTCTCTCTCTCTCTCTCTCTCTCTCTCTCAAACACTTCTCATTCACTCTTCTTTCTCATGCAGCGCTATCACTCACTCCTCTTTCCCTTCTTTATCTCACCATTGTACCCTTATACTATTTCTACACACCATTATGGTCATCCCTCAACATTTTCATTAGTTTCTGTTAAGTAAATTGCTTTGTGACACAATATTCCCTGTCTAACACTTTACATCTTTATTTAGAAACAAGAAATCCTTAACATCATGAAATAAAGTTGCTCGAGTGCTTCTTCCTCCTAATTAACTAAATGTAGTATTTTAATATACGAGCATATATATATATATATATATATATATTTATAATTATTGCCACACGCCTCAATCCCGTACGGGAAGGCCACAAAAAAAAAAAAAAATCGCCTCCACGTCGCCCTGTTCCTCTCCATTTCATTGCCCTGCTTCCAACTCACACCCCCCCTCTCTCATAAACATCTCCACCCCATCCCTCCATCTCATCCTCGGCCTCACTCTCCCTCTCCCCCCTCCACCTTACTCACATACACTCTCCTCGTCAGTCTCTCACCCTCCATCCTCTCCACATGGCGAAACCACCTCAGTGTATTCCTCCTAACGCTTCCTATCACATCCACATCCACACCACAACGCTCCTTTATATCCTCATTCGTCAGCCTGTCTCTCCATGTGACTCCACAGGCTCCTCTTAAATAACTCATTTCCACTGCTCTCACTCTTGACTTGTGTCCTTCCAACAACGTCCAAGCTTCATTTCCATACGTTAGAGTTGGTATCACAATACTCTCATGTAGTAACTTTTTCACTTCCATGCTCACTCCCCTGTTTCTTATCACTGCTTTCAAAGAACCAGCAACCTTTCTTCCCTGCTGTACCCTTTCAAGCACTTCACCCTCCAAACCTTCATCCTTACTCATCACACTACCCAAGTACTTAAATGTACTCACATTTTCCAATTCCTCACCATCCGACCTCGCTGTACATTCACTGAATTCCTCTCTCTCAAAGACCATCACTTACTCTTCCCTACATTCACCTTTAGATTCCGTTTCTTACACACACTCCCAAACTCATCCACCAAGCCCTGGAGTAATGTGATTTTCTGTATTTAGGGTTGAGTTTGTTTTAAAAATGTCAACAAGAAGTTTGGCTTTTCGACGTGGGTCACTTACTAGATTTCCACTGGGGGACTGTAAAGTGGAATGGAATAGGTGGTAGTGAAGTTAGTTTTGAATTAATTATGGGTTGAGCAGAATATTTTATCATCTGGGTTGTTTAGAAGTTTCTTAGTCTATGTAAAAAGTTTGATTTACATAGATTGATAGTTTTGGCATGGTTTCTGATATTTCTATAATAGTTAAAGGCTTCTTTGGTTTTGGTCGTTGTATAAGTGTTATAGGCTATTGTTTTATGTTCTTTTACCCTAGCACAATTGTGGTAAAACTATTTAGGAGAATTACATCTTTTTCTGTAAGTATGATGGAAAATGAATGTTTCCATGCCGACTTTCATGAAATCCTGTATGTGGCCCAATGTGGAATTTGCATCTTGGGAGAAAAAGGAGGTATAAGGAAAATCCACGAAAAAAATATGGAGTCCCTCCCAGTCTGCCCTGTCGTAATGTCATTTAGTCACCACGACAGGTTCAGAGCAGGAGGGTGTGGTAGGTGTTAAACTGGTGGCTTCAATCAGACAATGATCCAAGGATCCGAGGGGGGACTTCACTTCGACATTAAAGTGATCTAAATTGGTTGTTAGAAACAAGTCCAATAGGTGGGGATTTTGATCGGGGTTGTCTGGTACACGGGTGGGTTGACTGACTAACTGGGTGAGATTAAATAAGTCGGCAAATAGCTCACATTCAAGACCAGAGTCATCAGTTCTGGCTGAATAAGTGAGCCATTCAACATTATGGACATCAAAATTACCCAGACTAGTAATATCTGATGCAGTATTAATGTTGAGAACACTAAGTTGTGAAGACAGAGAGTCAAATAAACTCGGCTCTGGAGGGGCATTAGGGGAACGATAAACACAACAGAAATACTTAATTTTACCAAAAGAATTTAATTTGTATATGGAATGGTCGAAATAAGGACAATTATATTTAGTAATCTCCTCCAGGGCAATTTCTGATTTTGCAAAGCAACATATTCCTCCTTTGGGTCTGAAATTTTGAATCAAGATATAACCAGGAAAATTAAATCTAGCTAAATCAGAGGTGGAGCTTACTTGTTCTGTTAAAAATAGCAGATCAGGGGATTCAAACTGGAGGAAATTTTGAACAGAGTTGATGTTGGAATGAAGTCCCCTATTATTGCAAAAGAAATTTTACTGTACTGACGAGCAGATTTAGGGCGCTGCAACACTGAATATATACTTGTAGTACTCATTAACGTCTATAAGCATGCAAAGTTTTATTCGATTCTATCCACCCACTGTGGAGCTAGGTAACTTGAAATTCACGGAATGGCCCACCAGAGGTACAAATTCTAGGTGGCGCTGCCAGCGACTGCAAGTGAGTTTCGACACTAAACGTCATTTTTGTATGGAGGTACTCCAGTGCAACATTCCTTCCAAGCATCATGGCCCTGGCTTCATAATCTTCGTAACTTTAGCAATTACCGCAAGCATACTCATGATTTTAGCTACATTCACCATTTTCACATTTGATGACCTTTGACCCCTGACCTGGCCAATACAGCACATACTTGTACATAGAAAGTTGTAGTACTAGCAAATGTCTATAAGCACACGAACATTCAGTCAATTCCATCGAGCCACTGGGGAACTAGGGGGGCATTTTTGAAAACCAGTACTGGTTGCTGGGGATGCTGAGGCCAATCTGCAGGTTGCCACTCGAAAACTAGAGGAGAGAGGGGGAAAATGGATGGCACAGTTCCGATAGGGAATGACCACAAGATTACAAGTAAAGAAGTCAGAGCTTTCTACGCCCATTAGTAATACTTCTCCAGCTCAAAAAGTGAAAAGTACGAAAAAAGCGGGTTTTCGGTCGTTGCTAGGCAACCAGTAGTTGCCTAGCAGCCAAAACCTTGAGGACACAACTACGCCATAGGCTGGTCATTGTATTCAAGTTTGGATGGAATCGGTTACTTTTGAAGGGTAGAAGTGTCTGCTACAATTAAACAAGACAAGAAAGAAAACGTGACTAACATTAAGGGTAGCATGGAGGTGGCCAATGAAAAAAATGTTCCGGAGTACAGGAATATCCACTCCCCCCCCCCACACACATTCCCGCAACCCTTCTCCCTACACACAGAACATGCATCTGTCCTTCAGCCTTTTTACTTCAGATATTGAGTTTCCCTACCACCACTTCCCATCCTTTCATCCATGGCTTTCTATCATATGCCAAAATTGTCCTGTAAATTCTTATGGTTATACAATTTTCTTTTACTTTTCTCTACGTTTCTAACGCTTTTGTATCATACCCTTTCCTCTGCTCTCCTTTCCCCTCAATTATTTGTTTC
Organism: Coenobita brevimanus; assembly: GCF_032717465.1. Classification (NCBI taxonomy): domain Eukaryota; kingdom Metazoa; phylum Arthropoda; class Malacostraca; order Decapoda; family Coenobitidae; genus Coenobita; species Coenobita brevimanus. The sequence goes on along the minus strand of NC_137028.1, from coordinate 30,091,725 downwards.
TCTTTCTAACACTTTCCAACGCTTTCTCTCGCTTTTCTGTCATTCTCTCTCCCACTTCTCTTTCCATCGCCGAGAGCCTTACTGAATCTCCCTCGCCCCTCGCATGTTCCATCCATGTAAAAACGTTTCCCAGTGTTAAAAATCTTTCCAACAATCTCCAAACGTTTTCACCAATGCATTTCACCGATGTACTTCCGCTGCGTATGTGTCAGTCTTTCTTTTTGTCTTATACGTGTATTCTTATACTAGTGGCTGTCTGTTTCTGACGTAAATGTGTGTGTGTGTGTGTGTGTGTGTGTGTGTGTGTGTGTGTGTGTGTGTGTGTGTGTGTGTGTGTGTGTGTGTGTGTGTGTGTGTGTGTGTGTGTGTATACTTTTCTAGCTGAGTGGCCTTTACCGTTTGTTCTTCTATATTTTTTATTACTACCGTCATTTCTGTTATTCTAGTCTTTCTGTCAGACTCTCTGGGTATATTATAGCTTTTCTCTCTGCAACAATTATTTCATGCATGCCTTCCAACCTGCCTGCCTGCTTGTCTGTCTGCTGCTAGTGGAATTTTCTTTCCCGCTGTATTTTCTCTGACTTTATAGGTCTCTGCACTGCCAACAATCATTCTTTACGTACTACCTACCTTTTATCTGCTTACTTATCTACTTATGTCTCGGTCTATGTCAGTGTAAATCTTCAGTTTTATAATTCTGCCTGTATGTTTATCAGTATAACATTCACGAGCATCTATCTAAATACCGGTATCTGTCTGTCTGTCTATATACATACACACATAAATATTCTCTCTCTCTCTCTCTCTCTCTCTCTCTCTCTCTCTCTCTCTCGTGTATGTGTGTATATACGTATGTATGTAAATGAATTCATGATTCATGCTCACTGTCTATCTACCTACTCACCACGCCTATCCATCTCTCAATCATCTATCAATCCATCTATCCATCTGTATTACCTCTATGAGCATTTGTTCTTTCCACTGCCTATCTACATTCCTACTTATCTTTCAGTCTGTCTAAGAGTACACTGGTCTCTTTGTTCAGTTATTTATCTATATACAATGGCTTTCCCCACTAAATCTTCTATATACCTATCTCCATCTATCCATTCACCTACCTTTATCATATTTATACATTCACCATTCTATTTCTCCTATCTGTCATATAATTACACTTTTTTTTTCTTTTATCTATCAAATATTCTAAATCTGTCTTATCTGTCTACTGCTGAACTTACCTTTCAGTCCAATGTATTAACTGATACGATACGGTACCTGTCATATATTATTCTGTCATTCAACTTTTAACTACTCCTCTACCTATTCTATCTACCTGCTCATCTTCCTCTCTACCTACCTACCTATCAGCCTGTCTATCTATATATCTACCCAACACCAACAATTTCGCCTCCACATTTCTCCACCATTCCACCCAACCCACTCTAACGTTTTGCAGGCTTCCCCTATAAAAACGTCCCACCACACAACGTTCCATTTATCAAAACGTTTTCACCACACTCCTTCCTACACCAATATATTTCGCCCTTGTGCTATATTTCTACGTTTCGTTCCGTTTCATGCATTAATAACTTTTAATATATGTTGTATACTTTTTCTCTTGTTAATAAATCCACTGAGCCCAGAGATTTACATTTTAAAACTTGTATTCTTGCCATCTCCTATAATAATTCATTCAGTATAGGAATATATCTTTTTGAGTTGAATGAATTATATATATAGTCATGATGAACCGTTTTAATAAGTGAGACCGTTTCTAAGTTGAATGAAATTGTCTGGTAACAAGAATAAACTAATAAAAACGCCACTCGGACTCCGAAGGTTTCAGTTTCGTTCGGTAAGTTTCGTCCAGTAAGCCTCGTTCAGAATTTTGTTTATTAATAATCGTCTCATTACGACGAAGACATTAATTCTTGTTGCCTCCAGACGATTTTTCTCAACTTGGGAAAGCCTCCTGCTCCCTATGTTACAACCAAATTTCATAATGTCATGGAAAAGTTTAAGTTATACCTACGTTTCATTAGGCTTCAAGTACATCCATGATTCATTTACTTGAATCCCAGTGTTATATCCATAGTTACATCCAAGTTCCACTGAATTACACCCACGTTTAATTAAGTTACGTCGGTTTCATTGTTTCACCAAAGTAATGTTAAGTTACATCGCTTCATTAACTAACTTGTTTTATCCACAATTTCCGCCACGTCCTTATCTACCTCCCCTCCTCTCTCCTTCCCTTCTTTCTCGTCTCCTTAAATTATCTTCCTAATCTTTGAATTATTCTTTCCTCCTACCCTTGTACTCCCTCTTCTTCCCCTCCCCTTCCCAGCCACTCTCAGCTTTTCCCTCATAATTTTTCCTCTTCACCACTCATTCCCTCCCACCACGCTCCCCTCTCCTCTCTTCCTTTCCCCTCTCACCCACTTTTTCCTCACACCCCTTCGTCTCCTCCTTCCATCTCTTCTTTTTCTCGCTTCTCCCTTCATCATTTCCGCTACTTTTCTCCCTCTCTCCCCTCCCTCCTCTCACCCTGTGTCTTTCTTTTTTCTCGTCTTCCATCATCACCGTTCCCTCCTCCTCCTCCTATCTCCATAATCCCTCCTCTTTCCTTCATCTCCTTCTTCTTACTCTCTTTCTTGTCTCCATTCATCTTCTTTTTCCCTTCTGTCTACACTCTCCTCCCTCTCCGTATCCATGCCTTTCATTCCTCTTCACCCCTCCTTATCTTTCCTTCCCACCCCTTCTTTCTCCCTCGTACCAACACCCTCCCCCCAACTATTGTAACGGTTTAAGCACTTCAGTTACGAGCACATCAGCTTCATCCGGCTCTTTACACACAGATATAGGCTATACTCATACACATCTCTGTTTATACCTCCCGCTTTACACACACATGAAAACGTTCACGCTCATACCCCGCCGAGGAAGGCATAAAGGCGTAATATTGGTATAGATAGAAAGATAGACAGACAGATACCCAGCTGGGTAGCCAGATATCTATCTAGGTATCCATATAAATCCATCTATCTATTTATCCACACACACACACACACAATATATATATATATATATATATATATATATATATATATATATATATATATATATATATATATATATATATATATATATATGTGGGCGATTGTGTGTGTGTATGCTCCAACGCAAGATCGTGCTAGCAGAGTGAGAGAAGAGTTCTGGACAAATGTGGAAGTGTGCATGGAAAAGTTTGAAAGGAATGAGAGAGTGCTTTTGATCGGTGATATGAATAGTAAAGTTGGGAATGTGAAGATGGATGGAATAGTTGGTGAGTGGGGTGTGCCTGCTGAGATAGATGAGAATGGCAGTGCGTTAGTGGACATTTGTGTTGGGAGGGGGTTGGTGATAGCCAATACCCTCTTCAGGCATAAAATGATCCACAGGTATACATGGCGAGTGATGAGAAGGGTGGGTGGTGAACTGAATGAAAGGAAGGCAATGATTGATTATGTGTGTGTGGATGAAAGGATGCGAAGATGTGTAATGGATACAAGAGCTTATAGAGGTTGGGGGAGTGGACTTTCTGACCACTACTTGGTGGTGGCCAGAATTAGGATCCAAGTAAGATGGAGGAATAGAAGAAGGGAAAGACAAGAGGAAGGAGTAGTTGCAAGGAGAGTGGAAAGGTTACAAGAGGATGAGAAAAAGGCAGAGTATAATAGTGGAGGAACGATTGGGCAAATATGAATTGGAGCAGATGGGGGACGTGGAAGGTGTGTGCAGGATATTTATAGAAGAAATATATGCAGCATGTGATGTGGTGTGTGGGAGGAAGAGAAGACGGAAGGGGTGCAAGGAACAGCGTGGTGGACTAAAGAGGTGAGAGAGGATAGTGTTTGGAAAGTCCCTGTACTGTTGTTTGCAGATGATACTGTGTTGTTGAGTGAAGACGAAGGGGAGCTGCAAGGCTTGGTGGATGAGTTTGGGAGAGTGTGTAAGAAACGGAATCTAAAGGTGAATGTAGGGAAGAGTAAAGTGATGGTCTTTGAGGGAGGTGAAGTCAGTGAATGTACAGCGAAGTCGGATGGTGAGGATTTGGAAAATGTGAGTACGTTTAAGTACTTGGGTAGTGTGATGGGTAAGGATGGAGGTTTGGAGGGTGAAGTGCTTGAAAGGGTAAGGCAAGGAAGAAAGGTTGCTGGTTCTTTGAAAGCAGTGATAAGAAACAGGGAAGTGAGCATGGAAGTGAAAAAGTTACTACATGACAGTATTGTGATACCAACTCTAACGTATGGAAGTGAAGCTTGGACGTTGTTGGAAGGACACAAGTCAAGAGTGAGAGCAGTGGAAATGAGTTATTTAAGAGGAGCCTGTGGAGTCACATGGAGATTTGTTTGTGGCCACCCCAAACGGGATTCAGGCGTCTGGCAATAGATAGATGGGAAAAAGACCTGATTGGGATTATACGTTAGGAAATAAAACCCTACACACATCAGAAGGAGAGAAGGACCTAGGTGTGATTATCAATAACAGACTATCTCCGGCTGACCACATCAGCGAGAAGGTACGGAACATGTATACACTGCTTGCAAATATGAGAAAAGCATTCACATACATAAATGAAGACATGCTAAGAAGGATAATAACATCATTCATCAGACCAACCCTGGAGTATGCATCAGTAGTATGGACAAATTTAACTGCCTTTTTCAGTAGGTATGTAATTGGTGATGGACATGTTGCACCACCAGCAGCTAAGGTTCAGGTTATAAGTGATCTTCCCAGACCTAAAAGTAGGAAAGAGCTACAAAGATTTTTGGGAATGGTAGGTTATTACAGGAGATTTGTTCTTAACTTTTCAATTCTTGTATCACCACTTACAGACCTACTGAAAAAGGGAGTTAAATTTGTCTGGACCGATAACTGTGAATCCTCTTTCAGCAAACTTAAAGCTATCCTATTAAGTCAGCCAGTGCTCGCTACTCCAAATTTTGCTAAGCCTTTTAAGATGGCTGTTGATGCAAGTGATACAGGAGCTGGGGCTGTTTTGCTGCAAGAGGATGATCAGGGTATTGAACACCCTGTATCTTATTACAGTAAGAAGTTCACTCCACCTCAAAAGAACTACTCAACTATTGAGAAAGAGCTTTTGGCCTGATTTTGGGTTTACAGCATTTTTCATTTTATTTGTGTTCTGGTTTTGACCCCATAGTCATTTATACCGATCATAACCCACTGAAATTCCTTAGTAAGTTTAAAGATAAAAATCAGAGATTGACAAGATGGAGTCTACTTCTTCAGGAGTATTCATTAGACATACAACATGTCAAGGGGAAAGAAAATGTTATTGCAGATTGCTTATCTAGACTTTAGAAAGATTGTTTTAGAATAATAAGAAATTTCCTTTGTAAATTTCTTTTTTTGTGGGGAGGTGTTACATAGCCTATGATTTCATCATCCTTTGTGTAATTCTAACATACAGTATGCTGCATGTTTGATCACGAGCGTGTTCTACCTCACTCCCCCCCTCCTCCCTTATAGTAGAGTAAGTCGTTCTTTCTGTTGTTCAGAGCAGGAGTGTCAACTCTTTGTCCCCTATGGCTTCATTTGCGCGTCCTTCTTACAAGTTGTATCAAGCTCTGCCGGCCCCTATATAATGAGCTCAGTCTCTGCATTATTGCCACTTAGATCTACTCCTCATTTTGTTCACATCTCTGTCCTCCCCTGTACAGTTGTTATTATTGTGAGTGCTCAGGAAGTCTCCAGCCATCTAGCAGCTGTGTAATTTGAGTATAAGTGTTATTACATTTTGTTCTTGTACTGTATAGCATAAGGTGTTAATTTGTAGGCCTAGTGAGGTTTTTGTGATTAATGTAAAGTTTGGATGTCAGTCATTATTAATATTTTGTATCTGTAATAATATACCTTGCATTCACTGAGTATTATCTGGTATTTTCATTTTATCAGGGCTGATTTAGATAAATTTACTCTTGCTAATTTCGTGGTAATAGAGGCTATTGCAGTTAACCATATATTTAACCTGTTTTTTGCCATTACATTATCCTTATGAGTCCTGAATGTTTTGTTGTTAGTTTGAGCATTAAACTTTAACTTGTAATTTTACCTAACTCTTTTGTTTTGAACCTGGAACTTTACGGGACAGTAGTGATTTTTAGTATTCTCACTTAAAGTGTACATTATCTTTCTCTGTTCCGTAACAATATATATATATATATATATATATATATATATATATATCTATATATATATATATATATATATATATATATATATATATATATATATATATATATATATATATATATATTTGTTTCATGTGTCCGACTCTGAGCATAGGCTTCACAGCCTGCTCTGAAGAACCACTTGTCCTCCTATATACCATACACCTCCACACGTCACCACTTCGGCGCTAACACCCACCGTCCATTTTGAATACATGCTAGGGCTGTCTCATACAGAACTGGTGCATTGGTATTAGCCTGGGTATTTTTACATGTCGTCTGGTCTTCTGGTAGATAAGTAAAGACTGCTTTTATAAAATTCAAATCCTTAAACTGTTCCCTGACCAAGCCGGGATGCCACTGCTACCTGGCGCGCCTCCGGGTGGTGGATAGGGCAACGCCTCATAATTGTATGAGGTACCGTCTTGGACAGTGTGGACCATGGGGCCTCCTATGGATATAAGAGGCACAAAGGAAAGCAAACACCAACAGACCTGTTCGTCCTATCGTGGCTGTTTGGTATAGGGATGGTTATAACTAACAAAATTATTCTATCAGTTAAAGACAAGGACAGAATGCAGGAAGGCTTCCCCCACGCATCAAACCCTACAGCCGAAGCCACCAGGAAATAGTGAGAAAGACCACCATGCAGCATACAAGTAAAAAACTGTCACATCAGTTTCTTAGGAAAGAGGGAAAGAAAATTTTATTCTACACTACCCACTTGAAGGAAGAGTAACATTAAGCCAGCAATATTTATCGATGCTGTCCTGCGGGCTGTATGTTGCAGATTCTGAAAAAGTAAAAGAAACATATAACCCCAGAAATACGTTATTCAGGAGTAAACACACTTTACTAATGGTTGGTCGACAGGCACTTATCCAAGTGATACTGAATGGTTAGTAATTTATCACAGTTTAATACTTTTGAGGGTAGTTTGCTCCATGTATTTACACCTCTATTAAAGAAGAAACGCTTAGCTTCATAAGACTGAAATCGCTTGCCGATAATTTTATTCCCGTTACCTCTAATACAGTTTGAGCGACCAACTGTGAAGTATTTATGAATGGCCATATTATCGTGCCCTTTGAATATTTTGAACACTTGATTAATCTCCTCGTAATTTGCATTAGTTAGGGTAAAGGGATTCAGGGCTTCTAAACGCTTGCTGTATGGTTTATTTCTCCATCTAGGTACCATCTTTTGTCATCTTTCGCGCGTGCGCACACGCACGCACGCACGCACGCGCACACACACACACACACACACACACACACACACACACACACACACACACACACACACACACATATACACACACACACACACACACACACACACACACACACACACACACACACACACACACACACACACACACACAAACACACAAACACACACACACGTCAGTAGCTCCTAGAGGTTAACCTTCAGTCTTTAATTCTCTTAGCGTGTATTGCTGCATCCTTTGTAGTAATTCATTTACTTTTTTTTCTTTCCCTTTCCCATCGTTCCTTCTTTCTGAGCTTTTTCCATCGTTCGACATTAAGCCTATATACAGTACATCCTTATATACTTGAGTTCATCCTGTAAGGAAAAAAAAAATTCTTCCTTCCTTCCTTTCCTTCATTCTTTTTTTATTTTTTCTCATTTTTCTATTATTGATTGTTTCCTTTTGTTCTTAACATCTACAGTATCTTTCCCTCTGTTGGTTCATTTCTCTCTTAAGTATCTCCTTCCTTCCTTCATTTTCATTCTTTCATTTCTTTCTTCTCTTCTATCTATTCGTTCTTCATTCTCTCGTTCCTTATCAAATGACATCTTTGCCATCTTATCTTTCTTTCCTTCGTCCAGTATCTCCCTCTCTTCCCTACTTCCTTCCTCCAATGCCTTAATGGAATATAAGTCGATATGACAGAGGTAGAGCGAGTTAATGTGTTTAAAGCCCACTACGATGCTGGAGAGGTATACCTTCACATGGTGGTACCGATATGACCGTGTGGCTCCTCTGCCTGATTATACAAACGTCCCTCAACTCATTCCCTAACCTTTAAAAGAATTAGAGTAACTTCAGCCTGCAGTCTACTGGATTCACGTGAAGATAAGCCTAGGGTAACAAGAACTACTACTACTACAACTACTACTATTACTAGATACTACTACTAATACTATTACTACAGATACTACTACTACTACTACTACTACTACTACTCTGCTCACAAATTTTGCCATTTCAGCAACAGCGTTCTAACACCACAACACCATCTTGACACCACCAATATACCACCTTCTTACCGGCATCTTCACACCATTACCACAGCCTCTTAACATCAGCCGTATACCATCTTTATACCAGTGCGTTAACACCACTAATATACCGTCTTAATACTGGCATCATTACACCATGTTTACACCACTGTTCATAGCTCCTTAACCTCAACAGATAACCACTTTCATACCAGTGCATAACCACCACTATACCACCTTGACACCACCGACATACCATCCGAATACCAGCGCCTTAACATCAACGTACCACATTATCTCCACAAGAATCACATCTTGATATCAGTACTTTAACAATATTTACATCACTCACAGCACTTACCACAAGAATATACCGCTTCTAACCCCTTTCCAAGTTATCTTACCACCACCACAACCATCACATTCCATCTCTACCAGAATCACCGCAACACACACACACACACACACACACACACACACACACACACACACACACACAAATAATGAAAACATCCTCCGAAATGAAAAACTATCAAGTGACATTATATCACAATTACTCTATACTATCATCAGCACCTTAACCCCGCACTGCACCAGAACACACCACACCACACAACACCACACCACACCATCATCATCACTACGGAGCAATACACTAACTCCTCACCACATCACCACATCACACCACCACCACACCATCTATCACTACAGTAATATATATCATAACACCGCACCACACCACCACCACACCACACCATCACCACACCATCTATCACTACAGTGCATCACACCACATCACCACCACACCATACCATCACCACCACCAGCGCCATAACATCACCACTACATCACACTATCACTATTGCCACCACTACATTCTTACTCCCTCCCCCCCATCCACATCAACCGTTTCTCATTATCCATACTCTTACTCTCCGCCCCCCCGCCCCCCCGCCCCGTCACCTCTGCTCTTCCTCCCTGCCCTAATCCCTTAACATACTACCTTCCCCCCCCCTCTCTCTCTCTCTCTCTCTCTCTCTCTCTCTCTCTCTCTCCATTCATCTCTCATACCTCACTCCTCTTCCTCCCTGCATCCACAACTCCCTCTCCTTTCAATTGCTTTCTATCATCGCTTTCTCTTCCTTTTCTCCTGCACTTTATCACCCCTTCTCTCCCTCCCTTCATAATTTCTTCCCCACTTCTCTTCCCTCATCATCCGGCCCTCCCCCTCCCCTCATTTTACCTCCACCAACGAAATTGAAGGAGGTTATATAGTCACCTATGTTTGCATGTTTGCTTGTTTGTTTGTCCACATGATATCTCAAAAGTTCTCCATGATTTTCAATTAAATTTTGTGGACGGGCGAGCCATGGACCAAGAGTTTATTAAATTTTGTGGCTGATCCGGATCCAGATCTTATCCTGCACAGTATCTTCGAAAGTTCTCAATGAACTTCCATAAAATTCTGTGAAAGCGTGGGCCATGGGTCACGGAACAATTGATTAAATTTGGGGGCGGTTCTGGATCATATGTGATCCACACAGTATCTCCATGGATTCGGACTCGGATCCGGATCCTTTTTGACGGCAGTGGCATTAGCGGAGGTATGCGTTTTCTGAGTGCTTTATAGTTCATAATGCATCCCTCCATACTCCCCCTACTATGTATCAACACTCCCCTCCCTCCCTTCCCTACAATTCCTCCCCTTCCTCCACACTCCATGACCCCTTCCCGGACCTCATCACTCCCCCCTCCTTCTCTTCCCTGCATCATCCCTATCATTTCCCTCTATCCCCTTCCATGCCTCCCTCCATCACCCCTTCCCTCCATGATTCCATCTCACTCATCCCTTCACCCCCTCCCTCCTCCAATTCCCCCATCCCGTTCGCACATATTCTAAAATCGATAAATCCGTAAATCCGGCAAAATCCAATCCTGCCCATGACACCGTTTTTCCGGAACCCAGAATTTTGATATGCCTAGCCCGGATCTCTCTCTCTCTCTCTCTCTCTCTCTCTCTCTCTCTCTCTCTGGATAACGTACAAAAGGATATATACCGGTATATATATATATATATATATATATATATATATATATATATATATATATATATATATATATATTATAGAGATAGATACATATATAGATAGATAGATAGATAGATAGACATATAGATAGACTGTTGAGAGAGAGAGAGAGAGAGAGAGAGAGACTTTATATATATATATATATATATATATATATATATATATATATATATATAGATATATATATATATACATCTATATATAGATATAGGTTAATACATATATATACATACCGGTATATATATAATGATGATGATGATGATGATGATGATGATAAATTATATATATGTTAGTCGGTATGTAGGAATATACATATAGGTTAGTATATATATATATATATATATATATATATATATATATATATATATATATATATATATATATATATATATATATATATATATATGATAAATTATATATATGTAAGTCGGTATGTAGGTAAACAGTTATATTTGTCTCTTAAAAGAGAAACACCAAATTATGTTAATAAAATCGGCTCGAATTTTATTTATCCAAATACAAATACGACTAATCGTTTATTTATTTATTTATTTATTTTAGGGGGGGTAGATGGAGGGAGGTTGGGCTTCAGATCTATTCTTTATTTAGATACTTTCATCCTCCCCCTCCCCGCACCTTTTTGGGTGGGTAAATTTATAGTTCGATTGTTATTTTTTTCCGGGATAGTTTGTTTTGACTGACGATGTGTAGGTGAGGATTGATGGATAGACTCATATGAGTACCTGTATCCTACATGTATACAGTCGGCATCAAGAGTCTCCATACTCAGCTTTCTCCCAATCGATATCGAATAGATGTGTGGACAATGAGTTGTAGGTGACATAATTTGGGGGGGACACTGATAACTGTCATCAGTGTTTTGCTGTGGATTCACGAGACTAACTTTCAAAGGACAGGCTACAGGGCTTTTGATATCAACTATACAGACATGATAAATGTTCGTCCACTGTACCTCTGTGTCTACTTCACACTTTGAGCATAACTTTCACTTTCCTCCCTCACGCACCATATCAAACAGCATCGTCTATGAACAGAAAAACCTGACTAACCTCAATCACCTTGAAAAACATTAGCCAGCAGAAACTCAGGGGCGAGATACAATATCAGGTGAATATTTGTCCCCAGCTGTACATAGATAGTTCGAGGGACGAAGGGTTACGACACACACACACACACACACACACACACACACATACACACACACACACAAGAATATGTAAAGATGCACTGAATGACTAAGCACAACAACAGCGCTAGATCAGCAACCATGTCCAACTAACGCTATCGACAACCACCGGACACATGTGGCCAGATTTGGGAATTAAAAAAAAAAATACTAATATGCATTGCACATTTTTAAAAAAAATTTATCATATGTAAGGACTAATAAAAATGTTGGCACAAAAAAAAAAAAAGAAAAGTATGGAATTTTTTTTTTTTTGTAAATTTTTTTCTAAAGGCACTAATAACCTGTTAAAAATACACTTATCGTAACATATTTGGCTATAACTTTGTTTGCAGCCTTCTCAAGGGTTGCCGACAAGGATACGTTGATTCCAGACATCCCCCTTGATGGTCATGTTAATGCCTAGAAAAAAACTACCCCAAAAATTAAAAAACACCAGAAAAAACACCATACAAACGTCGTTTGTAACCATGGCCACATGTGGCCTTTTTCAATATATTAGAGAAATAAAAAACATGAACAACCCAGACGCACCTTGAATCGAAAGTACAAGCCAAAAGGGGAAGCTACCTGGATGGTGAGCCGAAATCTCAAAATGGCGCCATGGGGCCAAGCTTTTAAACTTTGTCTGGCCCGATGTGGCCGGTGGTTGCTGATCTAGGGTTAAAACAGAAGGATTTGTACTGGTATCACTTTTCCCGGCTGACACATATGTCCTGTTATGATTCACGTTCCACAACACTCAAAGAAACTGAGAGATGCTGGAGACTCTTGGGGCAGTGTTCTTGTATGTGGAGAGGTTGTAACATCTTTATGCTTGGTTTTATAGCGTCATATTTCTTCCAATCTGCTTAACATCTTAGGCTGATCATGCCGAGAAAAGATGCGCAATTGGTTTCTTTAAATGTGTGTGTGTGTGTGTGTGTGTGTGTGTGTGTGTGTGTGTTAGCGATTGACTGTGGAGGACAAGAAATACAAATGACCAGTAGCTACCGCAAGACACTATGGAAGTTGTAGCTGTACTCTAAGCCATATAGGAGGTTTCACAGCACCTCCCCTATAGCGATATATGGAGCACATTACAACTTAGCGTTCTCTTATATCCAGTGTTCACCTGTAGCGTTTCAGTATCGATAAATTCAGTAAGAAACAATACGATATTCAAGTATAGGATATAGAATAAATCGCTATGAAATATATGTTCAGGAATCTCGAAAACCACCAAGAATACTTCCTTTAGGATAACTGTTATATATAATAATAATAATAATAACAATAATAATAAAAATAACTGCTTATGAAACCCTGCGCTACCCAGACATCGAGTTATATATTTTCAGTGGGTATCTAACCAATGATTCAGCAAATTTTCCAGCTGGTTAGCCTCTTTACCTCCGCGACATTATTTTTATTCCTGTTCTCAGACGATTTTATTCAATTGAGAAATTACCTGTAGGAGTTTGAGCGGTATCTATGGCTATATCTAACTCAGTAAAAAAAAAAAAAATGCATATATGTTTCATTCCGTCTACCTACTTCTCTAGCCATCCATCAATCTACATATTTATCTATCTTTCTATCCGCCTATATATCTGTTTGAAAGCTTTTTTAATTTCATACTCCTCCTTTCACTGTTACTTTCATTCCACCTTTTGTTCTTTCACTATCATTCTCACTACTCAGTTTTTTTTATCGAGGCGAAGATGCACTTGACAGATTGGTGATTATTGGCTGGACGCAACATTACTTCATAATCTAGCATTATTAACTGACAACAAATATCTGAGAGGGAAATTTGGGTTAGTAAATATTTTTTGGACATGTTGCATTCAGCCAATCGTCATCAACCTGTCAAGTGCATCTTCGCCTCAATAAAAAAAAACGGAGTATAGCTGTTTTATTCTCTCACTCATGGACAGCCGCGTTTTCTTTTTTTAGTAGTAGTAGTGGAGATTCGCCTCCCCAGTATGGGGAGGACACGGGCACAAAAAAGCCCGTCACAGTAGATGGTCTTACTTAGAGTGGGCTACAAACTAGCGAGGAGGTGGGTAGTCAGTGACCACCCCCAAAAGCACGGCTGCAGGAGTTTGTCCAGTGACAATCGCTGCAGTCTGAAGTCTGTCTACCCTACCGACAGGTCGGTTGTTCACACTGGAACGGAGGCGGGCCGCTGCACGACAGTCTAGAACATAATGAAGCAGCGGTTGATCGCTTTGTTCAAGGCAGTGAGGGCATGGGTTAGGGTTCCTACCAGCCATCTGGCTGTAACAGGGAAATCCTAGTCACAAGCGGCGAATACGCACTATAATATGATTGGGTGTGCCTGGGGTAACCGAGAGGGGTGTATAGGACATCGCCGTCGCGTACCAGTGCGCTGAGCGTGAGCCCTCCCAAACTTGGGATCTCTTTGTTTAACTCACTCCATCACTTAGTCTTATACTTTCACTGTCTCGTGCTCTCATTCACACTATCACTGTCTCATTCTCTCCCTCCCTCCCTTACTCTCTCAGTCACTGTATCATTATCCATTGTTCTAATTATCTCATCCACTCAATCACCCAGGTCTCTGTGTATATCTTAGTATCTCATTCACTCAACCATTTTCACAAAACTATTTTTTACCTCTCTCTCTCTCTTTCTCTCTCTCTCTCTCTCTCTCTCTCTCTCTCTCTCTCTCTCTCTCTCTCTCTCTCTCTCTCTCTCTTACATTCCTTGGCCATGCACTCACTCCTTCACTCTCTCACGCTCACTAACTTTTGCATCAATTTCTCATTTCTCGAGTCCACTTCTCTCTCCTTCAGTTCTTCATTCTGTCGCTTTCCATTTTCACGGTTTCCCTTCCTCACTCCCTCGCATTTTTCACTCATTTTTCCTCTCCCTCTGCCCAGCACAAACATCCTCCTCATCTCCTCATCAATGCATACTAATAACTCTCCCTCTCTCTCTCTCTCTCTCTCTCTCTCTCTCTCTCTCTATCTATCTATCTCTATCTATCTATCTATCTATCTATCTATCTATCTTGAACTAAAATTACTTTTAAAATATACCATAGCAAACTTAGTCAAAATAAGAAAACGATTGATTGACTAACTCTAATTAACTAGCACTGAATATATTATAAATGAGGACGTACTTATTGACAGACTGTCCGATTAACAAATGACTGACTGACTGACTGACTGACTGACACTCAAACTTACTATAATACTAAAAAATAACAATGCACTTCCAACTGACCAATTAGTTACCAGACCAACTGAGTAACTACCGACTAACTGACTTGCTAACTGGCAGACTGACTACCAACTGACTGCCCAGTTTAATGAGGAGCTAACTGAACAAGTACCAGGTGACACACAGGCTCAATGACTTACTGAATAAACTGAATTATGAACCGATGGGCTGAGAAATTGAAAAAGTTTTTTCTCTCTCACACTCGTGCTCGTTATATATTTCTTTTTTGCACATCCTCTTCACTAAGGCGTGTGTGTGTGTGTGTGTGTGTGTGTGTGTGTGTGTGTGTGTGTGTGTGTGTGTGTGTGTGTGTGTGTGTGTAAATCTTATTAGGCCTACATTTCACTTCTGAATGCGTGCGTGTGCAAATTTAGTGCCTAGAAGCTTAATACATCTGTGTGCTAGTATGTGTTGTATACGAACACCTGTGTTTACCGTAGGCTGTTCCTGACGGGATTGCTGTTACTGCTTAACTATACGTGTAAGTGAACGCCATTTTATACACTCCTGGCTCCCTTCCTCCTACCATCCTTCCATTAACCTCCTTCCTCTCCCTCTATCTTCTCCCCTCTTCCTCTCCTTTTAATAAGATTAGAATTAGCAACTTCTAAAGCACAAACATCACACGCCACAACACCAGATTGGAGGGAAGAGAGAAGTAGGAAGAGGAGAGAAGAAGGAAAAGGAGGAGTGAGGAGGAGGAGGAGAGGAGGAGAGAGGAGGAGGAGGAGAGGAGGAGAGAGGAGGAGGAGGAGAGGAGAAGAAGGAGGAGGAGGAGAGGAGAAGAAGGAAGTGGAGGAGACAGGAGAAGAAGGAAGTGGAGGAGACAGGAGAAGAAGGAAGTTGAGGAAAGAGGAGGAAGAGGAAGAGGAGGAATGAGACGGGTGAGGATTGAAGGGGAGGACAGAGGGAAATACTGGTGAGGAAATTGTGACAAAGTATTAAGGGAGGAAGCTGTGATAAAGAACAAAGGAAGGCAAACAACAACAAACCTATTGGTCCTTTCGATGCTGTTTACCATAGGATAGATTATAACTAACGTAAATATTCCATGGGTCAAAGACAAAGATAGGACAGTAGAAAGGGGGCTGGAGGGAAGGGAAACTGAGGGGACGCTGTAAGTAAGGGAAAAGCGAGAAGAACAGGGGTAAAAAAAAAAGGGGGGGGAAAGAAAGGAAGGGCGGAAGGGAAAGAATATGGAAATGAAAGAGAACGGAGGAGAAGGGAGAGAAGGCGGATGACAGGGGAGAGAGAGAGAGAGAGAGAGAGAGAGAGAGAGAGAGAGTGTAACGTGGATGAGGGTGAGAGAAACCGAGGAGGGGAGAGAGAAAAAAGGATCACTTTCTCGCAGCTAGCCCTGCCACTGTCATCACTGGATTTAAGTTTGAATGCAACCAGCTAGTAATAAACTCTTCTCATACCATAACATTACTAAGGCTTCTGATGCGGCCAAAACCAGATCAAATATGGTACCTCCTCGTGCTGAACAGTTCAGGGGCTGATGCAATGAACTTTCTTACACAATGGAGTACCGGTACAGGTCCAACACTGTGTGTGAAGATAAGGCCTCTCCCCATTTGACAACTGGTAAATCAAAATCACCAAAGATTACGGCATTATGTGTGCCACATATTTCAGCAAATTGGTTGTAAATTTCACTATTAGTGTGAATGTATTGAGTTGGTGGACGATAAATTAACCCAAGTACTGTTCTGCTGTGGGAGTTACTTTTAATCTGGAGATGAACACTGTCAGTGTCATTCATAGCGGGCTCAGGAATTGCGACTGGATGAAGTCGTACTATAATATATAACAGCCCTCTGCTCCTTGCTCTGTTATTTCTTTCACAGCTGCAAATGTTGTAACCTGTTATGTTGTACTCAGCTAAAAAATCTCGCTGTATCGTGCTGAGCCACGATTCTGTTACGCCTATTACATCATAATCTTTAGCAAACATAAGACTCAAAATAAGAAAATTGAATCCGCAAACTACGCACATTAACGTGAAGAGCCACACCGTCCATGCTTCTATAGGTCTGTCTTCAGGATTTGACATCTATGTTGATTATTCCATAGGGGTCGTTTGGTTGGTGTTTTTTGCTAGATAAAGCGCATTGCATCATTCAAGGAACGACGGAGACGACCAGAGCCAACCGAGTTCAAGTGGAGACCATGAGCGAGCGGAGCATCACTGTGCAAACAAAGGAGAACGAGGACTGATGTGGCAGAGGTTACAAGAGGAGGAAGTGAAAGATTGAAAAGGTGGAGTAAGGGAAGGAGACAGCAAGGGCGGTGGATGGAATGGAAGGAGAGGGAGGATGGAGGATGAGAGAAGAAAGAGGAAGGGTGGAGGAGGGTTCAGAGACAAAGGACGAGTAGGGAAAAGGAAGGAGAGAGCAATGATGGAGAAGGAGGAAGAGAGAGAGAGAGAGAGAGAGAGAGAGAGAGAGAGAGAGAGAGAGAGATGGGAGGGATGGAGGGGAAGGAAAGAGAGAAAGGAAGGGTGAAGTAGGGAAAAGAAACTGAGGAAGGGTAAAGGATAGAAATGTTAAAGAACGAGTGGAGGAAGGAAAGGAGAAAGAGGAAGGGTGGAGGACGAGAAGGAGAGAGGAAGGATGGAGAAGGAGGAGGAGAGAGGAAGGATGGAGAAGGAGGAGGAGAGAGGAAGGGTGGAGGACGAGGAGAGAGGGAGGATGGAGGAGCGAAGGGAAAGGAGGGTTAGACAGCTGGAGGAAGAGGTATGGAAAGGGAGGAAAGGAGGGGGGGACGGTAGGCAGGGAGGAGCACAGGGTGAGGTGCAAAACTAGAGGAGTTGGAGAAGGAGGGAGGAAAGAGTAGAAGGGTAGGAGGAGGAGAAGAGCTAGGAGGAGAATATTTGAGATGGGGAGAAAAAACCTATGGAACCTCAAATGGGCCTGACTGTTAGTGTTAAGGAATCACATGCAGTTCTCTCTCTCTCTCTCTCTCTCTCTCTTAGTAACTATCAATCAACCTATCCTTTATTATTTATATATCCTGCCTATCCTTTTATCAATTAGCCTACATGTAATACCTATCAATGTCATAATTTATTTACCTATACAAATCTATCTGAATAATTTTCTACTTATCTACATACCGTACTTATCCATCCATCTTCCCTCTATCCGACCATCTAACCATCGGGTATCTGTCTATATACCCTTAAGTTTGTCTTCCCATCAATCCATAAAAACACCCATCCATCAATCAATCTATTCAACCATTAAAAATTCATCTTACCATATATCATCACTTCTGCTTCTTCCCCTGCTCTATTACTCTCCTCTTTAATTACTCATTCTTATAGTCTCCTTTCTCTCTTTCCCCTCCTTCATTTCCTTGTCTTCCTCTGTCTTTCAGTAATATGGCGTGGTTATTAAGATGTGACTCCGTTTTTTAATATTCTCTCTCTCTCTCTCTCTCTCTCTCTCTCTCTCTCTCTCTCTCTCTCTCTCTCTCTCTCTCTCTCTCTCTCACTGATGAGAGATATTGTGAGTCTCTATCAGTTTTTATTTCATGTGGTCTTGTTCATTTTCTCATCTCTACACAATTGAAGGATAAGAAAACCTCATTCCCCACATGCAGTATATATATTAGTGTACGTCAAAGCACAGCACAATCATCCACAACCAGACGTCGCTTATTACTTCACAGTTAACCCATTTGCTTTAACTGTTGCACATTACATGTTACCCATAGTGAATTATCCACTTAAGAGCCACTTCGTTCTAATTCACTTTATTCCATACACGCCTGCACCCTTCCAGATGCTCAGATTTCTGTAATTCAAAACCTCTTCCGCAGTATGTTTATGAAAAATGTGAATATCATCGAAGAAGCCTACACAAGTGCACAAAATGTGAAGCCACATTACATGACATATTACCGTACTCTCTTAAATATCCTCTCAAGGTGGGACTAAATCCTGGACAGGAAGACTGCAATGACCACACGCTGCCAACTCAACCGCCAGATGCTCCGAGGAAACTGATCAGAATTATAATTACCCACTGGCTGCAAGAAATCCCCTAGAGGTGTAGGAATAAGATAAAAACGGCATCCTACTGAACAAGTTAACACACACACACACACACACACACACACACACACACACACACACACACACACACACACACACACACACACACACACAACCAAAAACAGATTCATATACCCACTCTGCATACCCTGTGTGCTTCATGCCACTCGAGGAAAGAAGAGGGGTGAGGAAGGGAAAAAGCTAGAGGCATGGGAGGGAAGAGGAGGGAAAGAAAGACCAGAACACGAGGAAAGGGTTAGGGAGGGGAGGGGAAGAAAGGGAAGTACAGGATAAAAAATGAGGGATACATGAGGAGAGAGAAGCGAAAGAGAGAGGAGAAGAAAAGAGGACGGGGAGTGATAAGGAAAGATGCCAAGGAAAGCAAGAGACAGGAGAGAAAAGGGAGAGGGGAAAGAGTAAACGAGAGGGGGAAAGTGGGAGTGGAAAAAAAGACGGGAAGAATGAAGGATGGGGGAAGATAGGAGAGGAAAGAAGGGAAGAGGTAGAGATTGGGAACGAGAGAGAGCAGTAGAATATGGAAAAGAGGAGAGGGAAGGGGAGGTCGGGGAGAAGAGAAAGCGTAAGGTGAAATAAGGAGACAGAGGGGAAAGAAATAGGAGGGAAGAAGGACAAGGGAGGAGAAGGACAAGGGAGGAGAAGGACAAGGGAGGAGAAGGAGGGGATGAAAGGTAAGAGAGCTGAGGGGAGGTAAGGGGTGGCGAGAGTGGACAAAAAAGTATGGTAAATGAAAAAATAAATAGATAAAAAGGGGGAGTCTAAAGCATTTCGTTGGTATAAGCGTCGTAATATTGCTCTATAACATATTGCATTTTGATAAGTGTTTGTGTGTTTGTGGCGGGTCTATGTTAGGAATGTAAAGGGGCGGAAGGGTTTATTCAATATGATTATGTAAATAGGGCTGGAGGTGAGTGGTGTGTGTGTGTGTGTGTGTGTGTGTGTGTGTGTGTGTGTGTGTGTGTGTGTGTGTGTGTGTGTGCGCGTGCGCGCTTGCGTGAGTGTATGTGCGTGTATGTACGTCCGCATGACATTTGCGTTGTGTACTTGTGAAAGTGTGAGTGTAACCATCTGCGTGTGTGTGTGTACTGTTATGTGTGTGCATTTGTATTAATGCACGTATATCTATTATAATGTAAGTACTGTATGTATATATGTATTTATGTGCTAAAATGACCAGGTGCATGTGTGTGCGGAAGTGTAACATGTGCATATGTATGCATGCGTATGTGACAATGGGCACATGTGTGTGTATATGTATGTGTGTAGCGTATGTATGTATGTACGTATTTATGCATGTATTATATATGTACTGCATGTACCGGAATGTATGTATGCATGGACCGGTATCCATGTACTGTATGTAAGTATATATGTATATATTTATGTACCGGTATGTACAGTATGTATGTATGTCTGCATGTACCGGTATATACAGTATGTATGTACACTATGTATGTGTGTATGTACCAGTGTGTTTGTATGTAAGTATATGGTGTGTGTGTGTGTGTGTGTGTGTGTGTGTGTGTGTGTGTGTGTGTGTGTGTGTGTGTGTGTGTGTGTGTGTGTGTGTGTGTGTGTGTGTGTGTGATTTTGGTAAGTGTGACGTAAAAATATACTGCAGTCTTGAGCATGTGCGTATGAAATGTGAAATATACGTGTATTTTGATGATGCGTGTACAGAGTGGAAGTGCGTGTTGAGTGTGTGTGCCTATGTATGCACGTGTGCGTGCATGTGTATGTATGATGTGCTCAGCGAGTGCATGTAGATGCTTGTTGTGCTATAGTGTGTTGAGCATGTGTGTATGTATGTGCATGTGTGGTATACATGTGTATGTGTTGGGCGTGTGCGTACTGTGTGTGTGTGTGTGTTTCTGGGCATGTTTGTGTACCATATGTATGTCCGTGTCTGCACGTTACCACTGATGAATATTACCGTGGATGCGCGTGTGTGTGTGTCCGAATTCAGCAGGTATTTAGGTGACCACTGACACGCCTCACAAACTGCCTACCACGGGGAATCTGAGGAGGAGGTGGAGGAGGAAGTAAACAGAGGGAAATGGCGGTGGAGGAGAGAGGAGGGGTAGGGGGAAGCAGAGGAGAAAGGAGGATAAGGAAAGGTGGAGGAATGGGAGTGGCTGGGGGAGAAGTGGGAGTGGCAGGGGGGAGGAGACGTGGGAGTGGCAGGGGAAGGAGAAGTGGGAGTGGCAGAGGGAGGAGAAGTAGGAGTGGCAGGGGGAGAAGTGGGAGTGGCAGGGGGGAGAAGAAACAGGAGTGGCAGGGGGAGAAGAAATAGGAGTGGCAGGAGGGAGGAAAAATGGGAGTGGCAGGGGAAAAAGGAGTGGGAGCGGCAGGGGGCGGATAAATGGGAGTGGCAGGGGGGGAAATGGGAGTGGGAGGGGGAGGATAAATGGGAGTGGCAAGGGGGAGGAAAATGGGAGTGGCAGGGGGAGTAGGAATGGGAGTAGCAGGGGGGAGAAGGCTGAGAGTGGCAAGGAAACTCGTCTGATGGCATCTTATGTTTTGTGAGGACGACTCAGTCTGCTCATGTGGGCGTGGGTGTAGCAGCAGAATTAAGAAATGAATAAATAATGCTGGGTACACACTGATAACGCTGACTGAAGCGTCCCAGCAGCCCACGCGAAATCGTCCTACGGAGTGAAGGATAGTGTTACGTATGAATGTCTGATATTTTTCCTACGACAGCTTGATATATGTGTGCTTGTGAGTCATATACTGTAGTTTTATTAGCGACATAGCTTATACAAGTGCTCGTGGGCCCTTCGGACCCCTCGCACTTGCTCCTGCGGAGGGCTCTCAGGCTGGTGTTGCTATGTGCAAAAAATTCTACGGAGATCCTATGCCGGGCGCCGGGAGGGGCGTTTTTTGGTCAAAATGTGATCGCTCATTAAATATAATAAAAGTTTTTTAATCGTGATGGGACCTAGTTTTTTCACATCAGCGAATTTTTGGCTATATTTGTGCCAATTTTGGTGCGATTTGAATGTGTAGTTTCGGCTGCCCAAAACACACACACACACACACACACACACACACACACACACACACACACACACACACACACACACACACACACACACACACACACACACACACACACAAACACACACACACACACACACACACACACATGGCTACTGCTATAGTGTATTAGATCTGTGACATACCATACCAGAGGATTCTACCGTGTAATATGAGTCCTGAACTGCTAAGACAGGGTTGCAACGAAGCCTCTTATGCCACTTACATTACAGCACCCAATTTTGGCAATTCTTTAGCCTAACGCCCCCACACTCCCTCACCATACTGAAACACTATCAGTCACCCTTCCCTCATACTCAGCGAATAAGGCAGATCCATTTGGAATTTCTCAGTGGTCTTATCAATGGCTAATGTTCCTCATCACTTCTGTTTTGGTGCGTAGATTATTTACATGTGATAGTCTTTGATGTTTATGTATCGTGTGTGTGTGTGTGTGTGTGTGTGTGTGTGTGTGTGTGTGTGTGTTACTCTTTGATGCTCATGTGAGTATTCCATTAACTGTATCAGAGGAAAACGGACGAGCTGGTCTAGCCCACCGAAAACAGCTGTTGCGGCCACAGAGCTTTACAAGCATCTGGGCTTCCATAAACAACTACCATTTCGGGAATCTATTCGCATTATATATTCTGGGTACGTGATTAAAATGCCTGATAAATAGACAAGTACAGATAGATGGATGGATAGATAAATATTTTTCACTGGCGGAGGGCAAGGTCGGTGGAGATTGCTGATTGCGCGCGCGCGCGAGCGCGCGAGCGAGAGAGAGAGAGAGAGAGAGAGAGAGAGAGAGAGAGAGAGAGAGAGAGAGAGAGAGAGAGAGAATCTGCTTGTTGCAAATTGTCCACCTAGACTTTCATTGAGATTCATGTCAGTGTTGTTTTCTATTACTAAGGAAAAAAAAAAAATGAATTTTTAATAAAAAAAAATAAAAAAATAAAATAAACGCCAGATATAAAAATCAGATTCCAGAGTCATTATTGTCCTTCCTCCCTCGCCCCTCAAATCATCCCTACTCCCTGTATCTCCTCTTTCACCCCAGTTTCTGCCTAAGTCAATGATTTGGTAAACTCTGCTCCCAAACTCTTGTCATTAGGTTTGATTTAACCTATTTTTCAAACTTTACTGGGGAGAAAAGTTGGATATACTAAGAACAGGGCGGATAAGTAGTGACATACAGTTTTGGTTAAAACCACACATGCTCGAAAGAGGTGACTAGAGCGAAACCATGCACTGGGTTTGTGCTTCTGCCCTATTGTGGTTTCAAATGAAGCTAGCCTGGATATTTGTCCTGCTGCTTATTTCACGTAACTCAATAGCTAAAAAAAAGACAATGCTACGGCTCTTCGATCGTCCCATATACCGTATTTTCTTCGTGAGTAGCACTGTATTTTAATATTAATCTTTTGGTACAATTCAGCACGGAAGATGATTGATTGAAAATCCTAGAGCCAAGCTACAAGGCTATTTGGTAACAAAGTAGAGGAAGAAAGAAGCGATATCAAAGGGCAACTAAAACAGAAAAAAAAAAAAAAACGGAGATGAACTACCAATTTGAAGGGAGGTTAATGTCACGAGGAAAGGTCATACGACGGACGAGAGAAATGGACGGAGATTCAAGCGAGACATCATTAATTGTAGAGAAGCTATGAAGACGAGCCAGGGGAGGAAAGTGTGGCAAACATCACCATGCGAAGGGCAGTATAAAAGGACGTGGGACTCACTGAGACCTGACTGACAAAGTGAACAAACGGGAAGATGATCCTTAGACATGAGGTAACCATGATTAAGACGAGTATGGCTCAACTGAAGACGAGCAAGTGCAGTTTCCTGTCATCTGGTTTCACAAAACAGAGTTTATTGCGTGTGTCATGTCACCAGAGGGACTGTCAAACTTGAAATAATAAGGTTTTAAACACAGAGAAAGATCCGGAGAGGGAAGTGGGTAAGAGACAGAAACAAGAGCTGCAGCTAAACATGCCCGTATGACCAGGGACCCAGCAAAATTGGACATATTTATAACGGACTGAGAAGGAAAAAGCCACTCTTGGATCTTCAGAACTAAAAAATGTGTGTAAGGGGTTGAACAAAGGATCTGGAGTGCAGTAAGCGACTCAGAAAAATGTCAAAAGAAGAAGGCGAAACAAAAATTGGACAGACAGCAAAGGGAATAGCATAAAGTTCAGCCGTTAAGACACTGGCAAGAGAAGGCAAATGATATTGATACGACGCAGAGGGAAGAAAGAACTGCACAACCTGCACCATGGGAAGTTTTAGACCCATCTGTGTAATCAGGAACTGAGAGCCACTGATGATGAAGAGACGGCAGTTTTACGGCAAGTACCATAATAATATGTTACGAACATAAACTAAACCCGCTATCTTGCTTCCCCCTGTTGATCACTTGTTTCGAGCATGCATGTCCTCTTCCTTTTTTTGTACTCGAAACACCGCACTTACTAATCGGGAGCATAAACTCTTTCAGCCCGGGCCCATCACTATCATATATATATTTTTTTTTGTTATCTTCAAGCGATTTTATTCAGCTTAGCACAGACTTTTCGAACAGGCTGGGCTATTCTACAGCCTTCAGTATCCCTCTCACTACAACATGTATTCCCTAAACTGGGTAAAATAGTTTTGCGTGACGAACAAAGTGCGCACGAAGTATTCGGGCTGAAGAGCTTACCCCGTTCAGTGCCATGACGCCATTTTTGTTGTATTACTGCAACCGCGATAATGGTGTTCAATTTACAAAAATTCCTTCGTTGTGGCGGGGTTATTGGAGGCTGTATTTAATTTGCTTGCGTCTAAAAATTTCGCTGAAGCTGAAGTGTCGATACAGGCAGCAAAAAATACTATATATATATATATATATATATATATATATATATATATATATATATATATATCATCATCATCATCATCATCATCCGGACCTCCTTTCCCACCGAAGGGCAGGGTGAGGAGTAGCAATGTCCAGACAGCCCAAAATTGCCCAATCCAATGGGCCATGCTTCCATTCACTCATCATTCAAGCCCCCGGAATCCTGCCTCTATCGGATACGCCAAAAACTTTCACCACGTTCTGTAGCTTCACACAATCGTATCCGACAGAGTCAATCCAGACTCTGCCACGTTAAAAAGGGGTGCCAAAAATCCCTGATCATGCACTTCTCACAAAATTCATCCAGCCAGCTCGATCTCCTGTCAGTTCCCTAGCCTCACCGACTTCCAAACCTCTCATCCTCACACATTCATCCACCATATCTCTCCACCTTCTCCTTGGCCTACCTCGCCTCCTCCCTCCTTCGAATTCGCTCAGATATACCTTCTTCACCACTCTATTGCTATCCATTCTCACCACATGATCATAACATCTCAGTACACTCTCTTCAATTCTGGTGTCCATCGACTTCCTCACTCTGCATCTTTCACGAATCACATTATTTCGTATCCTATCCACCTTCTGTACTCCACATACATTCCTCAGCAGTCCCATCTCCACTGCTCTTACTCTTGACTTTTCATTTTCATGCCACACCATAGTCTCACATCCATATGTTAAAGATGGCACTAACACTCCTTCATGTAAGCCACGTGCAGCTGCAACACTCAAGCCTCTGTTTCTTACCAACGCCTTCATTGCACCAGCTACTTTTCTTCCTTGTGTCATTCAACTTTCAACTCCTTTTGCACATTTTCCTCTCTTTTCTATCACTGTACCCAGGTATTTGAACTCTCTCACCAATTCCAGTCTCTCTCCATTCACTGTTACATTGCACTGGGCGTCACCTTCTCTCTCAATAACCATCACTTTACTCTTTTCTACATTTGCTGTCAAGGAATGATGCTTACAGACATCAGCAAAACTCTGCACTAGCCTACCAAGTTCATGTCCGGTACTTGCAAGCAGTACTGCATCATCAGCATACAACAAATTTGAGATATTCCACCCATCACCATTCATTACCAATGCCATCCCTCTCTCCATTACTCGTGTGTTCACTTCTCTCATCACCCCATCCATATATACGTTGAACAACCATGGGGACATCACACAATCTTGTCGCATGCCCACACTGATCGTGAACCATTCACTTAGATGCCCATTAACCCTGACACATGCTTCGCTACCATCATAAAAACTCTTGATGGCACTGTCACGAATTCTCGCGATCCTATATCTAAACAAACTCGTGACTTTGAACTTTGGTGGGAAACCGTAAGAATTCTAGTAAAATTTCTATAAGTATCACTCAGTTCAACCACCCATGCATTTACTCGATTGGGATGGTTTTCAGAATATTTTTCACCGTTTCATAAGTGATCGTCCTTGCACGCGACACTGGTGCTTTCACTGAGTGATTTGTTGTGGGAATGTATCGCTCACAATTTTTCCGTTGGCAGTTACCAGGCGCGCCGGCCCCAGCCCTTGCCTTGCTTGTTTGAATTCAGTCAGGATTAGAGCGTCATGGAAGCAGGTTCGTTTGGGCCCAGTGTGGAGCAACGCAGCCGTTGTCCAGCAAGTTCCTGAATTCCAACCTAGTGTGAATTGGCGAGAAGTTAGCATGTGCAGCGTCCGTCCTATGGACCAACGCCCAGTTTCCGCTTAGCCCACTTTACTGACCAGTATTTCCTTTCGTTTTTCCTAGGCTTAAGAGTTTAGTTTAGCTTGTGAGTGACCAAGAGTGTATTCTCTTTGTTATTTTTGAATTCATTTGAGACTCATGTAACGTAAATTTATTTCATTGTAATTAATAAAAATCAGTTCTTTTCCCTTGGGCTGAATGTAATGTAAACTTGTGTTTTATTCTCCACATTAAGCTTATTCTAGTTGCAGCTCCTAGTTTGCATAAACGCTTTGCATTATTCATAACTGGTACTTAGGCCAGTCCTTTTGTATTAAGCTTAAAATCCGTTGTGCAAGCAGGAGTTAATGCACCGGCAAGAACCTGCTTATTACTATTAGTATTACTTATTGACTGTCAGGGGTGGAGTCACTTTCTCCAGAGGCCAATAGTACTAACAAACAGCATGTGTGAGTAATTAGTCTCTGCTGTGTACCGTTGAGAAAGTTTATAAATTCTCGTCCTTAGAGAATCGGCGAAGTAAGGCATATAAAGTATCAATCATTGTTTGATTTTCACAAGTCAATTCTTTCTAAATATTGACAAGTTAACATTTAAAGTATTCTATAATACTGAATAGTCTCAAAAACCCTGTGACATCTGGTGACCTCACCAGGATATTAACTCCTAGCTCTAAAGTTATTCACGAGATAATACTCACTCACTCATACTTAGGTATTTATCATTAAAGTCTATATCCACTATCTTAAAGGTGATTATAATTTCATTTTTATTAATTTATGTAATAATTTTCACAGTCAGTTGTTTGTTTAATTTTCTTTCCTTATCAGTTTAACTACATAAAACTGGTCACCACTAACCTGTGCCTATATTCTTTATTCTTGATTTATTGGCATCTTTCTCTGCAAAACAGCAGTCAGTACTTAGTCTCTAGTTCACTTAGATTGACCTACCATTATGACTACTTATGTCTATGCACAGGAAGCTAAAGATATGGGGCTTACTGACCCCAAGAAAATTAAGGATTACGTCCTCTCTCGGTTTAGTTACAAGCAGCAACGTGCGATGCTCGTGAAGAGCATAGAATCCAACGCGAACATGAGCGAGAACAACGCGAATACGACCAAAAACAATGTGAACACGAGCAAAAACAGCACCAACATGAGTTAGAACAACGCAAGAGAGAACGTCAACACGAGTTAGAACAACTTGAGAGAGAACGTGAATACGAGCGTGAACAACAAGACAGAGAACAAGAACACAAACGTGCCGAGCGAGAAGCAAGCAAAAAACATGAACTTAAAATGTTGAAGCTCAAGCGAGACTCCTTGGCTTCAGACACATCTGGTGCAGCTGGCCCAAGTTCCACGAGCGCTCTTCCTGCACATGTTCTGGCGACCCCACACATCAAGCTTCCCCCATACAAGGAATGCGAGCGAATCGAGCCATACATAGCTCATTTTGAAGACATGGCTCAGCTTTACCAGCTGGATGATGCAGCTAAGTGGCTTCAGTTTATTTGCCTGTTTGAGGGCCCTGCCCTCGATATTCTCCACAGAATTCGTGGAGACAATCTCACGTATGAGATGATGAAGGCCTCACTCGTCAAAGCGTACAGTTTCACACTTGACGACCTCAAGAGTCAGTTCATGAGGGCGCGTTTACAGGAAAAAGAGACTGCCATTCAGTTTCTTGACCGGCTTACTGCTTACTTAGATGAGTGGATGGAGAAAGATGAAACTCCTTCCACGTGTGAGGGGATAATTGACCTTATGCTGCGCACGCAGCTAGAAAAGTCATGGCCTGCCAAACTTGTGGCTCAGCTTAAGATCTGCCAGGTAATGGATGCCAGCCAAATTGTGAAGAAGGCTGATGCATTCTTCACTGCATACGGGTATCAAACTCACAAGCAGCATACCTGGAACAGGAAAGTTGATAAATCTAGAAAACCGTTTCAGATTGAACCCCAGCAACAAGGCCGTTCCCAGAATAATGGCCAAGGTCTAAAACCGCAGAAGAAGGACCAGGGACAAAACACGCAGAAACCTGAGTGGAAGAGGTACAACAAGTACCTTAACCAGCAGCGGTATCAGCCACGTAACCAACCGTTGGGACTGTCCTTTACAGCACCAGCCCCTCAGAGCCAGGAGGCTAACTCAGCCTTCATTCCTCAACAGCAGCAAGGTAGTGTTGTCCCTAGTAGTACAGGTACTTCCCCGCAGTTCACTAGCTCCCCAGCGACAGTGAACCCTCCATCTCAGGTGGTCAATGCTCCAGCTCCTCAGATGGTGAGCACGACGCCTCAGGCATCAAGTTCTCAGGGAGCCACATTTGCTGCATCGTTTGTTCCGCAGTCTCACCAATGGCTGGCAGCTTCCTCCACAGGCCCTCCCACAGGTAACAGTGCCTTCCTTGTTCAGCCAGGGTTTGTGGGAGGCATTCCTGTGAAGGTCCTGAGAGACAATGGGTCCTCAGGTTGCTCTGTCAGGCAGTCTAGTTCGGCCTGAGGAATACACAGGTCGACAGATCCAAGCTAACCTTACTGATGGATCACTGAGATTGTTCCCTGAGGCACATATCCAGGTGGCATCTCCATTTTATACTGGTACGATAGTCGCCGTTGTCATGCCAGAACCTTTGTTTGACCTTATCACAGGCAACATAGAAGGTGCCAAGTATAGTTGCACCGAAGATGACACTACTAAGACTTCGGCTACAGTAACACGAGCCATGGCTGAGGCTCCGAGCTGTGTCACCCCTGTGACCATTGCATCGCCGCAAGATCTGATGTGTAGCCAAGTTGTTGTTCAAGAACAACATTCTGACCCAACACTTGCTGCCGTGCGGAAGAAACAAAAGGGTAGAGTGATAAAGCATTCACGGGCAGGTCAAGCCAAGTTCCTTTGTAAACAAGGAACGGCTGTACCATGAGTCACAAACACCCCAGGGCGAGGTTCGACTGCAGTTTGTTGTTCCCGCCATGTATCGCCAAGCAGTGTTAGAATGGGGTCATTGTACAGCCTCAGGAGGTCACATGGACAAAAGGAAAACCCAGGGCCGTATCCGTGCTGACTTTTTCTGGCCAGGAATGGGACCGGAAATAGATAGTTTTGTGCGTTCCTGCGATGTGTGTCCATGTACCACTAATCAGGGATATGTCCTTCCTGCGCCATTTGAACCCACACCCATAATCTCTGAAGCAGTTGAAGGAGAGGGCAGTGGTAATGTGGATGCAGACCTGATGTCTCGCCCATTGGCCCCACAGGACACATCATGTCCAGGGCCTGTACATACATATGTACCGTAGGTTAAGGGGGGAAGTTCGAGAACTCCGCAGAGACAATCCGAGGCTGTGTATGAAATACCTTGTGGAACGTCTCGAGCTGTGGGCCTCTCTGAGGATTCCCGGAGAATGCACATTATCCACATGAGTGTTCACACCCATGGTGGGTGTTAAAATGTGACCTGCCCGAGACTGAGTAGGGATTCTCAGCTTCCTGTCATTAATTGTAAGTGTAGAGTTAGTTTAACCAGTAAACTGGTTCCCATTAGCGAATTGCAGTGTTTGATGTCCTGCACAGACGCCCAGTCTTTTTGCTGTTGACCACGTTCCCTGATTAATTTAGCGAATTGCAGCGTTTGATGTCCTGCACAGACGCCCAGTCTTTTTGCTAATTAGGTATAGGGTTTAACCAGTAAACTGGGTTCCATTAGCGAATCGCAGCGTTTGATGTCCTGCACAGACGCCCAGTCTTTTCGCTAATTAGGTATAGGGTTTAACCAGTAAACTGGGTTCCATTAACGAATTGCAACGATTGATATCCTGCACAGACGCCCAGTCCTTTTGCTCACGACCATGTTCCCTGGTTAATTTGGCGAAATGCAGCGTTTGATGTCCTGCACAAACGCTCAGTCTTTTCACTAATTAAGTAGAGGGTTTAACCAGTAAACTGGGTTCCATTAGCGAATCACAGCGTATGATGTCCTGCACAGACGCCCAGTCTTTTCACTCATGACTACGTTCCCTGGTTAATTTAGAGAATTGCAGCGTTTGATGTCCTGCACAAACGCCCAGTCTTTTCGCTAATTAGGTATAAGGTTTAAGAAGTAAACCGGGTCCTTTGGCTTAGCGAATTGTAACGTTTGATGTCCTGCACAGACGCCCAGTCTCTTCGCTCAGTTTGACTACATTTCCTGGTTAACAATGTAAATAGTGTACTTTTTGTAACGTAAGTACTGATTGCTAGGCAGAGAGAGAGAAATGACACTTTTGATGCTCCACCTTGATTGCTTTTGCAGGTGCAGCTGGCGGGTGCAGCATTGTCGTCCAGTTCAGCTGATCGTCCCTGACGCATGCTGCCGCCTCTTCTCTTCTAACTCGTCGTCATTATTTACTACAAATTTGCATTACATGATTTTGCACATAGGCACAGTTACACCACAACTGTCACACCTACACCATGTATAACATATATCACGCTACATAATAATTAGTTGTTAATGTAAATGTAGCGAACTTTTCACTCAGTTTGACCTGAGTACAGGATTTTTCATCATCATCACGGAGATTTTTCCTCAAGCTTGCTTCTATTAACGTAAATACGAGGTTTTTACACTCATGAGCGACTGTGATTTTCTCCTGCAGCAGGGTAGTACACACGCTACAGTGTGATTATTGTGTGACTGAGTTAGGATTTATGTGTACAGTATGTATATATCGTAAAATTTTTTGTGAGAAAAAATTTGATTTTGATGGGGCATAATGTCACGAATTCGCGCGATCCTATATCTAAACAAACACGTGACATTGAACTTTGGTGGGAAACTGCAAATTCTAGTGGAATCCCAATAAGTATCACTCAGTTCAACCGCCCACGCATTTACTCGATTGGAATGGTTTTCAGAACATTTTTCACTGTTTCATAAGTGATCGTCCTTGCATGCGACATTGGCACTTTTGCTGAATGATTTGTTGTGGGCATGTATCACTCACAATTTTTCCGTTGGCAGTTACCGGGCGCGCCGGCCCCAGCCCTTGCCTCGCTTGTTTGAATTCAGTCAGGATTAGAGCATCGTGGAAGCAGGCTCGTTTGGGCCCAGTGTGGAGCAGCGCCGCTGTTGTCCAGCAAGTTCCTGAATTCCCACCTAGTGTGAATCGGCGAGAGGTTAGCGTGTGCAGCGTCCGTCCTATGCACCAACGCCCAGTTTCCGCTTAGCCCACTTTACTGACCAGTATTTCCTTTCATTTTTCCTAGGCTTAAGAGTTTAGTTTAGCTTGTGAGTGACCGAGTGAGTGTATTCTCTTTGTTATTTTTGAATTCATTTGAGACTCATGTACCGTAAATTTATTTCATTGTAATTAATAAATTTTCAGTTCTTTTCTCTTGAGCTTAATGTAATGTAAACTCGTGTTTTATTCACCACATTAAGCTTATTCTAGTTGCAGCTCCTAGTTTGCATAAACGCTTTGCATTATTCATAACTGGTACTTAGGCCAGTCCTTTTGTATTAAGCTTAAAATCCGTTGTGCAACCAAGAGTTAATGCACCGGCAAGAAACTGCTTATTTCTATTAGTATTAGTTATTTGTCTTCTTAGTATACTAGGAAAAGTGTATGGTAGAATACTTATTGACAGAGTTAGAGAAAGAACAGACAAATTAGTTGGAGAAGAACAGGGAGGCTTTAGGAAGGGAAGAGGTTGTGTAGATCAGATATTCATTCTTAGATCTGTAGTGGAAAAGTTTCTAGAGAAGGGAAAGAAGTTGTATGTGACTTTCATGGATTTGGAGAAAGCATATGACAGGGTGGATAGACAAGGATTGTGGAAAGTGTTAAGAATATATGGAGTAGCTGGGAAGTTGTTGAATGCTGTGAAGAGTATGTACGATGGTGCTAAGGCTGCAGTGCGTGTGGATGGTGAACTAAGTGAATTTTTCTCTTTGAAAGTTGGTTTGAAACATGGATGTGTCATGTCTCCATGGTTGTTCAATCTGTACATGGATGGGGTAATAAAAGAGGTACAAGGTAGGGTAGTGGATGTTGGAGTGGCCCTGGTGAGAGAGGATAGTGTTTGGAAACTCCCTGTACTGTTGTTTGCAGATGATACTGTGTTGTTGAGTGAAGACGAAGGGGAGCTGCAAGGCTTGGTGGATGAGTTTGGGAGAGTGTGTAAGAAACGGAATCTAAAGGTGAATGTAGGGAAGAGTAAAGTGATGGTCTTTGAGAGAGGTGAAGTTAGTGAATGTACAGCGAGGTTGGATGGTGAGGAATTGGAAAATGTGAGTACGTTTAAGTACTTGGGTAGTGTGATGAGTAAGGATGGAGGTTTGGAGGGTGAAGTGCTTGAAAGGGTACAGCAGGGAAGAAAGGTTGCTGGTTCTTTGAAAGCAATGATAAGAAACAGGGAAGTGAGCATGGAAGTGAAAAAGTTACTACATGACAGTATTGTGATACCAACTCTAACGTACGGAAGTGAAGCTTGGACGTTGTTGGAAGGACACAAGTCAAGAGTGAGAGCAGTGGAAATGAGTTATTTAAGAGGAGCCTGTGGAGTCACATGGAGAGACAGGCTGACGAATGAGGATATAAAGAAGCGTTGTGGTGTGGATGTGGATGTGATAGGAAGCATTATGAGGAACACACTGAGGTGGTTTGGCCATGTGGAGAGGATGGAGGGTGAAAGACTGACGAAGAGAGTGTATGTGAGTGAGGTGGAGGGGAGAAGAGGGAGGGGGAGGCCGAGGATGAGATGGAGGGATGGGGTGGAGAGGTATATGAGAATGGGGGGTGTGAGTTGGGAGCAGGGCAGTGAAATGGAGGGGGACAGGGCGACTTGGAGGCGATTTGTTTGTGGCCACCCCAAACGGGATTGAGGCGTCTGGCAATAGAGACAGATAGATTAGTTATTGATTGTCAGGGGTGGAGTCACTTTCTCCAGAGGCCAACAGTACTAACAAACAGCGTGTGTGAGTAATTAGTCTCTGCTGTGTACTGTTGAGAAAGTTTATAAATCAGTGAAGTAAGCCGGCATAAAGTATCAATCATTGCTTGATTTTCACAACTCAGTTCTTTATTAATATTGACAAGTTAACATTTAAAGTATTTTTTAATACTGCATAGTCTTAAAAACCCCGTGACAGGCACCTAGCAGCTTACCTTCTAAACCGTACATGCGCAACACTTTCCACAATCCTTCTCTGTCCACTTTGTCATATGCTTTTTCCAGACCTTATGGTCCTTCTCACAAGCCTTCTCTACTATCTGCCTCACTGCAAATATTTGGTCCACACATCCTCTCCCACTCCTAAAGCCACCCTGTTCAGCACTCACTAGGACTTCTGATGTCTCTCTTATTTTCTCTATAATAATTCTTCCATATACCTTCCCTACCACACTCAGTAAGCTTATGCCATGATAATTCTTGCACTCACTTCGTTCACCTATATTTTTCTACAGGGGTACAATCACAGCCTTTCTCCACTCTGCAGGCACAGTTTCACTCATCCATGCTTTCTTACATGTCACCAACAAGCACTTCATTCCATTCTCTCCACTACATTTAAGCATCTCTGCATACACTTCATCAACTCCAGCTGCTTTCCCATTTTTCAGCCGCTTCACAGCACTCTTCACGTGTGCGAGTCTCAAGTCTCCTGGCACTGCATTCCTTCTCTGCAAACCCCCAAAACCAATCATGTTTACAGCTGCTCTGACCTCTCTATCCCCATTCATCAGGCTTTCAAAATATTCTTTCCATCTGGTCTTACTTCATCTCCATGGGTTAATAATCTACCACCTGCATCCTTCACACCATCCCATTTCTTTCCGCTTTAACTTCTACATTTCTGCACCTCTTTCCAGAATAACTTTCTATTTTCAGAGTAGTTCGCATTCATTTTTCTTCCTAGATCCTCATTTACCTCCTTCTTTTTCCTCTTCACTAGTCTCTTTACGTGCTTCTTGCTCTCAACATATTCAGTTCTTATTTCAACTGAACCCCTCTCCTGTAACCACTTTAGCCACTTCTTCCTCTTTTCCTCCACTGGTCTCTTTACCTCCTCATCCCACCATGCCGTACCTTTCTTCCTTGTTGTTACTCTTGCGACATTACACACCGCTTTAGCATTCCTAACTAAGCAATCCCTATATGCATTCCACAGTCCGTCCAGATCCATTTCATTCCAATTCAGTAATTCTAACTCGTCCTCTACTTTGGTCCTGTATTCATGTGCCATTTCTTTGATCCTCAGCTTCTCAACTTTCAGTCTTTCTCCCTGACTGCTCCTCTCTCTCCTGATCCACCTCACTCCTTTCAGCTTGATCTTGCATACCACAATCATATGATCTGACAGACCTCCACATTGTCCTCTCACAGCCCTTGTATCAGCAACCATTCCCATCATCGACTTCTCTACGAGCACGTAATCAATCAGGCTTCTTTCAACACGATCCCTGTTCCCTCTATACCATGTATATTTATGTGCATCTCTGTGTTTGAAATAAGAGTTACAAATACACAACCTCCTCTCCTGACACATATCCTTTAGTCGATTCCCATTATTATTTTCTCCTGGTACTCCATAACAACCCATTATGTCATCCTCAGGACCAGTGCCTACTCTTCTATTCATATCCCCCATCACAATCACTTTATAGCTCCTGGGCATTTCTCCCACCACTTCACCCAGCTCATCCCAAAACCTGTCCTTTTCTCTCTCACTCCTGTCCTCACACGGTGCATACGCTACAACCACTGCCACTTTCACCTTCTCAAACTTGATCTTGACATATATATATATATATATATATATATATATATATATATATATATATATATATATATATATTCTGCACATTAGCATATTGTAGTATGTTAGTAGTGCTAGGGACAGTCCGAAACACCTTTTCTTTTAATATTTTCTGCATATTAATAGGCAAAATAAGCATCTAAGAAAGCAAAATAAACAGCAAGGAAGCAAGCATCCAAGGAACCAAAATAAACACCCAAGAAAGCAAAATAAACAGCCAAGAAAACAAAATAAACAGCCAAAACAGCCCAATGAGCAAAATAAACAGCTAATTTAGAAGTGCTACGAAGCCTCTTACGCCACTTGCAGTACCTACTTGGGACCTGGGTCTTTTGCAACCGTCAGCACTTTTCGGCAACAAACAACGTGTATCGATGTGCATTAGAACTATTCGGGGGGGGGGGGGGGCAGATGCCATCAGGCACCACCGCGGCAGCTTAGTGGTCAGCGTCGCTGACTGAGAAGCTGGTAAGTTTCGAATCCTGGTGAAGGCAACAGGCGACACTTACTCAGGTGTCCATCCACCCATTAGGGGTTGGCAGGTAAAGTGAGTACTAAAGGGTAACATCCTGGGATAGCAACTGTGATACCCTGGATGATGCTGTGGCTTTGTATTGCTGGATACTAGGTGGAAAAAACTGCTATAGTCTCCAAGGCCTAAGTTTCGGAAATGAACACAGAGACTACGCGCCTCATGGCGTCTGTCTCCAACTTTAGCCTTTTTATTAGCGTCTGACCAGCAAATTTTTTTGGGACATGGGACTATATTCAAGATGGTAGTGGAGGCTTCGTTGCAATTCTTATTTACCGATTTATTTTGCGTATAACACTTCAACATCATCCAAAATATTTACAGTATATTGCTTTAATGTTGACATAGTTTACAACAACAACATACAAGAGAATACTGAGATGTAATGAGGAGCATAAGCCGCTATATCCTACTAAGTCCCACAGCTGCTACGGGTGGGGCTGGTGGAAGGACGCTAATTGCCCTCCACCTATCGGCTCACAGGTCTGAAACCCTTTATTAACTTCTAAAAATGCCTTGTTCTGTCCATTCTCCTGGACTGAGGTTCTCGGCGGATACAGATGAGGTAATAAATTACGAAAATTCCAAAGTCATTTAAATTCAACCAGTGAATCAAAGGACGAGAAAATACTGCCAGCCTGTTGTGACTGCCAAATGAAAAGCTAGGCTACATAATTTGGAAAATATATATCATCTCTCTTAATTAAGCAATATAAATGATGGTACAGTAGATATTCGTGATATTCAAAGTAATACCTTTTGTGCTTATTAAACATTTTCTTTATTATTATGCTTATCATTATTATTATTATTATTTTTAACGAATGCGAAATAATACTCACCAGTATCGACGTAAACAACACGCCTCAAACACAGTGTTGCTATGTTCGTACAATCTAGCCATACTTTCTTGCTAGATATAGAGCAATTGACTTTGATTATGTATAAATATTTACTTTTTACATCTAATGACATTCTATAAATGTTATAGTTATTTGAGCCATTTTAAGTGATATTTTAATATCTGTGGCATTATTCTAGCTATTTTGCCATTCCATCTTGCTACCTATAACGAAGTTTGAGTATTTTCAATGGTAACCTTGCACAAACATTCAAATCCCGCATTTACCATCCGTACAAAGGCACAAGCTTTGAGGGAAGGTAAGATTTTTCAAGTACTCTATCAATTTTCAATATCAAAAGTTAATCATATATAAGCTTTAGGTAAAAAGACTAGTGTGTTGAAGAAATTTGCCTTAAATAAACTATTCAACCACACAGGCTCGGTCTAAATAGCCTAGGCTGTCAGCATGATGTATAGGGCCTAGGCTAGCCTATAGGCTAGGCATTAATTCTGTCAGGTGCCTGTATACTGCAAATTAAGGTAGTATTACATTTCGTTTAGTCACACCCTAGGGGAATTCCAGCCTTTCCAATGATATTTACTCCTCAACTTAGGGGGGGTTTCATATATGACATTTTTCTCGCAAATATGTCCTTTAGGTGTTTTGTTTGTGCAGTAACAACTCACTGTATAGTCATGGCTTGGGGAGGGCGACGTTAGCCCATCCTGCCCTCAAATTTGAGCTTTCACAGTTAATGTAGGTTAGGTTGAGGATTAAATTTGATTGGATTAGGTCTGATTCAGTAGGTTAGGTTAGCTTAAAAAGCACTGTTCGATTATAATTCGTTTTTTTCTATTTTGTATATGTCTTCAAGCACATACAGGGATTAGGCCAGTTAGGTTAGGTAAGATGCTTTTGCAGTTAATGTAGGTTAGGTTGGGGGTTAAATTTTGTTGGATTAGGTCTGACTTGGTAGGTTAGGTTAGTTTAATTAACCCAATAGCTGCTGCATACATTATATGAAGAATAGCATGCGACTGCTATGTACATCATATGCTCAAGCTCTTATTTGGTTAAAAATGCATGCAACATTTTTCACCCAAATGTCCGCAAATAGCGTACCACAGCCAAACTAAGGTAAATAATGAACTCATATTTGGTTTCCTATTCTTTTCCATGCACTCTTTCATTTATAAGAGCAAAAATGATTTTTGAGGAAAAAAAAAAAAATCCCATTTTTTTTTTGTGCATGGGGGGATTGACCATGAACCTAATGCCACAGTTAACGGGTTAAAAAGCACTTCATTCAGTTTTATTTCCTTTTTTTTTTTTTTTTTTCATATGTGATTTCAACTATGCACATGGATTAGGCCATGTTAGGTTAGATTAGATTACATTAGGTTAGGTTAATACTAAAAGGTATATAATTTGTTCGATTTTACAGTTTTCAACTCGTATTTGACTTCAACCCCTTAATGGGAGTTAGGACAGGTTTGGGTAAGTATGTGATCATATGTGGTTGAAAGTATTGTCAATTAAAATCAAAATATGGGTAAATCCTCCCTCCAGAGAAAAAATTAAATTTGTGTATATATATATATATATATATATATATATATATATATATATATATATATTGTAGTTTAAGGATATTATTTCGAATTTGACTTCACCCAATTACAGGCCTTAGGATTTGTTTGCGGTGGACATCGTTCCCAAAATCATGCAAAAAAGGATTGCTTCCTACCAATACTAAAAAAAAAAAAAAAAATACAGTGGGCTTGCACAGTACCAGAGTGGATGGGCAGTCCTTGTCCTCGCGCACTTTGAAATTGCGCACTGTGAATACATAATCTTATGAGAAAAGTTACATATGGGTGGTACCCCCCCCCTCATACCTTGACATTTTTTGACCCTTAGAGACATAATAAAGGGGAAATTTTTCAGACATATACAGCAGATATAGCTACAGTAACAAAAATATGGTCAGTCACCCTAACAACAGTAGACAACACGCCTGATGGACGTAAATAACAGGGGTTCCGAGGCATGGCAGCACATTTAGAATGACCCCGCTGCATCACCCCCCACACACCGCGCGTGTTTAACAGTTGCCAGTGTTGTATTATTCCAGGCTTTGATGAAGAAATTTATGGCCTTTTGAATGTTATAATTCTTCCAGAATGCAGCAAGTCATTATGGTGGGGGTTGCAGGTATGCCAGGTGAAACAGGTGGGACTGTGGAGGTGGAGGCGGCTGGTGAGTCAGGGGGGGGCAGTGGAGGTGGAGGGGACGGTGGCAGACAAATCAGGGGAGGTGGTGAGGGGAGAATCCTCCATCTCCTCGCTACTGCTCACATTTTTGGCAATTTCCTTCATCTCTTCTTGTTTCTCTGCTTCATTCCTTATCTTTTTATGGACGTATTTGCTGTATAACAACTTGGCACTCGCGAAATAACTGTCATTCATCGAGTCCAAACATTATTAAAGACTAAGTCTACTAATACCAAGTCGGTTCACTTTCCATCAGGGCGCAGGGAGGTGTGGCTTGTGTGACGTCAGTTGGCTTAAGTAACAGAAAATGTATAAAACCACAGATTCAAATTAAACATTTATAACAAGGGAAAACGAAGCAGGGGAAAAAGTGCTTCCTTCACACCCCTACACCTTCCATCACACATTTCAGTCCCTTCTCTCACCACCGTACCGATAAATATGGTTTGAGTAATGGAGCAAACATCCATCCTCCATCATGGTCAGGAGTCAACTGAGCTGGTGTTTTGTGCCAGAGCCAGTCGACTTCACTCCGATGATCCGCCCCCTGCTCGAGCTTGGAGCCATTTTAGAAGGAAGTGAACCGACTTGGTATTAGTAGACTTAGATTAAAGAAACTGGGTTTCTGTTCAAACTTACCGTTATTATCGAAAACATTATTGTCGAAGTCGTTATTGGCGAGATCTTACTGTAGACTCCTCTTGAGCACCTTCCCCAAGAGCCTCTAAAGTCGCAATGGGCCCGTTGTGCGGGGAGTGGGGTCGCTTAGTCAGGAAAAATAGTGGTTTTGAGCCACTCTTTGGCTCTACCTCGCGGATTGTGGGCTAAACTCGCGCAGTGAAGGTTTTTTGGTTATTAATTTGGTCACTCGCATACTATGCGATTCGCGTACTGTGAATTCGTGTACTGTGTGAGCCCACGGTACTATGAGGTAAACAAAAAAAAAATCCCTAATTTACTGTACTTATTGTTGTCTTGAAACTAATATCTATGTTTTATTCTTTCAGATAATCTAACACTGTAATTCTCCTACATGTATAGAACCGTATAGAACCGCACATACCACGCAGCCAGCACTGTCCTTAAGAGGATGGTGGACAGCTTCTCCATTTGTCACACACAACCTACACTGTACATTATTATTCTTGGTGGTCACCTCAGTAGGGTTTTGTTTTTCAGAGTGCTCCCAGGGTTTCTGATTAATTGTTTGTAGTCTTTATATTTTCTTTTGTACTCTAAGAGCAGCAATGGATCTGGCTACTGAAACGAACATGCTGCTGAATGTGCTGATGGTTGTCGGTTGTCTACTATCCTTACCGTCCTATCTGATCCCGTGTTAACCTTAG
This sequence comes from Coenobita brevimanus, assembly GCF_032717465.1. Taxonomy (NCBI): domain Eukaryota; kingdom Metazoa; phylum Arthropoda; class Malacostraca; order Decapoda; family Coenobitidae; genus Coenobita; species Coenobita brevimanus. The sequence goes on along the minus strand of NC_137028.1, from coordinate 30,051,180 downwards.
TATACCTTTAAGTTCCTCTGTGGCATTTTATTTTTTCCCTAATGAGTCGCCTCAATTAATTTCTCTGATTAATTACTTTCTTTTTATCACACTGAGCTCTTCTGCAGAAAGTGGAATCCTAGATCTATCAACAGTGGTGTTCCTCAGGGCTCTGTCCTATCACCAACTCTCTTCCTTTTATTCATCAATGATCTAAGCTGTACATCTAACCCTATCCACTCATATGCTGATGACTTCACCCTTCACCTTTCCATTCGGTTCCCTCAACGCCCATCTCAACAGTTACTTCAACAAACACGGGATGAGGCTATGGCACACCTAATGTCTGACTTGGCTCGTATCTCTGACTGGGGTAAAAATAATATGGTTGTCTTTAATGCATCTAAGACTCAGTTCTTACACCTATCAACCCGACAAAATCTTCCACAGGTATACCCACTAATGTTTAATAATATTCAGGTTAATCCTGCATCATCCTTGAACATGCTTGGGGTTTCATTTACTCGGGACTTATCATGGAAAGATCATATTACATCTCTTGTAAAATCTGCTTCCAAGAGATTGGGTGTGCTAAGCCGACTCCGTTCTTTCTTTACCCCTGCGCAAATTGTTGACTCTATACAGGGGTTTTATCCGCCCCTGTGTGGAGTACAACTCTCATGTGTGGGATGGCTCCCCACATACAGCTCTTCTCAATAGGGTGGAATCAAAGGCTTTTCGTCTCATTAACTCTCCTCCTCTTACTGACTCCCTTCAACCCCTGTCTCTTCGCCGCACTGTTGCATCTTTATCTCTTTTCTATCGCTACTTTAATGGTCACTGCTCCTCTGAACTGTCTGCTTGCATTCCTCCACCTCTACGACGGGCGCGTAGCACCCGTCTGGCAGCAAACTCTCATCCTTTTTCTGTCCAACTCTCTAATGCAAGAGTTAACCGTTACTCCCAGTCTTTCATTTATGCAACAGGTCAGCTCTGGAACTGTCTCCCTCTGTCTGTATTTCCTGCTGCCTATGATCTCCAGTCTTTCAAACGCAGTGTGTCCAGGCATCTCAAAATGATCGGATCTTGAATTTGGCTCTATATTGTATTTTGTTTTTCTCTTGGAGGGAACTGTTACTGCGGGCTCATGGCCTTTGGTTCCTTCTTCCTCGCATTAAAAAAAAAAAAAAAAAAGCTTTTCACCTCATCAACTCTTTAAGATAGCAATGTGAATGATTTTTCTGTAATACACGATATATAAATTAAACAACTACTCTGTGTATTAATTTTAAACATACTTATATTCATTAGTGTCCAATCTTGTGCAGACTGTTGATGTATTGCACCTTATAGTCACAACAAGTTTCATGGGTTCCGTTCACTAGTAACTATACCTTAACTATGCTGATGTAGTTACAGTACTGTATAGAGTATATGAATCTTGCAGGACATTTATATGGTTTGCACATTATTGAAAATTAACCTGTTGATGATTATGATTCATCTTGACTGTTTATTTTATCTGTCATTAGACAAGTTTATACAACTTAAATTAGGAAGGCTTTCTAGAAATCAAATGGATAAAACTAATTTACATTCAATCCCTAGATCCCGTAAGTTCTTCCCAAGCTGAACTGATTATAGTCTGTATGAGTTAATCGACTTATAAGCTAACAATGCTTTGATGATTGATGAATTTGACAATTTACACTGGCTAAATTATTACTTTTATCCAGCACAGGAAGAACTTGTTGGAGTTAGGGAGTGAATGTATATTTTTTTTATCCATTTAGCTTCTAGGGAACCTGTCTAATTTGAATGCATGTGACTTATTCCACCAGATATTACTGTGTATTACTCGTGAATTTCAACACGTCCATTAAACGTGTTTAAATTCTCGTGAAACGAACTATCAAAAAAGATCAGATATCCACATCTTTTAGACATCTCCAGTCCACATCTTTTCCACGTAAAAAATGTGACATTTGCCCACCGGGTAGGCTGTGAAAAAAAAAAAAAATACTTCTCGGGGTTATCTAGTACTAATTACAGCAACTCAATTCTTCCGGGTTTACCCTTACCCCTTCACTCCGAGGATATTTTAATTATTTATCCTAATATCACAGGTGTCTATTCACTTAAGATCGAGCTTGTCAAACTGTAGGATTCAGATATTATAACCTTCCCTAACTCCTTCGCTGCAAGACGCCTCCTCAGGATTAAAGAAATTGATAGATAGCAAGAATAATATACAGTTCGACACCGGTTTGGGAAGGCTTAAGCTGCATAACATCAGGAATAATAATAATAATAATAATAATAATAATAATAATAATAAAATAAAGCGACATCAGCAATGACATGCTAACTAAACCATATGATGATCAGCCCTAGTGACATCTGTAAATGCATTTTCTTACATGGACCTTCAAGATGCTTTTTTTTTTTTTTTTTACCCATATGAAAAGAGATTTCTATCCGGAGGGGTTACACATACGAGTGTCAACCTTCCTCAACAGAGATCCTTTCTATGTTTCATAACATTGTCCAGTGGTTGCTTGACTGAACTGGCAAACACGTATCGCTAATCTTACTAATGAAGATATGCGGTATAACAACAATCCAGTTCCAACGTGGGGTAAGAATGGGAGGAGGAGGATAGTTTATCTTACCAGTTTCCTCCCCTTGTTACCACTCTCTCTTGTAACTTGTGTCAGGGCTCATCCGTCACTCATTTTACGATATTCTAAATAAAGTATATACTGTTTTAAATAAAATAAGGATTTGTCTATCATGTAGCTATAAATGTTAGCTAAACATGTTCCAGTGGTAAGAGGAAGTACACAGTGCGGGGATGACTGAGGAATGTTTGGGTGTTCCCGCTGTCCGTTTATTTCTTTAAATAGCCTGACAGTTTAATTATCGCGTGCCATCTGCAACTTACAGCAACTGTTGGCTGTTAGAGTGAGCATGTGTGATATCATTACACCGAAGCTAAATGTTTGAGCAGCATAGCAGTTTTGTAGCAGTAAATTTGATACTTCACAGCATTTCCTTAAATACCATTTAACTCCAAAACAGCGCTAGAAAATACCGCACCAAAGTATCGCTAACAATTCATCAAACGTCTAATATGTAGCCAAATTATCTAAATATCAAATGGAATAAGAAAACACAAAATGGCAATCCTGGTAACACCTCTCGTCCCGCCCTGCATCACCCCCGCCCTGCCACAATCATCATTAGATACACGCCTACCATGGCCAAATATCCCTATGTTCACTATTCATAAACACCTAATTACAACTCAGCTACTCCATACTCACTCATACGACGTGCTGAGGTCCGTGCAGTCACTGGATCGTCCATTTCACGATAATACTGCAAGCGAGCACAGCACATCCACAACTACCAGTATCCGCCGCCTTCCGTCCTCTGACGTTCCAGCCAGGTTCCAATAACATGCCGTATACGTGAGTTTGGGAGACCACAATATATCACTTCTTCACCAAAGTGCTTTGTATTTAAGGCAGTGATGTTCTCTTGTATGTTGCTACTGCAAATTATATTGATATTAATCAGTTATAAGTCACGTACAAGAGAATATTCAGATGTAATATCCAAAAATAAGCCTTACTCAAGGTGGCATTTGGAAACCAAATAAGTATTCTTCCTGAATTATTTGTTTTGCCTATTAGCCTAAGCCTTAACCTCCTGCATGGAAACCATGTCGATGCCGAAAAGACAAAAATAACTCCAAAGAGTATTAAGGCGCAATATCCACAAATAAATTGCCAAGGAAGAAGTATCAGAAAGTCTCCATTGAAAACGGGAACACGGCTCTTTAGGATTAACCCTTTAGTTGTGCAGTCAGGTGACTAAAATCGCTTAACAGTAGCGAGAAGTGGCGGATTTTACTGCGAGCGTTGCTACTTTTGCGTTCCAGTTACCAGCATAGGACGATTAGTAGATTACATTAATATACTTATTTAAGCCAGCTCTTGTTTGATCTTCTGCAGTGAAACTTTTGGATAAATCAAGGCGCTTCGATCATCGCACGATAAAGCAACTGTATCAAACATACATTAGCCTGCTGTACTCTTGTGTACCACCAGGCTTAGGAGACAATATGAACTTTTGATAGGACTTAATTTTGTTGGGAGAAGAGAAACATGTCATTAATAATTTGAATCCAATTAGTCTGTTACGGAACTTTCCAGATGTGTACTGTCTTCAGGGTGGTCTGACATTGATAGTCTTAATTTTCACCTGACGGAACTGGGTCACTCCCACGATTTGAATACAGTACTGTATCATGATTCCATTCAATTCGATGATCCATGGCTATGAGATGTGAATGAGTCTCCCTGGTTACTAGTCGAATCAGCCCTCCCGTACGAGTTGCAAGTGGTTCGGATTGTTATCAAGAGAAAGTAGACGGATATGACAATTTTGTAAGCATTTCCAACCAACAGATGAACTAATTGTTGTGTTGAGGAGATATTCTAGTCATCCATGGTTGTATGGATGGTAAAAGTTTTGTTAGAGACAGAAACAATATTACCCATTTTATTTATCTATCAGTAGTGGTTAATACTGTATCTGTTCCTTGCATTATCGACTACTATTAGTGAAAACAAGTTGATTAAGAGTTAATAATTTCATCCACTGACAGCTGCAATACGTTTAACAAAATTCCAGTACCAGATAACATTCAAAGAGCGAAAGAGAGAGAGAGAGACAGACAGACAGACAGAGACAGAGAGAGACAGAGACAGAGACAGACAGACAGACAGAGACAGACAGACAGACAGAGACAGACAGACAGACAGACAGAGATGCAAAACAGGCATGCGATTTTTAAAAAAAATCACATAATTAGCGTCATGAACATTAATTATATAAAAAGAGGATGAGAGGAAGGAGGGTATAAAATGATCAAGGTCCCAGGTGTTGTGGCACAGGATTATACTGTAGGTAACTTTAGAGAATTCATAAAACCTATTCCTCAGCGATTTATTCAGTACATAACACCTTAGTATTCTCTCGTGTGTTACTTATACAAACAGAATTGATATAAAAAGGCATGTATAGCACACAAAAGAATGTTAAGGTGTAATATGGAAAGTAAATCGCCAAGGAGAAGATGCTAAGAAATCTCCTGCTGCACTCAGGATAAGAACTAAGAATTTGGAGTTATTGTTGTTTGGGTTATAGATAGGTTGATTTATTACGTATACACCTGTCTAACGGGAACACACCACAGACAGACAGTTACCATAGACTGTTCATAATCACTTCAATCCGATGACGTAATTTTAAATTCGGGATCATCTCTAGGAGTGTGCCTGTCTGTCATTCACTTGAGGTTTTTGAGAGACAAGGTGCTTCACGCCTATAAAGGATGCACCTGGACCATCTCTGACTGTAGGCATTGGTGCTGCAGACACAATCCTGACCATCATAGACAGAGTTAGAGGACCTCTTTCTCACCATCGTAAGGTCATGTGCATCATCAAGTTGGAGCAAATACAGCTGCAGTAACCAAGGAAGACCCAGGCTAAGATAGCCCAATTTTTCCAGTCTGTGCCGTATCCTTCCGCCAAGAGGATCCATACAGAGTCCTCCAATACGTCTGAAGCATCAACATCCTCAGTTAGCCTCCACATAGCCTTGGGAGCTAGCAGTACAGCCTCCAGGACTCCAACTCCCAGCACATAAGGACTCTCTGTACCAGATGTGACACCAGAGCCACCAGAAACCATTTTTGCCGACAATGACGATGAAAAACAGTTACCTCAATCTACAGCATATGAGAAGGGTGAGCGTGTGAGCAATCTACATCCGTTTATACATGCTTAGCGTACAATATGTGAGTATCATACCCTTTTTATCCCAACCTGGCCCTCTCCCCCTCATGATTGCTGAACTGTTATAAAGAGCTACAGTATTACTAGTCATGAAGCAATGCCAAGACAAGGGAGTGAAATTATAGGCGAAGTTAGTGTAAAATGGGTATAGTTTTCATTTTTTTTACTAGAATATACTGTTTTACTCATTTATTTTCTATCATGTGCTTGAAAACCCACTGGTGAAGGTACCATCGGATATACCGGATTATCAGCTTCATCGGATCGGGCATGTCCCCAGTTGATCGGGTATAGTGAGGGTTTATATTGGAAAACAAAATAAGAATGTGAAAAGTGACAAAACCAAATCGGGATGTTCCAACTTCTCATGACATTTTTGCAAGTGATAATTTCAGTCAAAAACTGTGTAACACATTTTACGGACTTGGTGCACATACTGGGGGAAGTAGGATCATAATGCCATTGAATTAAAATTATCCAGTTTTAACCATATCAAACTTTTCTTTTAGACTTATACCAAAGATATATAGGTGTTATACTGGCAGTGTTTATTTACTGATTATTTAATTCTGAGTTTAATATCCAGCTTTCACTAGACCAAAGGGGAGGCTACAAACTCATGGCTGAAGCAGGTCAGTTATTCCTGTCAAGAGATAATTATAGGGGGAAGAGTCGTTGTCTGAAGAGTTGTATGAAGGGATCCATCGGATAAAACTGAAGGTTGAGCAAGGCTATGTACCCCGCTGTGTTTGCTTTCATATGATGATGATGATATATTTAAGAAATTCAGGTACCACATTGAAGTTCCTTAGTTTTTCTTTATTCACATGATAAACAGTTTAGCACCGAAAAAGAATAAAAAATAAAGATGAATCTCAAATAGTAAACATAGTTAATGAAGTTAAATCAATAGTGATAATGAAAATGAAAATTTCAATGTAATGAAAATATAGAACAATATCTGTATTATACATGCGTTTTGTAAATATTTTATAAGACTAACAAATCCTTTTTGTCATAATAATGAGCTTTCTCGTTCCATGTGGCATTAAGAATGTCTATATATATTCTTGCTTAACTTACACAGAATAACTGAAAATCAGTTATACCTCAACCTGTTCATTGTCAAGGAGATATGTTTATACTTAGGTAATTATAGTTTACTGTACATTAGTTTAACCTTTCTCTCTCTCTCTCTCTCATCACCAGTATCCAATCTACTATAGCTGTAGCAGTGTGTCAGTGTGTATATTTTGGGCAGCCGAAACTACAGATTCAAGTCACACCAGAATTGGCACAAAAATCACAAAAAATTCGCTGATGTGAAAAAACCTGGTCCCATCACGACTGAAAAACTTTTACTCTATTTAGTGAGCGATCAAAATATGACAAAAAAAAGCCTCTCCCGGCGCCCGGTCGGTTGCCGTGGCTGAGTGGTTATCTCGGCCTTGCGTGTGGACAACTTGGGTTCCATTCCCGAAGCTGCAAATAACACGATCAGTTGGTTAACTGCAAAAAATCCAAGTGACAACGTTAGACTACAACACCACATACGTGGACCATCATGGGCCCTTCGATGTCGCCTTGACAGCCGATAGTGACACGCTAGACTAGAATAGCACATAAATGTGACTCGGATTATCTGAAATGATCGCAATACATGTGTGAAGTGTGAGGAAACGAGTGAGAAGCATGAGGAAACGAGTGTGAAGCCCCAGAAAGCGAGCACGCAGTGCGAAAGCCCTCCACAGGAGCAAGTGCGAGAGGACCCAAAGGGCCCGCAAGCACTTGTATAAGCTATAATGCTCATGCAATTGCTCGATCAATGAATGAGGGACTGCAGTAGAAACAAAATAACCATGAACATTTGGAGGAGGCGCTGACCGAGCCGGTGAGGGGTGGTGTGCATTGCCCTAATGGATGCAGGTTCAAATCTCGGCTGGAGTATGGAAGGGTTTAAAGGATTTGAATTCGCTGAAATTGCCTTCACTGATTTACCAAGGACCCACTGACATGTAAAAGTATCCTCACTAGCACCAATACATCAGACCTGTACGAGACAGGGAACAGTGAGAATGGGTCTGATCATTTTGCCTCCTCACACATCCTTGTAACATCACGCAGTACCCTTCTCTGAGGTACAGAGAAAACAGGTAAAGTGTATGGGTAACTGTGACATTATTACCACACTTTGCTAATTACTTATTTGGCGCCCTTGTCTGCATTGTAATTTAATTTTATTGTTGTTACTGACTGCTTCCTAATTTATAGCTTCAGTACAGTACTTTAAACATGATAAAGTATATGAATTTATGTATATCTGAATTCATCACTATTTGTACCAGTCTTACCTTTTCAACAATGGATGTTTTTCTATATTATATTTTACAAATTATCGCCATAATGACATAATTTATCTTATTTTCCTGAACATGGGAGAGAAGAGAATCAAGGTACTCCTCAAAATTAACCTGGATGTGTTTTGATTTGACCTGAGAATTCAAAATTTCAGACATATCTAGGCTGTCTGATAAACTTTGTAAGACCCCGATTTTTAATTAATCCTCACAAACATCTATATATAATATTGTTAAGAAGCTGGATTGCAAGTTAGGTAGTGCTGGAGAATTCCCAATGATTCTCATATTTTTCCGTAACGAATCAGAGTAACCTGATAGCCTACTGATGTGAGTGGAGGCACTATGTAATGTTATGCATTCACTTTTATTCTCTTTTTATTTCCTCTATAATGTTTTATTCAGGTGACTGTTATTATATGTAATTTATTTTAAATTTGTATGCAAAAGAATTTAGAGTGCTACATAATGTAAGGAAACTCTGTAATATTTTGGATGTCTCCAATTTGTTGTTATGATCATGTACCAGCACTTCCTAGAATGTTGGAGAAGCAAGGAAGGTTATAAAAGGATGGGTGAGAGAATAGAGGAGTTCCAGTTTAGTTTGACATATGGCCTTGTGATGTCAGTATAGCTCTGGAGTTGTGAAGCAGACAGTGTAATTACTTGATAAAATAAAGACAACGAATGTGCGAAGCCTGTGTTATTACACCTGAGTAGATCTGTTGCACACCGAAAGGCTGACCCTAAGAAGAAAAATTCACTGGATGACGTTCTTCCTATACTAAATTACTGTTGTTGGAGCCTGTGGCAGTGTGGAACGTGGATGTAACAATACTTTATTTGGGCAATCATTTCTTCAATCAGTTACTGTAAGCCTTGTAATAAAAGTAATGTTACATCCCCACCCCACACTGCCACAGGCTCCAACAGCAGTAGTTCAATATAGGAAGGACGTTGCCCAGTGAGCTGTTCTTCCTATGGTCAGCCTTTAAGTGTATAGCACACAAGATCACCTGAGGCGAAAGTAAACACTGGCCTCTTAAAGTTCACTGTCTTAATTTTCCAAATAATTCCACTTAATGCTTTCCAACTTCACTTCACTGTTTTCACAAGCACTGGAGCTGTACAAACTTTACTAACTGCAATTACACTTAATGCTTGACCACAACACTTCACTATTTTCACAAGTTCCGATGATATACAAACTTCAGTAACTCTCTTCACCATTTGCTAACAACACTTCACTGTTTTCACAAGTACCGAAAATATACAACCTACACTGACACTGCACTAAACTCAAACAACTGAAAACCGACTGACTTGTTCTAGTCTCATATCCATCCTTATATACGCTTGCATTGTTCGAGAGTGATCTACTTCTCCACAGTTCTGGAACGTGCTGGTCCTGTACCTGCCCCTAGCAACAATAGTTACCAATTCAGAGACGACCAAAACATGCCAGTTTTCCTACATTACATAACATTCTAAATCATTTACCATATGAACTTAAATTATGTAATTTTACAAGCAATCACATAAAACATTTTAATGAAAAAGAGCAGAAAGATTAATGCATAACTTCCGAAACAACTACGCTCACAAACAGCAGGCAAACTGGCAACTCTGACTCATACCAGTGCCAGAACTAGCTACCGTAAACATCGGGAAACGTCGAGATGTTTCTCGAGCACCTAACTGGCAAATCTCACTTCTTAATACTACCCCCTCCCTAGTTCTTTGTCATCCCGACATAACTACACAGTATATACAACATAAACCTTAATCCTAATGAAACATTTAACTATACACAAAATAATCCTTCAACTTATCAGGTCTTCTTCTATGCTGCTTCTGACGATGTCCTTGTCCATCCGAACAGTCCACTCCTCCTGGAAGGTCTTGGTCATCTTCCTGATTCACATCTTCTTTTGGGCAACTGTCACCATCCTGTTGCACTTCGGCTCCTTGGTCCTCCTCAACATGCTCAGCTGCGGGAGAGCACAACTCCTTGAAGACATCCCAGCTGTACTGTCCTGGCCCGTGGTACTGCCACAGATGGTTCACATGTACCACCTTTGGGCGAGACTTCCTGCCTCCCCGAATCCAATACGTTATGTCTGATAGGCAGTCCAACACAGTGTAAAGCCAGTCCCATGGGCTCTGCAGCTTCGGTGACAGTCCCTTCTTTCGCTGAGGATTGTATAACCAAACTTAGTCACCATCCTTGAAGCTCACGTCACTTGCCTTGGCATCATACTTGCACTTCATCACCTCTCCTGAAAACTTGAGGACTCCTCACACTTGATGATATTCCTCAGCCAGCCTTTCCTGAAGATGCTTTGCATAGCTAGAGGTGTCTGTAAGCAGCTCTTCACCAGGTGGTCTTCACATTAACAAGTCAATGGGTAAGCATAACTCGTGGTCCAACATCAGTTTTGCAGGGGTGTAGCTGGTAGACTCATGGGATGCAGACCAATATGCCATCAGCAAAGCAGGTATTTTCTGGTCCCATTCTGTTTGTCCATCTATGCAGTGCTTGGCCAGTTCTTGTTCTAGGGTCCAGTTGAATTTCTCCATCATCCCATATGACTGTGGCATTAGTGGGGTAGTCCTGGTTTTCTTGATCTCCAGTAACTTGCAGCATTCATGGAACACAGCAGACTCGAGGTTTCTACCCTGGTCTGAATGTAGCTCTTGTGGTATCCCAAAACGACCGAAAAACTGGTCAACCAACACCTGAGCAACAATCACAGCCTCTTGATATGGGATAGCATAGGCTTCTGGCCACTTTGTGAAGTAGTCCATGGCAACACATATATACTAGTTTCCTCTCTCAGTGAGTGGCAGAGGTCCAGCAATGTCCACTGCGACTCTTTCCATCAGTGCACCCACTTGGTAGAGCTGGCAAGGGGCGCAACCACGTTTCTTGGGTCCCTTCTTGGCACAGCACACATCACAGGCCCGGCACCACTTTTCAACATCCTGATGCATGCCAATCCAGTAGAACCTCTGCCGCACCCATCTTAGAGTTTTCTTCACTCCCAGGTGCCCACTAGTGATCTGGTTATGGGACTCATCCAAGATCTCGGACCTCATCTTCTTTGGAACCACCAGTTGCCAATACTTGCTGAGGCCATCAGCTGTCCCCCACTGTCACTTCAGTAGTCTGTTGTTCAAACGAAGAAGGTCCCACTGACTCCAGTAGCTCTTGGTCACAGGGCTTAACCTGGAAACTTCTTCTCAAGATGGTCGCACCATATTCCGCCGCAGCCACTCCAGCATTGGCTGTGAATCGGCACCCTCCATCTGCATCCTCTCCTCTACTGTCATCTGGCCCAGAATTTCCATTGCAGCACTCTTGAGGCTAGTAGCAAGTTGCACTGCCATCTCATACTTCTGCTGCTCAAGCCTGGCACCTACTTCCTCTTTAAGCTGTTGCTGTTCTTTCTTCATTTCCCCCATGAAAGCATCTAGCTGTCCTTGCATCCCCGGTTGTAATTCCCTCTGTTGCTCCTCTGATGCCTCTTGAAGTTGTTCATATTGTTCTTTTTGTTCTTCATATTGTGCCTCTAGTTGTTCACTCTGTGGCTTCAGTTGAACACTTTGTGCCTGTATTAGTTCTTTGAGTTCTTTCTGTCCTTCACTCAGTGCCTGTAGTCGGTCTTTGAGTTCTTTGGTTTGTGCCTGTATTAGCATCACAATTGTCGCCAGGGAAATTTCCTCCTTCTGCCCAGCTCGAGACCTGGTATGCACAACTGCTTCCACCTCAAAGGTTATAGACTCACTGCAGCACTAAAATTATCCCACACTCGTGACACCAGTGTTACATCCCCATCCCACACTGTCACAGGCTCCAACAGCAGTAGTTCAGTATAGGAAGGATGTTGTCCAGTGAGTTGTTCTTCCTATGGTCAGCCTTTAGGTGTACAGCACATAAGATCAGCTGACGTGAAAATAAAAACTGGCTTCTTAAAGTCCACTGTCTTTATTTTCCAAATAATTCCACTTTACCCTTCATTAGTCCAGCGGGGTATTCAAACGTGGTTAGTCTTGTGGGGTGTTACAACATCCCAGTACAATAATACATGTAATGTTACTATCATGTAAAATATACTCATACTGCCACTTCAGCATATCTCTGCAATCACAAATGAAAAGATTGAATGCCTTGTAGGTGGTGTTTATTAATCTATAATAATAACATACAATAAATTATAATATCAGTAAAAAAATAACAAATGGACTCATATCTCATTTGTCAGGTAAACATGCACAGGAAAATACATTTTGTGATTTTTAAAATCAGTATAAAGATAGAAAATATGCAAAAATAAGATTAAAAAAAAAAACAATCTATATCACAATATGATCTAAATGGTCAGTTTGATGGGGTGACTGGACACCCCAGGGAGGGGTGGAAGTGCCCCTCTCTCTCACTACAGCAGAGGCAGAACTAAACTAATCCACATGCTCCCTCCCCTCACTGAATCAGGAGAGTACTGGAACAGAGAGAAATATTCAAATTACCGGCTAGGAAATATGAACTTCTAAAAAAATTTGGGGTGCCAGAACACCCCACTTGACTAACGAAGGGTTAATGCTTTCCAACTTCACTTAATTGTTTTCACAAACACTGGAGCTTTACAAACTTTTCTAACTGCAATTACACTTAACCCTTTCACGCATGGATAAGTTAATAAGTTTTGGGGGACATGATGCGCCGGCTTCTCTCCCCTCCCCCCCGCCCAACGCACGCTCCAAAGATATGTATTCTCGGCTTATTTTCACCACCCAAACATATTTATTTTGTCACAAAACCCACGTATTCCTATTCGTCGATGTGTATTTTACGAGATAAGCACACACACACACACACACACACACACACACACACACACACACACACACACACACACACACACACACACACAAACACACTATACATATATTAGGGCAGTGTGAATAAACATTCAAGAGCATACATCTCACTTCCCAACATCATAAGTCGAATGTTTACAAAGCAATCTCAACATGTTACATAATCATTGGAAAGAGAATTTTATTAGCTTTCGAATGCCGGAGGTCCCAGTTTGATATGAGTTCTGGTGTTCGAGTAATAAGCAAAAAAGTAAAATCCATTTCTGACAGACAACAGATTTTTCTTATTTTTCAGGAAGCTCTAGCGAAAAAACTTTCTCACCACTGTTATGCTTTTATCATCCTATGCAGAATTTAACTGGCTTTCATTTGAGCCCAAACGGTGATTCTAGGCTTCATAGTTTTCGAGAAAAATGCAAAAAGCTATGGTGTACCCATGTCATATCATGACTGTAGAGCAGTTTCCTGCCTTCCTCTAAGCTACTGCATGTATTTCACCAATTCTTTGTACACTAGATATGCACACTATATTCACATGATTCACTGTCACTATTATTATAGCTGAATACTCACATTTGGTGCAGGGTAGAGGCAGTGTAGTTGATTAGAAACAGTAGCATAATCTTCATTGGGCCAATGGCTGATAATGACCAGGGTTGCTTCTCAAACACCAAATTTCCTATTGCAAACACCAAATCTAATCACAACGTATTCAAACACTATACACAAACACTATTGGTATAGTGAAATATGTTGCATGGCCGGGACGTGGGTAAGAGTGGAAATTTAAAGGGACAGAACCGTGCAGTACTTTCCCCACTCACAGCTCATTTGGTACTGAATAACCTGTCCGCACTGTTGCTGGTATCGGGACCCACAGTGGCCAACTTATTACTTCTGACAAGGAATGGGGAAGCTATGACGCCTCCAAGAATGACGCTGTTTGTCCAAAAACTTTTCCTCTGACAAAAGTTTTCATGTTTTAATGACGCCAAAAGTGTCAACGAGTATAGTCGCAGTCACACCCATATGACAACAAACGTGTCATCGTGCGCAGAGGGGTTAATGCTTGACAACAACACTTCACTATTTTCACAAGGTCTGATGATATACAAACTTCAATAACTCTCTTCACTATTTGCTAACAACACTTCACTGTTTTCACAAGTACCAAAAATATACAAACTACACTGACACTGCACTACACTCAAACTGAACTGAAAACTGACTGACTTGTTCTAGTCTCATATCCATCCTTATATAAGCTTGCATTGTTCGAGAATGATCTACTTCTCCACGGTTCTGGAACATGCTGGTCCTGTACCTGCACCTAGCAGGGATGGCCCGAGGAGTATGTGATGGGGGATGAGGACAGTTTTGACCAACTTGATCCGTTTGGCGTTACGGTTTGACCAATTAAATAGATATAAACAAACCAAATTTATGAGCCCCCCCTCCCTCCTTGCCACCATTCCATGGGTGAAGAGGGTCCAAGTCCAGTCACCTTGATTAATTACCATATGGTACTTGACAGGAAGGAAACTAGAGTATTTTGTATTTTATCCTCTGTGTGTGTGTGTGTATATATATATATATATATATATATATATATATATATATATATATATAAATTATGTAAAAAATATTTTTTCCTCTCGGAGACCTCCCATTTTATGTAAAAAAAAGTCTCCACTCTCTATTTTTGACCAACTCAGTAATTTTTGGACCAACTCAGAACACCCATTAGGGGGAATACCCCCCCCACCCTATCCTGGTCGGGCCATCCCTGGCCCCTAGCAACAACAGTTACCAATTCGGAGACAACCAAAGCTTGCCAGTTTTCTTACATTACATAACGTTCTAAATAATTTACCATACAAACTTAAATTAAATTACATAAGTTTACAAGCAACCACATACGACATTATAAAGAAAAAGGGCACTTTTTCTTTATAATGTCTTATGTGATTGCTTGTAAAATTATGTAATTTAAGTTTGTATGGTAAATTATTTAGAATGTTATGTAACAATAATTTAAAATGCATAATTAATAATGAATGCACTCGGACAACTGGGCAGGTGCCAGCTTTCAAAAGCTTATGGCTCATCTCTTCTCAGATCAGATTGAATAAGCTTTACAACATCGTACGTCTCATCATATTACACCAAACCTCACCGCACTACACCACACCATACCATGGTACACTTCACCACACTACATCTCACAGGACATCACACCATACCACAGTACACCACGCCATACCACAATACACCACACCACAGTATACCATGCTACAGTACATTACACCATAACACACACACACACACACACACACACACACACACACACACACACACACACACACAGAGTAAATCTGTAAACTTACCTTTCAGCCCTGGTAAGTTGATTCTTGAGATTTCAGTATCCTCAAGTTTCTTAGGTTGGCAGGAACTGGTAGATTCAAGAGTTCATACTGAAGGTGTGTCTTGTAAGCAGCAGGGTCAATATGTAAACTGCAGATGCATGAACTGCTGACATTAATATTCTTTACAACCAGAAAGATAAATTCACACTTTTTTCAATTCTTCATCCTTCGGGAAATGGTATAAATGCACATTTCCATTTTCCTTATTTTTACATTGCAAGGATGTCCACCCATAAATTACATAGCACACCACTATCCTGTTTTGGGGAGAAAAGTCAGGAGGAGCTGAGGAACTTGACCCAGCCAGAGTCTAAGTCCAATTGACCGCATTAACCCTACTGGAGTGGTGGGCTCGGGTACCGAGTGACGTCATGCACGGAGTGGCCCAATTTTTAGTCAGAAATGATCAGACCTTATAGAGTATCTCACTAGACCTTGGTACAAGACAGCTGTAGCATGTATTCAGTATGATATGAATGCAGAGTGTTAGCACCAAAGTTGAGACATATGGAGGTGGATGATACCTAGGAGAAATGTTGGGCCCCAGGAAACGATAGCCTATGCCCATAATTGTCCACAAAAAAGCCTATTCTCCACTAATTTTAATATCATCTCTGTAAGACACAGTTTGCTGAGTTAAGCATCTTAATACTGCAAGTTACATTTACCTATGTTGATATTAGATCTAATTTTACATCAGATAACATTTAATTCTATCTGGGAAGTAAATTGAAATCTTCAGGACAAGGACTTGTTTAAAAAATTTCAACTTTCCCATAACTAGACGAGTTTACTTTGCTTAGGCATGAGAAATCCAGTTTATGGAAACTTATCACCTTGACTGGTCCTTGAAATATGGATAAAATTGTCTGACGGGCGCTGGGATGAAATAAAAAGCTGTCCTCGTCGTGAAGGTTTGGTTTTATTTAAGTACAATATATTAATTAGTCTTCTACATTCTTTGTACATAAGAAAACCCCTTCACCACTTTGATGCCTTTAATATTTTACCCATGCTCCTTCCAGCTGCTGAACTCAGTTTAGGAGAGGCTTTTCCGACTGGATACGTTAGAAATAGGCTTTAATAACCAACTCACTTCAACTGGTCTTTGTTAAGCTGAATAAAATCACCCGGAGGCAACAAGAAAAAGCTATAAGCAAGACACCATCGTAGTGAAATGTTTATTACTACAGGAAACTAATGTGTCAAACTAGAACAGCAAAATCTAACATCTATGGTTTCTCCAGAAGTCTGTACAACATTGGTATCTTCAAAAGTACGTCTGACATTTGAAGGAAATGCATCGGTGATATATAACGGATAAAGGTTGTATTTTTTTCATTCTTACTTGTTCATTTACTTATTTTTACAAAGGTGTATTTACTTGTTAATTATTGCAAAGGTCAATTAACTTTATAAGCAAAACAAATTTATGTAATTTTATCTGGCAGATTTTTTTTGATAAGTATTTTCAACATATATTCTCTAATCTGTAAACATTTGATAAAACTTTTTAAACATTTACATTCAGTAAGCTGTAACTCTTTACGTTACTCAAAATCAAGATGGTATATTTTCAACCTTTACTTTCATTAATCTTAAAATTCGTGATACACATAGTCAACATATATTTTATCAATGTGAAGTGAAAACATAATTACAAAATTTACATTCATTAAATTCTAACCCTTATTATGATAAATTTAAACAGTTATCATTTCCAGACTTTTAACACATCAATTACAAACAACCAAACCTTTATCAAATTTTCCAAATCTTGATAAACATGTACGTACACCATTTATGTGAGAAAAACTGCACAAACGTTCACTGACACTTTTCTGCCAGCTGTGGTAAAGAAATGTGTTACATGAAATATTTTGTTAGAGCAAAATGGAACTTAAAACAAAAGAATTAGGGAAAGAAGAAAGCTTTCTGTCATTTGGGGAGGAATGAAAATATGGAAGGTAGGACAATGCTGATAGAGTGCTGTCCACTGCCTTATAATTGTCTTTCCTTTTTAACACATTAAGCAACAGACACTTAAGAAAATCTCACAGTTTATAAACCTCGCTGCACAAATGGCGTGAACCCATACTGATATGCTGCGTTCGTGAATGATATGTTAAAGAATCGAGCTAAGTACAAGGAGCCATACTGTAATGGGTTTAGGAGATTAGTAGCACTTCATTCTTGCCATTTTTGCACATTGCACTTTGATAGAATCATGTTATGGAATTATACTGACAACACACGAGAGGCTATTTAGGTGTAATAGGTAAAATTTGTAGCTAAAGAAGATGTGTTACAAAGCCCTGTAAGCCCATCGGAATACTATCCGACTTTAGTGGCTTTTTACCACCTCTTTGACAATATATTTGGCATCTTACAACTTACAATTGTCTTATTTGTCATTCATATCTTTCTTAACAAGCATAAATTGAATAAACAACAAGGAAACATATATCTACTTGCCATATGCAGTGTTAATTATTGTTCAGGAAGATATGCCAACGAGATTCCTAATCCACACAGTCTCATTAGGTCCTATTCGTGATAATACCGTTACCACACAGCGTTAAAATGGAGACAGGAACTTGATGAAGAATCTTTTAGAAACTCTCTCACTGTGTTTCTTTAGTGGGATTTCTGTGGTTTGAGATTAATTATGGTCGTAAATTATAGTAGGCCAGCTTCTGGTTGTGGTAGGTGATGGTACTGGCTCCAGAGGTGGTGGTGGCAGAAGCGATGGTGGTAGCGGCGATGGTGATGGTGGTAGAGATGGCAGTTAAGTAGTCGAACAAGCTTGGAGTATTTGTAGCAGTGAAGTGGTTTGATAGTTGTTATTTTGGCACTGATATGTTAGTTGTGGCATTGATATACTAGTTGTAGGAGTAAGATAGGAATGTGGTCTGGTAGTTGTGGTAGTTGTTTTTATAATGATAACTGTGGTTGATTTAATATGCTGGACATTTAGAGCAGCTGTAGTTGTAGAATTTTGTAATGGTTGTTCTTGGACAATGTTATGTTCGTTATGGCAAGATTGTGGTGTGGTAGTTGTGGCACTAGTTTCGTAATAATTGTGGTTAGTTCTATGGGGTAGATATTTGTGGTAGAGGAATGGTCGCCATGGCTGTTAATCAGGCAATGTTATATTTGATGTGGTAGGACTGTCGTTGCTGCGGTTTGGTAGTTGTAGCAAAGAGGTGGTATATGGAGTTGTGGGACTGGTGATAATTAACATGATCTAGAAAATTTGGTTGTGGCAATTGTAAGGTTGTGGTAGTATGGTGATTGTAGTATTAGTACTGACAGGTATCTAACTTATGACTAGTGTACAGGATGCAGCCAGGATCTTCTTACGGGGGAGGGGTGGGGAGGCTGAATTATGGTTGTCGGTACTCATGAGATACAGATTCTTGTAAAGAACAGTAATTGCTTAAATATATATATATATATATATATATATATATATATATATATATATATATATATATATATATATATATATATATATATATATATGCTAACAGTAAACGAAACAAGCCAAGAAACAAAAATTTAGTAATACCCGAATGAAAACATATATGTCTATCTTTCCGTTCAGATTACCATGTTAGAAGTGGAAGGTGGGGGGGCACCTCGGATCCCCCCTCCCCCTTAGCTGCGCCTATGTTGGAGTCGTAATTAAAGTTGCTGGTGAAGTGATTGTTTTGTAGGATGGAGAATGTTAAGTATAGAAGTAGTATGTATGTGTGACTGTACAAGTTTATAAGAGAAAAATGCCCATAGCAGACACATCAGTATACCCACTGAACGTGCTTATGTGCCTTCCTTCTTAAGGTCCACTGAAGTCAGCTGCGAGAAAGAGGAATTAGTAAATAAAATTATCTTTCTCTCTTTCTCTCTCTCTCTCTCTCTCTCTCTCTGTAGAACTATACATATACGTATCAAATCTGTTTAGCCTTATTCATCCTCTCAGTTTTTTCTCCAGTATATTTATTTTATCTATCTACTCATCTATATACTTATCTATCCATCAGTGTATTTCTTTAACCAACTGATCATTCCCAATTATCTTCAAAAGCTGCCTAGGTCAATCTGTGATCTGCCATTATTATACCATTCATTCTCACATCTAATCCCAGTTACCTAGCTCTCC
>NC_137028.1:29999005-30026505 GCF_032717465.1 Coenobita brevimanus | reverse complement strand
GGAGGCAATTTAATTGGCTTTGCGTCTCCAACATCGACATCATGCATCAACACAGTGGTTCTTCCTGGAGTAGCACGGAACACTTGCGGGTACTCCTGCAGTAATGCCGAAAACTCCTGCCTTTCCTTGGGAGGTAGATGAGAAAGCTTAGTCTGGAGATCATTCATGATATCAGGATTCTTCCCCAAACTATCACTCAGGCTCATGCTGTATGGGAGAACTCCACTTGTAGACTCGGGTGGAACAGCTACAGTGCAGACTGGATTATTTTCGTCCCGCCTGTGATATAACTTTAGCATCTTGATGTGACATAGTTGCTTGCTCTTTCTACGATCTGGTGTGGCGATGACATAGTTGACAAAACTGAGTTTCTTCTCCACGAAATAAGGGCCACTAAACTTGGCTTGAAGAGGTTGCCCATGAACTGGTAGCAGAATCAAAACCTGATCTCCTGGCTAAAGTGGCGTAACCTGTACTTCTTATCATACCAAGTCTTCATCTTCTCCTGAGCAGCTCCTAAATTCTCTCTCGCCAGTTGTAAAGCAGTGGACAGCCGTTCTTTGAACTTCATCACATACTCCAGCAGGTTGACGTCATCTTCCTCCGACAGCCAGCATTCCTTGAGTAACTTAAGGGGTCCTCTTACTTCATGGCCAAACAGTAGTTCAAAAGGTGAGAAGCCCAGTGATTCATTTGGAGATTCTCTTGCGGCAAACACAACGAATGGAAGACCTTTATCCCAGTCTTTCTGATGTTCCAAACAGTATTTCTTGAGCATCGATTTGAGTGTTTGATGATATCTCTCCAACGCTCCTTGGGTCTGGGGATGGTAAGCTGAAGACGTGATCTGGGTGATGCCCAACTCTTTCAGAGACTGCTTGAAAACATTTGACATGAAATTACTTCCTCGGTCTGACTGTACCTCCTTGGGCAGACCAAACTTTGTGAAGAACCCTAGCATTTCCTTAACCACGTTCTTTGCTGAGATGTTTCTAAGTGGAATGGCTTCAGGATAACGAGTAGCCATATCAATGATGGTCAACACATAAGAAAATCCTGAAGAAGTCTTAGGAAGAGGGCCCACAATATCCACCAACACACGGGTGAAAGGCGCCTCAAAAGGGGGAATGGGAACTAGAGGTGCAACCTTTTCGGTCTGATTACACTTCCCCACAACTTGACAAGTGTGACAAGATTTACAATACCAGGAAACATCCCTGAAGATACCTGGCCAGTAGAAGTGTTTCAAAATGCGTGCCACAGTCTTCCTCACTCCAAGGTGTCCTGCCAAACTGGAATCATGAGCCACTCTAATGATATCCTGCCTTCAAACACGAGGGATGACAACTTGATGTACAACCTCCCATTCACAGTCGGCTGATGCTGTTGGGGGTCTCCACTTCCTCATAAGTACTCCTGACTTTACATAATAACAAGTAGAAGCACCGGCTGACTCTTCTTCACTGTAAGCAGAGTTAGCTAGACCTTTCAACTCAGGGTCAGCAACCTGCAACTCAACCAACTCTTGACGAGACAAATTATCAACACTACGGGGTACTGCCTCATCTGGTGAGTGGTCCAAATTAGCAAGAAAAGTGTCAGCTAGGATAACATCATCATCATCATTATCCTCTAAATCACCAGTAACTTTAGACTTAGCCCTAGTGACAGCACATGCAGGGAACACATCAGGGACATCACAATCCTGGGACACAGCCACTGGCTCACTAGACAACTGAGGAGCTGGACACACTTGACTTCCACCAATATCATTTCCAAGTAAGAAAGTTACACCTGACATTAGGAGTGTCTCAACCAACCCAACCATAACAGAACCATTAACAAAACCAGACTCTAAATTCACTCTGCACAGAGGGACAGACAAGTAATTATTCCCTACACCTTGTAAGATTACAGTTTCATCAGAGGAATTAACATTAGAGCCTAGAACACTGGTCAGCATAAGGGATTGGCAAGCACCTGTATCACGATATATTTTAACTGATTTCCTGTCATTACTGTCCAGAGGACTGACAAAACCATCAGACAGGAAATTAGCACATGAACTCTTGAGAGTGTCACCCACGTTACTGCTCAAAAGAGGAGCTCCATCATGAGAATTTAAGTTACCCCTCAAAGCAGGTTCAGTTAACTCAGTTAAAGAATTCTGGGAACTCTCAAGAGTGGACACTAGACCAATTGACTGAATATTTAAAGACTCCTTTTTGTTCACATCACGCTGTCTCCTGAAACATCTCTCCGTAGTATGACCAAGCTTACTACAATAAGTACATTTACTTTTCTGAAATCTAGAGGTGAAGCTGGTATTTACTTCCTGAGAAACATCATCTTTATTCTCTTTCCTGTTACCTGTACGCTGAGTAGAGGCAACGTACTTACTCTCAGCTTTCCCTTTTTCTTTAGAATATCTCTTGTGAGTGAGAACATATTCATCAGCTAAAACTGCAGCATCAGACAAATTATCTATCCTTTTCTCATCAAGATATAGGCTTACATCTTTATAAATACACCTCTTGAAATCCTCCAGCAAAATCATCTGCTCAAATTTACCAAAATCAGAATCCACATTCTTAGAATTTAACCACTGCTCTAACAGATCTTCTTTGATTTTTGCATACTCAACATGGGATTGCTTATCTTGCTTGTAAGTTGTCCTAAATTTTACTCTATAAGCTTCAGGAACAAGCTCATAGGCCTTAAGAATCAAGCTCTTAACTACATCATAATTATCAGACTGATCCTGAGGCAAAGATGCATAAGTTACTTGAGCTTTACCGGTGAGAACAGTTTGAAGGAGTACTGGCCAATACTCCTTAGGCCAATTAAAACCTGTAGCTACCCTCTGAAACAACTGAAAATACTTTGTTAAATCAGATTCATTAAAAGGAGGGACAAGTTTAACATTTTTAGCCACATCAAAATCATCAGAGCAAGATGATCCAGTTCCACCTTGTTTCATGCGATACTCATGGTCTGCCTGAATCCTGGCAAGTTCAATTTGTGCCTGAGCCTGTACCTGTGCCTCTTGATTACGAGCATTTGCCTGAAATTCAGCCTCCTTAACACAAGCCTTCTTAGCCTGAGACTCAGCCTCCTTAGCACGTGCTTGAAATTCAGCTTCCTTCACACGAGCCTCCTGCAGGGCTAGCTGTAACTTAGCTAATTCAATCTGCGTTTGCTCATTTGGAGGAGTTACATTAAACAAGCTTTCATTAATCATGTCAACAATCTGATCTTTAGAATGATGAGAGCGAACAGCAATTCCCAATTGTTGAGCAACAAGCTTAAGTTCATTCTTTGTTCTGTTTTCTATATCACACACTGTTTGCATATTTGACAAAAAATCTTTGGCTTCATCAAGTGTAGTAATAGTAGACATAATTAATAAGTAACAGTCACAAAATATCAAGCAATATCCTTATGATAATATCCTGAATATCCTGATAAGAGGTCGCCAAATTTATGTTACGGAACAGAGAAAGATAACGTACACTTTAAGTGAGAATGCTAAGAGTCACTACTGTCCCGTAAAGTTCCAGGTTCAAAACAAAAGAGTTTAGGTAAAATTACAAGTTAAACTTTAATGCTCAAACTAACAACAAAACATTCAGAACTCATAAGGATAATGTAATGGCAAATAAACAGGTTAAATATATGGTTAACTGCAATAGCCTCTATTAACACGAAATTAGTAAGGGTAAATTTATCTAAGTCAGCCCTGATAAAAAGACAATACTGGATAATACTCAGTGAATGCGAGATATATTATTACAGATACAAATTATTATTAATGATGGCTGATAGTAAAACTTTATATAAATTACAATAAAACTCACTAGGCCTACAAATCAACACCTTATGCTACACAGTACAAGAAAAAATGCAACAACAGTTATACTCAAATTACACACAGCTGCTAGATGTTTGGAGATTTCTTGAGCACTCACAATAATAATATCTGTACAGGGGAGGACAGAGATGTGAACAAAATGAGGAGCAGATCTAAGTGGCCATGATGCAGAGACTGAGCTCATTATATAGGGGCCGGCAGAGCCCGATACAACTTGTAAGAAGGACGCGCAAATGAAGCCATGGGGACAAAAAGCCGAAAATCCCGCTCTGAATAACAGAGAGAACGACTTACTCTACTATAACGGTAGAAGGGGGGAACTGAGGCAGAACACGCTCGTGATCAAACATGCAGCACACTGTGCGTTAAAATTACACAAAGGATGATGAAATCATAGGCTATGTAACAATAAGTTACTTGAGCTTTACCGGTGAGAACAGTTTGAAGGAGTACTGGCCAATACTCCTTAGGCCAATTAAAACCTGTAGCTACCCTCTCAAACAACTGAAAATACTTTGTTAAATCAGATTCATTAAAAGGAGGGACAAGTTTAACATTTTTAGCCACATCAAAATCATCAGAGCAAGATGATCCAGTTCCACCTTGTTTCATGCGATACTCATGGTCTGCCTGAATCCTGGCAAGTTCAATTTGTGCCTGAGCCTGTACCTGTGCTGCTGCTTCCCCCATGGAAAGGGAGGTAGCCGAGACAGGACGACACACTCTCCATTTACTCATCCATTCAAACGCATTCATTCACATCTTAGCCCCAAAGGAGAGAACGGACAGATCCTCACCGCACCACACCGCACAAGGGTCAACTGGGCAATGCAATCAGTGACATCCGCAGCAGGGCCTGACAGCAGAACTGGTTTACCCCTGCCACATCATAGCAGACCCATCCCCTTACCCGCACCTGACCTGACTAGCTTGTCAGCCAAATGCGGGAGAATATCCCTTCAGGGCTGCGTCATCACTTATTCATTCACAACTTCTCTCCATTTATTTCTGTCACACACAGCCACTCTTCCTTGCTCAACAGACATCCCTCTCGCATCCAGCGCTCTCTTCACACTGTCCATCCATCCTATTCGTGGTCTTCCTCTCAGCCTTACACCTCTCACATCAGATCTAGTTATCTTTTTCACCAATCGCTCATTATCCATTCTCTCCATATGCCCAAACCATCGCAACACCCTCTGCTCAACTCTACCATCCATCTCCCGAACAACTCCAGTTCTCCTTCACACTTCATCATTTTGCACCCGATCCATACGGTTCACTCCACACATGCTCCTCAGACACCTCATCTCCATTACATTCAAAGTTTTCCTCTCTGCTACACCCATATTCCATGTTTCAGCCCCATATAATGCAGTTGGTACCACAACACCCTCATACAGCCTTCTCTTTACATCCATTCTAAGCGAACGACATTTAAACACTTTTTCATTCCTCCCAGCACCTTTCCCACTTCATTTATTCTAAACTTCACTTCTGCATCTATTCTTCCATCCACAGCAACATGTGACCCTAGATACTTAAAACAATCTACCTCCTCAAGCAACTCACCATTCAAAACTATATTCATCCCCCTACCATCTATCAACCTCGTACACTTCATCACTTTACTCTTATTCTCATTTACTTTCAATTTTCTTCTTTCACACACCCTTCCAAACTCCTCTACCAACTGTCTCAATCTCTCCTCTGAATCAGTCACCAGTGCAGCATCATCTGCAAACAGCAGCTGCTTCAGATTCCACTCTCCACCATCAACATTTACCAGACTCAAACCACCTAAAACTCTTGCATTCACCTCCCTTACAACACCATCCATGTAAATATTAAACAACCAAGGCGACATCACACATCCCTGTCGCAGCCCCACTTTCACGGGAAACCAATCACTCACAGCATTTCCCACTCTTACACACGCTCTACTATTTACATAAAAACTTTTCACCCCTTTTAGTAACCTACCATCAAGTCCATACAATCTAAAACAGTCCACAAAGCCTCCCTATCAATTCTATCATACGCTTTCTCTAAATCCATAAATGCCCAAAACACATCCTTGCCTTTTGCTAAATACTTTTCACACACTTGTCTCACAGCAAACACCTGATCAACGCATCCCCTCCCTCTCCTAAAGCCACATTGCTCATCACTAATCACTCCCTCTGTACCCTCTCTAACTCTCATAATTAACACTACCATACACCTTACCTACAACACTCAACAGACTTATACCCCTAAAGCTAGTACATTCATACTTATCACCCTTGCCTTTATACAACGGGACCACACAAGCACTTGCCCAGTCAATTGGCACCATACCTTTCTCAAAGCACACATTCAACAATCTTACTAACCAGTCAACAATAGTCACTCCACCACCCTTCAGGCATTCCACAGCACACCCATCCACACCTGCAGGTTTCCCTGTTTTCATCTCCTTTACTGCCTTCTCCACTTCCTCCTTCGTGATCAAAGAATCATTCAACTCTCCCAACACATTTATTCCTTGCACCCTTCCATCCGCCACAATCTCAGCCACCCTTTCCTCCTCTACATTTAACAATCTTTCAAAATACTCTGCCCATCTCTTCCTTACTGCATCCATCTCAATTAACATCCTTCCATCCTCTGCTTTTACTCGTTCTTCCTTCCCAGATTCTCCCTTTCGCACCCTTTTCACCTCCTTCCAAAACATTTTCTTATTCTGTTGAAAATTCT
Organism: Coenobita brevimanus; assembly: GCF_032717465.1. Taxonomy (NCBI): domain Eukaryota; kingdom Metazoa; phylum Arthropoda; class Malacostraca; order Decapoda; family Coenobitidae; genus Coenobita; species Coenobita brevimanus. The sequence goes on along the minus strand of NC_137028.1, from coordinate 30,019,895 downwards.
CTGTCAGCCGCCTACCCCACCTCTCATCTGCTGCTACTTTAGCATCACGCACAGCCCTTCTCGCTCTATTCCTCTTTTCCTTATACCTTTCATATGACATCTCATCCTTCCTCTGCAGCCACACTTCATATGCACGTCTCTTCTCAGCCACAGCCATACTTACTTCCTCGCACCACCATTCACTTCCTTTTCTTACACCACCACCCACACGTCTCACACCACACACCTCTTCTGCATGCCCCACCACAGCACTCTTAAACAACTGCCATTCCTCCTCCACGCTGCCATTTTCCCGATCTTTCACTGCGTTCCACTCATCTTTCAATTTCTCCTGATACTCTATCTTTTTCTCTCTTTTATCCAACTCACTCACTTTCAAAACCTCCCTGCCACACCTAACCCTCCTAGCTTTCACCCATCTCTTACCTACTCTTAACTTTCCCTCCACCAGGTAGTGGTCAGACATACCTCCACCCTCCCCTCTCAGAACTCTCACATCCAACAATCTTCTTATTACATTCCTAGACACAACCACATAGTCCATCAAAGCTCTATAAACAACCCTTGCACCCTCCTGTCTCGCCCATGTATACTTATAAATATCATTCTTCTCAAACAGCGTATTCCCAATCACCATCTCTCGCTCAATACACATCGCTATCATTCGTTCCCCATTTTCATTTCTTCCAGGCACACCATGCATACCAACTACGCCTTCAACTGCTACATTTCCCACTCTAGCATTCAGATCTCCTATCATTACCACATTCACATTCGCTCCAAAACTCTGCAGACACTCATCAACATCATTCCAGAAAGACTCCCTCTCTTGTTCATCCCTTTCACTACCAGGCCCATATGCACTCACAAACACCCACAACTCACGTTCAAATTTTGCTTTCACCCACATCAGTCTCGATGACACCTCCTTCCATTCAATCACACATTGCTGTACTTCCGGACTCACTAACAAGGCCACACCTTCTCTTGCCCTTCCTCTATCAACACCTGACAATCTTCCATTCACACTTCCAAACATAGATTTCCCCTTCCTTTTCATCTTCGTTTCACTCAAAGCTAACACATCCAACTTTCTTCTCAAAAACATTCTCCCAATATCCTCCCTTTTAGCCTCAATCGTACTACATCCACGCACATTCATAGACCCAATCTTCAGGGTACGGGGATAACTCCATCCCCCATCCCTTTCTCTGGCCTGTCTCTTTTTAGGAACTAAAAAACAGAGGAGGGGGTCCCTAGTCCCCTCACCCCGCCCCTTTTAGTCGCCTTTTACGACACGCAGGGAATATGGTGGCAGTATTCTTCCTAACACAACCTGGTTGCAGAGTAGTAGTACCACCTCATAGTGCGGCCAGGTTGTGTCCCCCCCGCCACAGGGGATATATATATATATATATATATATATATATATATATATATATATATATATATATATATATATATATATATATATCTTTTTTTGTGCCACAGCCTGTTTCACCTCTTCAGTCCACCACGGGGTTCCTTGCACCCCCCTCCGTCTTCTCTTCCTTCCACACACCACATCACATGCTGCACATATTTCTTCTGTAAATATCCTACACACACCTTCCACGTCTCCCATCTGCTCCAATTCATATTTGCCCAATCGTTCCTCCACTTCCCTCTTAAACTCTGCCTTTTTCTCATCCTCTTGTAACCTTTCCACTCTCCTTGCAACTACTCCTTCCTCTCGTCTTTCCCTTCTTCTATTCCTCCATCTTACTTGAATTTTAATTCTGGCCATCACCAAGTAGTGGTCAGAAAGTCCACTCCCCCAACCTCTATAAACTCTTGCATCCATTACACATCTTAGCATCCTTTCATCCACACACACATAATCAATCATTGCCTTCCTTTCATTCAGTTCACCACCCACCCTTCTCATCACTCGCCATGTATACCTGTGGATCATTTTATGCCTGAAGAGGGTATTGGCTATCACCAACCCCCTCCCAGCACAAATGTCCACTAACGCACTGCCATTCTCATCTATCTCAGCAGGCACACCCCACTCACCAACTATTCCATCCACCTTCACATTCCCAACTTTACCATTCATATCACCAATCAAAAACACTCTCTCATTCCTTCCAAACTTTTCCATGCACACTTCTACATATGTCCAGAACTCTTCTCTCACTCTTCTAGCACGATCTTCATATATACTATGAATGGATGAGAAATAGGGGAGTGGAAGAAGTTGAGAGGCGGAAGAGAGAGTTATATGTAGAAAGAAAGAGAGAGGTGAAAAGATTAGTAAGAGAGAGTAAGGAGAGAGTGGATGAGGAATTTGGAAGGAATTTGAGTGTAAAGTGGAGGGACTGTAAGAAAATGTTCTGGAAAGAGGTGAAAAGAATAAGACAGGGTGGAAGTAAAGTTAGCAGGGGAGTGAAAGATAAAAATGGTAGATTACTAGTGGAGAAGGGAGAAAAAGTGAGCAGATGGAGAGAACACTTTAAGAAATTGTTGAACGTAGAGGATGGAAGTAATGCGAGTATAAGTGGCTGGGGAATGGCTGGGAGAAGGAGGGAGGTGAGAAGACAGGAAGAAATCAGTGGGATAGAAGTTGTGGAAGCAATGAAGAAAGTTAAATCGGGGAAAGCCCCAGGAATTGATGGAGTGTGTGGTGAGATGCTGAAGCATGGGGGAGAGATAGTAGTAGAATGGATGTGGAAGATGTGCAGATTGGCCTGGGAGGAAGGTAGAGTCCCGGAGGATTGGAAGTCAGGTATAATTATTCCCTTGTACAAAGGGAAAGGGGAAAAAAATGAAAATGGGCATTTGTCTTCTTAGTATACTAGGAAAAGTGTATGGTAGGATACTTATTGACAGAGTTAGAGAAAGAACAGAGAAATTAGTTGGAGAAGAATAGGGAGGCTTTAGGAAGGGAAGAGGTTGTGTAGATCAGATATTCATTCTTAGATCTTTAGTGGAAAAGTTTCTAGAGAATGGAAAGAAGTTGTATGTGGCTTTCATTGATTTGGAGAAAGCATATGACAGGGTGGATAGACAAGGATTGTGGAAAGTGTTAAGAATATATGGAGTAGATGGGAAGTTGCTGAATGCTGTGAAGAGTATGTACGATGGTGTGAAGGCTGCAGTGCGTGTGGATGGTGAACTAAGTGAATTTTTCTCTTTGAAAGTTGGTTTGAAACAGGGATGTGTCATCTCTCCATGGTTGTTCAATCTGTACATGGATGGGGTAATAAAAGAGGTACAAGGTAGGGTAGTGGATGTTGGAGTGGCCCTGGTGAGAGAGGATAGTGTTTGGAAACTCCCTGTACTGTTGTTTGTAGATGATACTGTGTTGTTGAGTGAAGACGAAGGGGAGCTGCAAGGCTTGGTGGATGAGTTTGAGAGAGTGTGTAAGAAACGGAATCTAAAGGTAAATGTAGGGAAGAGTAAAGTGATGGTCTTTGAGAGAGGTGAAGTCAGTGAATGTACAGCGAGGTTGGATGGTGAGGAATTGGAAAATGTGAGTACGTTTAAGTACTTGGGTAGTGTGATGAGTAAGGATGGAGGTTTGGAGGGTGAAGTGCTTGAAAGGGTACAGCAGGGAAGAAAGGTTGCTGGTTCTTTAAAAGCAGTGATAAGAAACAGGGAAGTGAGCATGGAAGTGAAAAAGTTACATGACAGTATTGTGATACCAACTCTAACGTACGGAAGTGAAGCTTGGACGTTGTTGGAAGGATACAAGTCAAGAGTGAGAGCAGTGGAAATGAGTTATTTAAGAGGAGCCTGTGGAGTCACATGGAGAGACAGGCTGACGAATGAGGATATAAAGGAGCGTTGCGGTGTTGATGTGGATGTGATAGGAAGCGTTATGAGGAAAACACTGAGGTGGTTTGGCCATGTGGAGAGGATGGAGGGTGAAAGATTGACGAAGAGGGTGTATATGAGTGAGGGGGAGGGGGGGAAGAGGATGGGGGAGGCCGAGGATGAGATGGAGGGATGGGGTGGAGAGGTATATGAGAGAAGGGGGTGTGAGTTGGGAGCAGGGCAGTGAAATGGCGGGGGACAGGGCGACTTGGAGGCGATTTGTTTGTGGCCACCCCAAACGGGATTGGGATGTCTCACAATATATATATATATATATATATATATATATATATATATATATATATATATATGAGCCTCTGTGGAACAGTGGTTGAGTGTGGATTTTCGTACTTGGGAGAACGAGGGTTTGCGCCCCACCAGGGTATTAAACTTTGGGAGCGTTCTTCCAGCCACGTACTGCGTTGGCGCACTTAAGGGATGCTGTGGTTGAACCAGCGTCATATACTATAAAGTATTCTTGTTCCCAGTTGGTTTGCGCGGGCCGATTATACTTCGTTCACAGACTACACACACATTCAAAGCCACTCCAACACAACAATCACAATTACTAGCACTTCTCACCCTACATACAATCTCTACCAGACAGCCTAAGCCACTTGGTAGAGATACATAGGTTGTATCGTCACCACTTCGGTCAGGATAGGCCAGTGTATCATTAAATCGTGAGGACCGTGAAAACCTGAGGATGAGGGCACCAGGCACACCCCAAAAATTCTCTTCTCGGCTAATTTTCACCATTCAGAAGTGTATTCATCGCCATAAAACCTACATCATCGTCTTTGTCAATGTTTTTTTTCCAGTTGATAAGCATGAAAAAAAGGGGGGAAAATCAAATACTAGCACCTTAAGGCAAGGAAAATATATACTCACACATAGTTAAATGAATTCCCAACGTCACAGCTCGAAAGATTTTTCGGACACCCTATAATGTTAGGATATATATCGATAGAGAATTTTATTAGCTTCCTAATGAGACCAGTCTAATTGTTGTATGACGAGTAGTTGCAGAGAAAATAAGAAAAAAGCAAGAGACATATTCTAAATTTCAAAAGATATCTATCTATCTATCTATTGCCAGACGCCTCAATCCCGTTTGGGGTGGCCACAAACAAATCGCCTCCAAGTCGCCCTGTCCCCCGCCATTTCACTACCCTGCTCCCAACTCACACCCCCCTCTCTCATATACCTCTCCACCCCATCCCTCCATCTCATCCTCGGTCTCCCCCTCCCTCTTCCACCCTCCACCTCACTCACATACACTCTCTTCGTCAGTCTTTCACCCTCCATCCTCTCCACATGGCCAAACCACCTCAGTGTGTTCCTCACAACGCTTCCTATCACATCCACATCAACACCACAACGCTCCTTTATATCCTCATTTGTCAGCCTGTCTCTCCACGTGACTCCACAGGCTCCTCTTAAATAACTCATTTCCACTGCTCTCACTCTTGACTTGTGTCCTTCCAACAACGTCCAAGCTTCACTTCCGTACGTTAGAGTTGGTATCAAAAGATATACAGTACACTTTTCTCACCTTAAGGTGCTAGTATTTGATTTCCCCCCCTTTTTTTTCATGCTTATCAGCTGGAAAAAACATCGACAAAGACAATGATGTAGGTTTTATGGCGATGAATACACTTATGAATGGTGAAAATTAGCCGAGAAGAGAATTTTTGGGGTGTGCCTGGTGCCCCCGTCCTCAGGTTTTCCTGGTCCTCACGATTTAATGATACACCGGTCCTGCAGTGGACACTCAAACGGCTGATGAGATGACATATATATATAGAGAGAGAGGCCTCTGTGGTACAGTGGTAGAGTGTGCATTTTCGTACATGGGAGAACGAGGGTTCGCGCCCCGCCCGGGTAAAAAACTTTGGGAGCGTTCTCCTGGCCACGTACTGCTTGGCGGACATCAGGGGTGCTGTGATTGAACCAGTGTCGCTTACTAAAAAAGTAGGCTTGCATCCAGTCGGCTTGCGCGGGCCGATTACACTTGGTTCACAGACTACACACACATCCAAAGCCACTCCAACACAACAAATTCACTTACAAGCACTTCTCACCCTACATACAGTCTCTACCAGACAGCCTAAGCCACTTGGTAGAGATACATTGGCTGTATCGTCCCTACTTTGGTTGGGATAGGCCGGTCCTGCAGTGGATAAGCAAACGGCTGATGATGATGATTATATACATATATATATACTGTATATATATATATATATATATATATATATATATATATATATATATATATATATATATATATTCAGGGATGTGTTAATGAAATCGAGAACATTAGTGGAATATCTGCTTACTGGAAGTCAAAATCTCCATCTGGTACTACTGGCTTACTCTCAGTTCAACTGTGATTTTTAAGACGGCTGACCAGCTGAAAAGCAGATTTCATGTGCTTATCTGGGGAAATCTTTCTATTTATCTCTCTTCCTACCTATTTGCCTATCCATCTCTAAGTCCTCGCATATGTTCACTGGAAGGCAGAATAAGAAGCTGCTACTGTTTTCTTCGCTTCACATCCACAGTGGGTCTGAATGACAGTTGACACAGTAATTCAAGGGTTTCACTGCTCCCAATAATTGAAGGTTTTCACGGCTCTCAGTAATTCAAGGTTATCATGGCACCAAAGAATTCAGGGTATTTACGGCTGCCAATAATTGAAGTTTTCACGGCTGCCAGTAATTCAAGGTTTTCACGGCTCCCAGTACCTTGGGTTTTCACGGCTCCCTCTCATACTCAGTATTTATTTTCCTGTCTATCCCCTCTGTCAACCTGTCTATCTATATACTCATCTCTGATTGCAATCTGCAGCTGGCAATGTCTGCCAGGTCTAGGATCTACCTCAGGCTTCAATGAGTGTTGGTGACACGATTAAATTGCGAGCGAGTGAGCAATGTTTACTCTCAGTTAAGTTTGGAAAAGAGCAGCCTGGCCAGACCCAGCCTGACCGTCACGCTAAGCAGCAGCTAATAACTCTACTCCTACCAAAGGAGAGTTAAAATTCTTTCTCCATTTGATAAATTCATTCAATGAATTTCGTTATCAACTATAAACACCCATAAAGTCAAAAGAGCTCCTTGAAATCTGGAATTTTCCAAGGGAGTGTTCGGCTCTAATCGGTGAATGCCTCAATCACGAAATAAATTTAAAAAATATTTTCCGTCGTAACACTGTTCTTGGCATCAGCTCTAACAATAGACATGTTGCTGGTTCTGGATAAACATGGCAAGCGCACTCTGCCATGTACTTAGAAGCTTACGGTATATGTATCTTTTAATTTAATTTACCAGTTGCACTGATCAAGATGTGATAACTTTAATTCTTTGCGGCTGGAGGGAAGCAGCTGCCAAGTTGGCGATGAAGTCAGTATTCATACTGCAGACGACACTCCAGTGCATCACATAATACTTTACCAGTAACAGAGATAATAGTTGTACCGACATGGCCACCGTAGATTCAAACTACCCCCTTTAGGTATGTTGTGAAGGAATACTTTTCATGGTGTGTATGAGTGGTACCTGTTAGGTAAGTAAATTTTGATGAACTCAACTAAAAGTGGCTTACAGCAACACCATTCCCGAGCGGCGCTAGGACCTCATGAGGTGGAAAGCGTTTAATATATGGCATACGGTATCAGTCATATGGATTTATAATGGTATTACGTTTACGAATACTTAATATTTGACCTCTTTATTATTAGTTTTCTGGAAGAACAGTTTCAGTGAAAGACTCTGAACTTGATTGTAAAGTAGCTTCAGGAGAGTGCGACAAAGTACCACGTCGGCAGTCATTTACCGAATCAACACTGAATCAGCACTTTTAATTGGTAAGTGTTTGTGGAGTGAGGAGGAGATGCAAGGGTGTGCAAGGGACAGCATGGTGGAATGATGAGGTGAAACGAGCTGTGGAACAAAAGAAGAAGGCATATGGTGAATGGTTGGCGAGTAGAGGAAGGGGAGAAGATGAGAGAGAGAAGAGAGAGGTATATGTGAGCAGGAGAAGGGAGGTTAAGAGACTGGTGAAGGAGAGTAAGAAGAAAGTGGATGAAGAGTTTGGGAGGAATCTGAGTGTGAAATGGAGGGAGAGTAAGAAATTGTTTTGGAAGGAGGTAAAGAAAGTAAGGCAGTGTGAAAGGGGAAATAGTAGGGGAGTGAAAGATAGGAATAATAGATTGTTGGTGGAGAAGAGAGAGAAATTGAGGAGATGGAAGGAGCACTTTGAGGATTTGTTGAATGTAGAGAGTGAGAGCAGTGTGAGTATAAGTGGTTGGGGAATGGCTGGGAGAAGAAGAGATGAGAGGAGGGAGGAAGAGATCAGTAGGGCGGAAGTAGTGGAAGCGATGAAGAAGATTAAGCTGGGAAAGGCCCCAGGAATTGATGGAGTGTGTGGTGAAATGCTTAGGTATGGGGGTGAGATTGTTGTGGAGTGGATATGGAAGTTGTGTAGATTGGCTTGGGAAGAGGGAAGGGTTCCAGAGGACTGGAAATCAGGTATAATTGTTCCTCTGTACAAAGGAAAAGGGAGAGAGAAGTATGTGGTAACCATAGGGGTATTTGCCTTCTTAGTGTGACTGGTAAAATATATGGTAGAATACTCATTGATAAGGTTAGGCATATGACAGAGGAGCTAGTTGGAGAAGAACAAGGGGGATTTAGGAAGGGAAAAGGGTGTGTAGATCAGATATTTGTTCTAAGATGTTTAGTGGAGAAGTATCTAGAGAAGGGAAGGAAAGTGTACGCTGCCTTCATGGACTTGGAGAAAGCTTATGACAGAATAGATAGGAAAGGTATGTGGAAGGTATTAAGAATATATGGAGTGGAGGGGAAATTGCTGAGTGCTGTGAAGAGTATGTACGAGGGAGCTAGGGGCTACGGTGCGAGTGGATGGTGAGCTGAGTGAGTTCTTTGATCTCAATGTGGGACTGAAACAGGGGTGTGTAATGTCTCCATGGCTGTTTAATATATATATGGATGGGGTCGTAAAGGAGGTACAAGGTAGGGCAGTGGATGTGGGGGTGGCCCTAATGAATGAGGGTGAGATTTGGAAGCTTCCGGTGTTGCTGTTTGCTGATGATACAGTATTGTTGAGTGAAGATGAATGGGAGTTGCAAGGTTTGGTGAATGAATTTGGGACAGTGTGTAGGAGGAGGAAGCTGAAAGTTAATGTAAACAAAAGTAAAGTTATGGTGTTTGAGAGGAATGAAGTCACAGAGTGTGCAGTGAGGTTGGATGGTGAGGATATGGAGAATGTGAGTGCATTCAAGTACTTGGGTAGTGTGATGAGTAAGGATGGAATTTTGGGGGATGAAGTACGTGAAAGGGTACAGCAGGGAAGGAAGGTTGTTGGCACACTGAAAGCAGTGATGAGAAATAGGAGGTGAGTATGGAAGTTAAGAAGTCACTGCATGATGGTATTGTGATCCCTACCCTGACGTATGGAAGCGAGGCGTGGACCTTGCAAGAGGGGAACAAGTCAAGAGTGAGAGCAGTGGAAATGAGTTACTTGAGAGGAGCATGTGGAGTGACATGGAGGGACAGGTTGACGAATGAAGAAGTGAAGGAACGTTGTGGGGTAGATGTGGATGTGGTTGAAAAGATTAGGAGAAATACACTGAGGTGGTTTGGACATGTGGAGAGGATGGAGAATGAAAGACTGACTAAGAGGGTGTATGTAGGTGAGGTGGAGGGAGGGAGAGGGAGGGGTAGACCGAGGATGAGGTGGAGGGATGGAGTTGAGAGGTATATGAGGGAGGGGGGGGTGAGTTGGGGGGAGGGGAGTCAAATGGTGGGTGACAGAGTGACTTGGAGGCGTTTTGTCTGCGGCCACCCTTTGCGGGATTAGGGCGTCGGGCTATAGATAGATAGATAGTTATAGATTTTATCACCATATAGGTTCATACTCACCTAATTATCTGAAATCCGGTCAGATTTGTGTTTAACTTCATAAAGAATCCGGATTTGGAGTGCAAACGCGCTAAAGTTAGCGGAAGTGTGTCTCTAGCTCAACAACTTGTCTTGGCAGACTTCTACTTTGTATAAATATTAATTTAACTTGTAAATAATTATTTGCTCTGAAAATCATTATTTGTGCTAAACAGAAGTCTGCCAAGGCGTGCTGACGATCTAAAGTAAATACTCACTAACCTTTGCACGTTTGCACTCTGGATCCTAATAATCTAATAATAGTTAAATTAAGCACAGTTTCTTGACCGACTCTCAGATAATTAGGTGTATATGAACCTATATGGTGAAGGAAATAATATTTTCACAACAGTAAACACTGCATTCCAGCACTGGGAACTTCCGACGAGCAACCAGCCCCCACTGCTTTCGTTTATTGTTATTGGCTGGTGCATAGGGGAATAATTTCCCAGGTGTGCTTTTGTCTGTGCACTTACACATTGGAAAGAAACACTAGCAATTATTTCTCTTGTCATCAGGCATTCTTGGAAGTCAGAAATAAGCAAGTGTATGCAGGCTAAATGTAAATAAAGTAGACTATGATGCCTCAGTGAATAGTGACGTCACGACCAATCAAAGGCAGTTTCAGAGTCACGTGACTTATCAGCTAATGTAATATTTTTTCATGTATCTGCACAATTTTTTTGGAAATAATGGTTGACAGTTATTTTCAGCATATTTTTTACCCATACAAGTATCTTACTTCAAAAAAATTTTAACCAGAAACTCGTCTATTAAATATCAAAGAATTCGCCTATAATTTACTGTCAGAGGAAAACTGAGATAATATAGTGGTCACTTGCTCATCATGCGCTCACAAAGTGGATTATAATGGTGGATATCATAGGTTCCTTCTAGGTCTACCCTGATATATTTCTTTTTTCCTATCCCTGTGCCTATTTATCCTTCTATTCATCTAGGCAAACTATGGGCTTAACAGAAGTCACAATCTTCAGCTGGTACTGTCTGCTAGGCCTCAGATCCATGCCAAACTTCAGTGAAGGTTGGGCTGGCTTGTGGATGTGGATAAGAAAGGTCGCTCTCTATCTCTCTCGTTCTTCTTTCTATACTGTATATCAAGTCTACCAGTTTCTCTGTGTACTTACTGGAGGCCACAATCTCCAGCTGGTACTGTCTGCCGGGCCTCAGTTCCACACCAGACTTCAGTGAGAGTTGGCCCGAGGACTCATGGATGTCAAAGGCGCCGTCTATGTCGCCCCTCAGTGAGTATGTGATGGTGGCACAAGGGCAGCGGGTATTGAGGCCTGGTCCCAGAGGACATGTAAGGCCCAGGTCCTCATCTTCTGCAGTGGCTTTGTACACCACACCTACAAATAAAGCCGGGGAGGTTGTTATACTGATATCAGAAAAGTACATTCACAGGCAAAAACACAAACATATACATGCTCATGCATACACATACAGTACATACATATACATACTTATTCATCCACACAAGGTAAGGTTAGGTCCTGTTCTGATATGTTCTTGTACTGTACACCAAGCCTCCAAATGTGGAGGTTGTGGTATTGATTCGAATCCTGTTGGTTAGTAAAAAAAAAAAGAAAAAAGAAAGAAAAAAAAAAAAAAGATACTGACACCTTGTGACAAAAATTAACATATTCTCAAACATATACATGCATTCACATCCAGATCCACTCATATTTCAGCCTGCGTTCTTGTCTACTGCAATGGCCTTGTCAACTACGACTGTCAGTGTACAGTAGGGAGCCTGATTCAAATCCCTTGAAAAAAAAAAAAGAAAAACGAAGCAGACACATACATGCAACCACATCTCACAGTATCACACCTTGCATACAAATACAAATACACATCCAGAATACACACATATGACTGCTAAGTCTATTAACCCTTTTGCATGCAGGTAAGTTAATAAGTTTTGTGGGACATGATGGACCAACTTTTCTCCCCTCCCTCCCCCCCGCCTGCCACGCGCTCCAAAAACGTGTATTCTTGGCTTATTTTCACCCTCCAAACATATTTATTTTGCCGCATAACCCACGTATTTCTATTCGTCGATGTTTGTCCTACAGAATAAAAAAAAAAAAACACTATGTACGTTAGGGTCGTGTAGATAAACATTCAAGAGCATACATCTTACTTCTCAACATCACAAATCGAATGTTTACTAATCAATCTCTACATGTTATACATCATTGGAAAGAGAAATTTATTAGCTTTCGAATGCCGGAGGTCCCAGTTTGATATGAGGTATGGTGTTCGAGTAATATGCAAAAAAGTAAAACCCATTTCCAACAGACAACTGATTTTTTTGTTGTTGGGGGGAAGCACTAACGAAAAACATTTCCTGCCACTGTTATGCATTTATTTTATCATCCTATTCAGACTTTAACTGGCTTTCATTTGAGCCCATAACGGTAATCCTAGGCCTCATAGTTTTCGAGAAAAATGCAACAAACTGGTGTACCCATGCCGTGTCATGACTGTTGGGTAGTTTCCTGTCTTCCTCTAAGCTACTGCACATACTTCACCAATTCTTTGTACACTAGATATGCATACTGTATTGACATGATTCATTGTCACTATTGTTATAGCTGAATGCTCACATTTGGTGCAGGGTAGAGGCAGTGTAGTTGATTAGAAACAGTAGCACAATCTTCGTTGGGCCAGCAGCTGATAATGACCAGGATTGCTTCACAAACACCAAATTTCCTATTGCAAACACCAAATCTATCACAACAGTGCCCAAACACTATACACAAGCACTACTGGTATAGTGAAATATGTTGCATGGCCGGGATGGGGGTAAAAGTAGAAATTTAAAGGGTCAGAATCACATAGTACCTTCCCCACTCACAGCTCATTTGGTACTGAATAACCTGTCCGCTCTCTTGCTGATATTGGGACCCACAGTTGCCAACTCATTACTTTTGACAAGGAGCAGGGAAGCTATGACGCCTCCAAAAATGACGCCGATCAGCCAAAAGCTTTTCCTCTGATGAAAGTTTTTAGGCTTTAACCCACCCCGTCCTGTCAACGTATGGGTACGTTGCAGCAATTTGCATTTGCCAGTCCCGACGACGTACTGGTACGTCGTGCAATTGCAAGGTCCCTAATTTGCACAATTTTCAATTTTCGTGTGTGATTTTTCATATGTTTACACGGGACACCTTCCTCTATTCCTCTACAAGATGCCAAGCAGGGACAATGCCTTAAACTGCATAACCTCCCCCTCCCCCCCTGCACACCATTGTCTTGGCAATTCACCTGTTACCAGTGACCTGGCCAATAAAGACATTCAGGGCCAGAGTGATTCCCTAATCGATGACAATGTGGAGGACAAAGTTTACATAGAATTAGAGGAAGAAACAGTCAGAAATGATGATCAGGTGATGTGGCAAAAGAAGGTCATGGTATGGTGATGAGTTAGTGAGTGAAACAATGCTTATAATGCCTATATTACTGTTTGAAAACCAATATACTCTCGTACTACATATAAATTACCAAGTAAATAAATAAATAAATACTGTTTATGAGAGGTGTGAAATAGTTACCCTCCCATAGAATTCGTTTTCTTTGGTGCCAGCCTGTTAGAAAACCCAGTCAGGTAAGGAGGTACTGGTACCTGGATCGAGTATTTTAAACCTCAGGTGAGCGATTTCTCTATGAAATTTCGATGTTTCTCATCAAAAGCGGAGGTTTTAGCCAAAAAATAAAAAATAAAAATACCTCGGGATTGGGGGGTGTCGGAGGTGCAAAATAGCTCGGGACGTGATGGGTTAATGACGCCAAAAGCATCAACGAGTATAGTCGCAGCCACACCCATATGACGACAAATGTGTCACTGTGTGCAGAGGGGTTAATACCAAGTCAGTTCACTTTCCATCAGGGCGCAAGGAGGTGTGGCTTGTGTGTGACGTCAGTCAGCTTAAGTATCAAAAAATGTATAAAAGGGCAGACTCATATTAAACATTTATAATAAGGGAAAACGAAGAAGCGGAAGTGTGGACTCATTTGACTCTATAATATAGCAGTAGGTTCCCTTACACCCCTACACCTTCCCTCACACATTTCAGTCCCTTCCCTCACTTCTCCTGACTGAAAATGTGTCATGATCTGATGAGTGGAGCAAGCGTCCACCCGCCATCATGGTCAGGAGTCAACTGAACTGGCCCCGGGGTTTCGTGCCAGAGCCAGTCGATGGCTCTCCGATGTTCTGCCCCCTGCGCGAGCTTGGAGCCGTTCTAGAAAGAAGTGATCAGACTTGGTATTAGTGGACTTAGTATGACTGCTCCAGCACCTCGGCTTTGGTAGTGGCCTTGTATGTCAGAACTAAAAATACTAAGGATCACTGGTTCCAAGCGAGTGGGTTGGTAAAAAAAAAAAAAATAAAGGATGAAAACATAGACATAATTACACATAAACATGGATAAGACACACTCACGTACATATACAGAAATGCCATACAAATATATATATCCACTCACCTTGGAAAAGGAGATAAGACACAGTCATAACTGAAATTCAAATTCATTCACCTAGAATTCTTATATTTTGATGGGAGAAGAAAGTAAGGAATGCAGACACACAAATGGAAAAAACAAATAGAGTGTACGCCAAATATAATGCACATATACCTACAGTACATATAGCCATCGAAGCAGCCCCCCCCCCCACACACACACACAATAACAAAGACACGAACACTTCTAAGTATTAGAGGGGTTAGTGAATTTTTAAGAAGTAGGCAAGGGCGCTACATACAGAAAGTTAGACTGGGTGACAAGCAAATGGGTTTCTCGATTCAGAGGAAATCATTTACTAAGCTGGGATAAAAAAAATTTGCTTATCACTAACGTAAGAGAGAAAGAATTTTGCTCTTCGTGTTCCCTTTGGGCCTGATGGTAGGAAGGGAGACGATGGCAAGGATTAGTGTTCTCCCATTCGCTGCTCTTACTCACTGGCAGTGGTAGAGAGAGCCTTGGATCTCGAATCTTCATCAGAAATAAGCAGGTTCGTGTGGTTTATTGGAATGGCAGGGATGTGAATGATGAACATAAGATAGTAAAAGTAGCAAATGTGTTCAAGAATGGAAAGTACTCTGCAAAAATGAAAACGGTGTGAAGTGGAGGACAGGGATGGCGTGAAATGTGTAAATTCGGCGATGAGTGTGCTTGGACGATTTAAGGAAAGTGTCATTTTACCGATCGATGAATGGCAGAGGTATTAAAGATTACATATATCATCTCGGAGTGTATGTATGTCAGGCTCCAGATTGAGATGGTGAACTTGGCGGTGACTGTTGTGTATGACCCCTACAATAACAGGAATGAGGAGGAAAAACATGAACTTTGAAACCAGCTGGACTGATTGATAGGGGAAAAACCAAGAAGTTATACGCGTAGTGTCAGAGATGGGTGACATATGTGGGGAATTCATAACCATCCTGTGAATAATAAAATGGATTGTTACGGAGTACAAGGTGAGAATGATAATGGACAAGGATGGAAGAATATGAGTCAGGAGTTTTTTTTTTTTTTTTTTTTTACGTGACCGACTCTGGGCATAGGCTTCACAGCCTGCTCTCAAGGCCCAGTAGTCCTCCTAGGTACCGTACACCTCTACATGGCACCGCTTCGGCGTTAACACCCACCGGCCATACTGAATACATGCTAGAGCTGTCTCATACAGGACTGGTGCATTGGTATTAGCGGGGGTATTTTTACGACATGTCGGCGGGCCTTCTGGTAAATCAGTAAAGTCTGATTTTATGAAATTCAAATCCTTAAACTGTTCCCTGCCTCAGCGGGATTTGAACCCGGGTCCGTCAGGACTGCAGGCCAACTCTCTACCGACTGAGGCACACAAAAGAGGCACACAAAATATACACGGCACAGAAAGACTGGAGAGAATGTTGAAAGGATCCTGATTTATTATGTGTTTGAAGAGAGAAAAATGCTTGAAAATGTTAATGATTTGAGGGCAGTGAGAGGACAATGCTAAGGTTTATCTATGTGACTGGTATCCAAAGCAAAACTGAGAGGAGTGTGGTAGCTAAGGAGATGAAAGAGTGGTCAGAGTGAAAGACTGAAAGTGGAGAAACCAAGTAGCAGTGCAATGGCAGATGAATGCTGGGTAAAGGTAGAAAACAAGTTAGACCGAATGAATTTGGAGCAAATGGATTTGGAAAATTTGTGGAGTGCGAGCTTGATGGGATGCAGAGGTTGAATGGGTAGCGGAGGAATCGAGGAAGATCTGTCTGCAATGGATGCAAGTAATAGAATCAAGCAAAAGAGGAAGACGAGGGGAATATCTATCTATCTATCTATTGCCAGACGCCACAATCCCGTAAGGGGTGGCCATTTGACTTTGAGTTATTTGTTTTATGGGAAGGGGCACTAATCCTCCACCAACCCACTTGCTGACACGTAGGGAGCACGTATTGTTTGGTTATATGGTTACCACCCAGCGTAGTAAATGGTTTCTTGGCTTACAGGAAACCATTTGGCTTGTCACTCAAGGTAAAGCCACCTGTAAAGGAAAGAAAACAATAAGAAGTGACAGGAAAGATGGGAGAAATATGAAGAGAGGAGGACAGACACAGAAAAAGAATGATAAAGGCTAAGGAAGAACTAGGCAGCTCTACATCAAGTGAGTGGATGATGGTCGCCACCACCTACCTACTGAGAGTAATATACACGTGACGAAACCAGTAAAGAAAATGAGAGAGGCAAATGATGGTCTTGGAAGAAATGGGAATGTTATTATTCTGAAAAAAAAAAAAAAAAAAAAAAAAAAAAATATATATATATATATATATATATATATATATATATATACCTGGTATACACACACACACACACACACACTGGAAAAGGTTTGAAAAGGTAGACTTGGAGATGGAAAAAAGTGGGGAAGTGTGAGGGATGAAACTGGCGGAATACAAACAATTTGGAGTGTAGTAAGGAGCAGATGGAAAGAACATTTTGAATGGCTGATGAATGGGAATAGCGAGAACGAGCGGTAGTAAACATGCTTCGGTTGGTGATGTGGAGAGAGGGAATGTGGTGCCTGAAATTGTGTCACTGACAGGAATGAAGCACGCTAAGAAACCGTTGCTGATTGGGGAGGCTTCAGGTGCTACTAAGGCGTTTGAAGGAAATATGTAAGGAATCTTAAATGAATGCAACTTTACCAGTGAAGCAGGAAAGGGCTGTGTCTGGTGCTGATAAAAGCGAATGGAATTATTGTTATAATATACAACTGTTGTTGAGTGTTATTGAAAAGGTCTATGAAAGAAGTATCACAGGGAAAGTAAGGAATATACGAGCATCAATAGACGTGCTGCGTGAAGAACAAGGCGACTCAAGGAATGCTAGGGGATGTTTGAATCAAACATTCAAAGTAAGAAAAGAATGGAGAAAGTCTATGAAAAAAGGGTGTTTATGGCATTTATAGATGTAGAAAAAACATATGACAAAGTATATAAGGAAGAATTACGGAAGGTTTTGCATATGTACAGTGTAGATGGAAAATGTCAAAAGTTGTTAAGAGTTTCTATGATGGTAGTGCAGTCTGCATAAGGGTACGTAGTTGTACAAACTGATGGTTTAATGTCAGTGTTGGAATGAAATAAGGATGTATGATTTCTCTGTGGCTAAACAGCATATTTATGGATGAAGCAATTACAGTAGCGTGGTAAAGCCTCGAGTTATGGTCTGAGTGATGAGAATAATATGAAATGGTGAAGGAGGGAGTATCTTAGATCTGCTGTATGATGAATATGCTATGCTACCTTGTAAAAGTGAACAAGAATGTTGTAGACTAGATAAAGCTTTCTTGATCACTGTAAGGTCCTTTTTTAAAAGTAGTTGAAAATAAAACAAAAGTGATGGTTGCTGAAAGAGGTCACTCCCACTGTGATCTTCAGATGAGTGGAGAGATGCTTTAATTATGAACGAATTTATGTACCTGGATGCAGTGATAGAAAAGAGTGCCAACTGTGCAAAGGAAGTGGAAAGTATGGGCACTGAGAAGGAATGTGACTGGTGGTATGAAGGCCTTGATACAAAACAGAGGTCAGAGTGTGGCAGCTGAGAAAGGACTGCAAAAAGTAGTTTAAGTGCTCACATTAACACGTGGGTGTGATACTTAGATGTGTCATGAAAGCTAAAGATCAAGTGTTATAGCGGTGGAGATGGGGGTAATGACGAATGTGTGAGGAGTGCGGAGAGCAAAGACGATAAGAAATGATGTAGCCTGCTTCGTGAAAGATATGAAGTATGAAAGTCCGTGGCTCAGAGCTGGAGTGGGTAGGTACTCAAGTGCTATGGTCATATGGAAAGAATGGGTATAAATGGGGTGGTGAAAAAGATATATGTGAGTGAATTTAGAGGGAGGGGGGAGGCGTAGTAGATCAAGAGGAAGGTGGTTAGATATTGTAAATGAGTATATGGGAAAGCGAGGTATAGAGGTTGGTGAAACTAGAGAAATAACAAGAGATTAAGCTGGTTAAATGAATTTTGCAAGGAGTGAAGGAAAATGGTTTAACATCCGTTTTTAACACGATAGTCGTCTGATTAACTATGATGAGTATTTCTGAAAAGCATACATTGGCAGGTGTGCCAGTGAGACAGTCAGAATTCCAGGGGCTTCAATAGTGGATGAATCAGTGTTGCCCATGTCATTTGGCATACTGTTGCTTAGTTCTCTCATTATCACTTTTTTTTTTCTTGTTTTCCGGACCCAAAGTCATCCAGGGTGGGAAAAAGATGCAAGATGATGATGATGATGATAATGATAATGATGATGATGATGATAATAATGATGATGATGATGGATGCGAGAATGATTAGAATTCTTTTATATGCGCATCCTTATGTTTAAGGGAAAAAAAGGGATGCTGGTAAAGGCCCAAGTGCAGAAGTACCAGGCAGATACTGGCCAAAGATAGCCATAATACGGCAGCCTCGCTACAGTTGATGGGAGTGAATATCCAGGTGCCGAAAGGCTTTAGGGAGTGACTGAATGGGCCGCCACAAAATATTCACACACACACACACACACACACACACACACACACACACACACACACACACACACACACACACACACACACACAGTCTCCTTCGACTCGATGCCAATGCTGCATGGTTACTGCAACCGATGCAGATAAATAGTTATTACAAGAAAAAAACGATGAAATAATTATTTAAAAAATGGTAAAAAAAAAATGGAATGAAAGTGCAAAGAATAATGCAAGAAAAGAAATCAGAAAGTCATGAAGGAAGGGAATGAGGATTTTAAGGATTTCACCTGAGCCTTACTGCTGCCTTGGTACTCGTACATTAGAGAGAGAGAGAGAGAGAGAGAGAGAGAGAGAGAGAGAGAGAGAGAGAGAGAGAGAGGAATTAAAAGGATAGAGGATGGAAAGAGGAAGAAAGGTGGAATGGAAGGAGAAAAAAAGTAAAGAAGCAGGCAAATCGGGTTATACAATAGAAAAAAAGAAAGAAAGAGGAAAGAAATTGTAATGAAAGGGAGAATAAAACAGAGAAAGACAAAGGAAATATGGAAAAGCGAATATAATGGAAAAGACAAATAATGAGTAAAGACAAAGGGAAGACGATAAGATAAGAGAAGAAGCAAGGAGGGAAAGAAAGAGGGACAGAAGAAATGAAGGAGGGGAGGAAAACAAGAAAAAGGGAATTAATAATAAATAAGAAAGGAGAGATGGAAGAATATAAAAGAAGAAGGAAGGAATGAAGAAATAAAGATTGAAGCCAACAATGAAGATGGAAGATAAAAGATAACAGAAAAAGGAAGGAAGGAAGGAAGGCTGGATGGAAGGAGAGAAAGAAGGAGATAAGGGGAAAGTCAGGAGTCAAGGAAAGAAAAGAACAAAAAAAATAAAAGGAAAAAGGATAGGAAGGAAGATTGGAAGAAGAGAAGAAGAAAGGAGGGCAGAGGAGAGGGAAGTAAAGGAGAGTGTTACAGCCTTCATCTGAGCCTTACTGCTGCTTAGTCAGCTGGGGAAAGAGAATGGAAGAAAGACGAATAAAAAGAGAAATACAGGCATTCTGTGTAGACAAAGACAGACATATAAATATATAGACAAACTTGTAGATAGATAAGCACCTGATCAACTCGGGAAATTTTTTCTACTGTCTGTCTTTTCCACTACATAGGATCTCCAGACTTAAATGTAATGTGACAGGCTAGAGAGACAGCTGGGATGCTGTTAAAAAAAAAAAGTGCAGTACTGTATGTGAATGCACGGCTGAGAATATAAAGAAAATGTGACTGATGCAAGACATCGAGTATGGAAGCCTGTGAACACTAGAGTCGGACAGTGTCCTTAGGTGGTATGGACATGTGAAGAGAATGGTATAGGTCAGAAGAGGTGCATCTGAATGAGTTTAAAAGCGGAAGGACGCATGTTGGGTCCGGAAGGTGGATATATGTGGAAAATGAGTGTGCGCGTGCGGTATGGAGGTTGATAAAGGTAGGAAACTAACAGGATATCGAGCTTTTTGCAAGAATTTTGTACGGACGAGTATATGGCAGGACTCTGGCACTCCTGTTTTTACCCAGTGACGTGTTAGTCGCCTGAGAGAACTTAGGTGATAGGTAATGTAAGGCTTGTAAATATGAATGATTGTGTCTGTGAGGTGTGAGTCAATATTCTGGGGACTTGTATGGTGAATGAATGTGAACCCGGCTTCTTTTATTGGACATACTGTTAACAGTTCTCCCTCTATCCTTTTCCATGCTCTCTACACCCTACCTCACCCAATCTTTGGATGTGAAAGAGGTCAGGATGATGATGATGATGATGTGTCCAGGCATCTCGAATTCAATATACCTTAGTCTTGCCTTTACGTTTTGCTCAGATTTATTTGGAAGGAAGAATTTTTGTCGGCTATCACCTATGGGTTCCTTATCTTGGACAGAGAGAGAGAGAGAGAGAGAGAGAGAGAGAGAGAGAGAGAGAGAGTGTGTGTGTGTGTGTGTGTGTGTGTGTGTGTGTGTGTGTGTGTGTGTGTACATTT
>NC_137028.1:29934005-29994005 GCF_032717465.1 Coenobita brevimanus | reverse complement strand
CAGACTTAACTTAAGACGCCTTTTTGTTGTTTATCATTCCTCTAACTCTATGACTCACTTAGGATTGACCGTTCGTATAGAAGGGGTTAATTTAGGCTCGATCTAACCCCTTCAATTAGCAAGCCTCCTTATAAATTATAAAAAAAAAATCCTCCAGAGAGATCAAGAGTAAAACTAAAAAGCCGTCACTGCAGTAGAGCCAAGGAAGTCTGTGAAGAAAATTTGCCTGAAAAGGGTGTAAGTCGGGCCGGAAGAGTTGTATCCTCGCAATATACAAAATTTTACAATGTGGGTATATTTCTTTAAAAAATCACTATCTCATTCTATTTTGCAAAGAGTAGGTATTCAAAACTGGATAGGTTAGATAAAGCCTTCATTAACTTTTTCTCTGTAGGTGGCAGAGAGAGAGATCTTTTGTTGTCTTAAATAATGCGAGCTTCATACCGAGTTAGAGGAGGGAACAAACTGCACTGAATTTAATGAGAATAGCCTTAATCGATCACCCACAAATTCCATGGACATGTTCTAAACACTGCCCGCCTAATACCAACGCACCAGTCCTGATTGAGACAGCCCTAGCATGTATTCTGTTTGGACGATGAGTATTAGTGCCGAAATGGTGACATGTGAAAAATGGGTGACATTTAGAGGGGTTTCTGGACCTCAGGAAACATAAAATATATAAATAAAAAAGGGCCTCACTGCGGTAAAACTAGACTTTAAAACATGGTCTTGGTAGTGAAATGGTTAAAATTGCACGCACACAAAGACAAAAAAAAAAAGTAAGCACACACACACACACACACACACACACACACACACACACACACACACACACACACACACACACACACAAAGAAAAAAACTATTATTATTATTATTATTATTATTATTATTATTATTATTACTATTGGTAGGGGAAACCATATAGCTAAATAATATCTGATGGTCTACTGGGTTACCGCCCTCCAACCGGATGGGACCTGTAAGGGTTTGCATCCGAGGGTTGGCTGGGGCTTATTGTTCACATAATGCACCTAGGGATAGGCAGGGGAGGCCACTCTTGTCTTAAATGTCATGAATCAAGGCCGTAGGCTTAGACGAAAATTTATGGGCTTCGCAATTTTACGGGACGAAATGGAACGATTTTTTTTTTAATCAGAAAAAAAAAAACTTTCATCTATGTGTTCTCGTAAACTAGCGTTCAGTTCCACATTATTCGTTCAATTTCGCGCTTCCCAACACATTTTGGACCGACTGAGCATACAGCTATGAGTAACTTACTCCGGGCTTTAACACTCATACTGGGATTAAAAAAAAAAAAAAAAGTTTGATAAACGATTTATATAAAGTTTATTTGGCTGGAAAGAACTGGGCTAGCAGCGAAAAGGTCGGAGTGGAGAAAGCTCGAAGTTTTTATCTTGCAATGGAATGATACGGTTGATGCCGGTTATATTTCCTTCTATGTCAAAATATGTTTATCTGCCTATTAGTCCAATTCATAGCTCAATTCTTATATCTATCTATTCAACCATCCATCCATCCATCTATCTGTCTATCTATCTATCTATCTACCTGTATATTATCACCCTCTTTCTCTTTCTACTTAATTTCCATAGAAAGCCCATTCTTCATCTTATCAGCACATTAATCATGGGTATCATTACTCTCTCTCTCTCTCTCTCTCTCTCTCTCTCTCTCTTTAGTTATTATTCATTGTTATACATCCCTGGTTTCTCTGCGTTGTCTCTATATCCTCCTCCTCCTCCTCCTCCTCCTCCTCCTCACCCATATCCATTCTTTTCCTGTCTTCTTTCCATCTCTTGTTCCTCCTCTTCCTTCGCCTTCCCTTTCACCTCATCTTCCTTGTATTCTTCCTCTACTCTCTTCCTACCTACCTCCCCTTTCTTCTCTTCTTTTTTCCTCCTCTCTCTCCACTTACTCTTCCTCTTCTTGCACCAGCTCCCATTCCCTTTCCTCTTCCTCCTCCTTCTACATCCTCTGCCTCTCATCCTCCTCCTCTACCTGATAATCATACTCATCACAGTCACTTCTTTCCATCGTTTCTCTTACATTCTTGATCAATGCACTGTCACCACGTTCTCTTCCTCCTCCTGCTCCTTCTCCTCCTTGTCTTCCTCTTCCTCCTCCTCCTCCTCCTTATCCTGTTCCTCCTTCTCCCTCGTCATCCGTACTTCATCATAATCGCCGCGTGAGGCCTGTCATGCAAACTCTCTCTCTCTCTCTCTCTCTCTCTCTCTCTCTCTCTCTCTCTCTCTCACATCCTACATTTCGTCTTTCTCTCCTTCGACCCTTTTGTTTCTCTTTTTTTCTTCCCTTTCCTTTCCATATCACCCTCCTTTCCTTTCTCATTTCCGGCCTTCATCTCTCTCTCTCTCTCTCTCTCTCTCTCTCTCTCCCTCTCTCTCTCTCTCTCCTTAGTTTATCTTAGTTTGTTCTCTACTTATCCTCTAAAATGAGAGAGAGAGAGAGAGAGAGAGAGAGAGAGAGAGAGAGAGAGAGAGAGAGAGAGAGAGAGAGAGAGAGAGAGAGAGAAAATTACCAATCTTCGAAAAGGTTAGGCTTATGCAACATTTTCTATCATCGTGCATCATGGCAAGTATATTCCTTCATCTAAGACCAGGCAAGAATCTTTATATGAAGGAGAGAGCTGAAACCTGAGGGTGACAATATTGTTCCCACTCACCCTTGCACGGTCTGGACACCTCTACTCTTAACTCCAGCCTACACCAATCGATTTTATTTTGATACTGCTCAGAGTTAGTATAGGAGACTGAGTGTTAATATGTATTCTATGTTTATGTTTTTGAAGACAGAAATGCTCTAGAATTACAAGTACTGAAGATGAATGACGGATATGACTGCCTGGTAAACTCTCTCTCTCTCTCTCTCTCTCTCTCTCTCTCTCTCTCTCTCAACCTCTACCAACAATCCTTCCATGCCTGTGTTCGTTCCTCAGTCTCCCTCCCTACCACTCTCTCTCCCTTTATCCCGATCTTTCCTTGTATTTCCTTTCCCTCTCTCTCTCTCTCTCTCTCTCTCTCAACATACTAGTCAACTCAAATCTCGTCCTTCGTAAAGAACTCTCTCATTTTAGCCTCGATTTACTGCCAAGCGGAATGTCGAGGAGGGGATTAGGAAAGTGGAAATTTTTAAGCTTTCTGCATTGTTATTTATTTTTTTACTTCTTTTATTTGCAGGTATTCGAATAGCCTGATTTTTTGGGGGGCTGATTTAGTTTGCTTATTTTTTTGGCGATTTTGGAATTTAATAATTTCTTTGGCCTTTTTTTTTTAGGCTTAAGGATTCGAATCTTTGGCCTTTGCTTTAAATCCATTTGTTTTGTTTTTTTGAGACAAGCCAATTTTCATACTATTTTTTGTTTTTTTTCATTATTTTCATTTTTTGTTTTATAAAGCTGTCTGAAATTATTAGTTTTGAAGCCTCTGTGGGATTTTTGACTTACGGATTTTTTTTTTCTGTATTTCTCTGACACTATGCTGTTTCTCTCTCTCTCTCTCTCTCTCTCTCTCTTTCGTCGCAATATCAACTTCACACTTTTTGCATGACTAACTTTTTCCTTTTCCGTCACCAACTCGCAGTCTCTCTCTCTCTCTCTCTCTCTCTCTCTCTCTCTCTCTCTCTCTCTCTCTCTTAAGCACTGCACCGTAATCCCTTCCCACCCGAGCTTTAATCGCCCCTCCCTGCCAAAAAAGCCAAACCTCTGTAAATAATGGAATGCAAACGAGTTCTCACACAAAACTTTTTCTGCCAGTCACTTTGCAATTCGCGTTTAAATTCTGCTGCAATATATCCTGGAATAGCTTGTAGTGCAACAGTAAATGGTGCAACAGTAAATCCTAAAACCGTAAAGCCTGCAACAGGAACAGTTCGTAGTGCAATAGTAAATGGTGCAACAGTAAATCCTAAAACCGCGAAGCTTGCAACAGTAAATCCTTCAATAAAATACCCCGTAAAAGTAAATCTTGCGGCGGTAAATCCTAGAACAGTAAATAGTGCAGCAGTAAATCTTGTAGCAGTATATCCTGCAAAATAAAGTCCTGCAATATTATATCCTGCAGTAGTATATCCTGAATCAAGAAATCCTGCAACAGTACCTTTCCTACAACATTAAATCCTGCAAAAATAAATACAACAACAGTAAATCCTGCAACAATAAATAAAGCAACAGTGAATCCTGCAACAATAAATACAACAACAGTAAATCCTGTAACAGTATATACATCCCAGAACATATATCTTGCAATAATATATTCTGCGACAGTAAATCCTCCCACATTAACTGCTGCAACAAGAAATACTACAACATTAAATCCTGCTGTAGTATACCTTGAATCAGTAAATCCTGCAACAGTTAACTCTGCCATAGTAAATCCGGCAAAAGCAATCCATCCAACAGTAAATCCTGCAATACTAAACAATGCAACAGTAACTTCTGTAATAGTAGATCCTGCAACATTAAGTCGTGCAACAGTAAATCATGCAACAGTAAATCGTACAACAGTAAAACTTGCAATATAAAATCGTTCAACAGTAGATCGTGCATTAGTAAATCCATCCGATATGAGTAAAACCTACATAAGTAAATCTTGCATTGTTATATTCTATTACAGTTCGTCGTGCAAGAGTGAATCCTGCAACAATAAATTTGGAACAGTAATTCGTGCAGCAATTAATTATGCATGAATAAATTCTGCAACAATGAGTCCTGCAACAGTGTATCCTGCAACACTACTGCCTTACAAATCTTTCGTCATTAATGGAGGATAAAGTTTTCTGCACACTAAAGTATTTTTAGTGAAACTTACAACGGGGAGAAAAGGCTACTTTTTTAAACATAACCATAACAGAGTCAGGTCCTGGCATTAATACATTACCCAAGTGAGCACACTGCAGTAAACAGGGAGTGGCATACTCTAATTAACTGGAAAATTATCAACATGCCATACCTACTATCGACCTACGAAATGGAATACGTTATATATATATATATATATATATATATATATATATATATATATATATATATATATATATATATATATATATATATATATATATATATATATATATATATATATATATATGTAACACCATGATCATAGTTATAATCACCATCATCATCCTATCCCTATTTCTTCTGAAAAGTTTTGGTGGGAGGTATCCTGATAGAGAAACGGAAACAAAAAAGCAGAAGAACTAATGTATGAAGAGAGTGCCTAGTGAAACGGTCATACATCCTTTCATTCATCATTCAGGGCTTGCAGATCCGGACTCAGCCTCACACCGAATGCCGTCAATAGATAGAGTACGCATTGTGTCTATTCTTATATGTTGATGCAGTTCATGTAGGATTGAGCCATTCTGCGACTGAGAAGTTAAAAAAAAAAATGCCCTGTTCTTCTCTGTTTGTACTCCATCCATCTCATTTGATCCCTTGTCAATAATTTAGCACCCTCCACATCCATATTGTGAAAATTCAAAAAGAGATATTGAATAAGGGAGTGTATGTGATTGGAGTGGAGGGGGAGACCAAAGATGAGGTGAAGGGATGGGGTGGACAGGTCTATAAATGAGGGTGGTGTGAGATGGGAAAATGTTGTGTCGATGGCAGAGGACACGGCGACACGGATGGCGCTGTTTGTGGTCACTTCCTCCGGGAATACGACATCTGTCTCTGAACACATTGACATAACTTGCATAGCGATATCTCGTTTTCTCACACACCATATTCGAGACCTACCACGCCTCATTTCCCTTTCAAACATGGAATACAAAACACACAAACAAATCAGCGTCAGACGTACCAGTGTGTTTGGCTGAGATGATGACGGTGTCCTCAGTAATGGCGAACCTGGGTCCGTACTTGTCGTCTGAAACACGGAAGCACACACACATATAGAGGTTAATGGCTGAAAAATACATCATCATGATAATCATCTTAACCCATTAACATTTACACACACATATCATGGGATGGAGTAATCAGTTAGAAAACACTTCACTGATATCTTTTTACGTCATGCAACAGAGAAAGAATACATACACATGTTATGAAATGATGAGCAAAAAAAAAAAAACTGATTACTTTTATGGCCTGAAGCAGAGTAGAAAGCCCTAATACAATCGTTTTGCTGTGGCAGGAACTATGAAACTGTACTGCAGCTGATGCACAGTGGTACAGGTGCAGCCAAACTCACTGCATTAATTAAAATCATCAGGAGAGGATAATATAAACAAACACTTCAGCATATATAAAACTACAGAACTTGTCAATAACTGTATCACCAATCATAATTACACACACACACACACACACACACACACACACACACACACACACACACACAAACAAAGCTAATATAATTTTCACTGGATATTTATCATACACACTACCAGTAAAAATACCGACAGCTAATTCTGAGTTCATACAAATGTAGATTAAACAGAAATTTCCCTCATTAGTCTTTCTCCAACATGCAGTATCGCCTTCACATTTTATAATTCAAAATCAGAGAGAAAATCAATACAACCAGAGTCTCGCGTAATATAGAAAGGAAACATGAGCATGCTAAGCTCTATAGGATCTAATTCCTAATTACGAGGGGAATGTGATATCCCCTGTATTTATGAACATTATATCTGCTTATGAATCTATGTATCTGTATTATGAACATTATATCTACCTATCAGTCTTTGTATCTGTATCCATCTATCTATCTATCTATCAGTCTATCTATGTACCTATCTATATGTACGTATGTAAATATATATATAAAGGCTTTTATCTTATTTTTTCAATAGACAGTGAAATTCGAAAAGGTCATCCATTCTCTCCTTTCCGTGGATAAAACTAGTTCCCTCCCACACCACAATGCTCCTTCGAATTTGTTCCCTCGGCACCCATGCTGAAACACAGGAATGAAATGATGACGCTATATCCAAAAGGCAGGGAAGGTCACGCTGAAAGTGAGTACAAAAACCGTGGTTCAATTACGCAGTGAGATAGCTCCTTGGCTTTCCATTTGTGTTTCTTCAGTCACAAGGAAAACATCAAAGCCACTGTCTTCCTTAGCAGAATATTTCTAAAATGGAGTAATATTCTCTAATGATGTCCTATTCTAGTTCATTTTCCATCTCATTGCACTTGTTACAAATTCTTTTCAGCAGATCTGAGACTGGAGGAAGCTTGGTATAAATTATATAAGAGAATTTGCGAATGATGCAAGACAGTTCTCAAATCTGACAGTCCTTCACCATAACTGCAAATGGTTCCGAACTAAAGAGGCAAAATTCCAATCCTCCCAACCCACTCATACATTGATGAATTGTTTAACCCTTTCACTGACAAAGTATGGTCTTTTAACCATCCCCTCACCCCAGCACCGATGATCTTCAGGTTCATAAAATTGTGATTATCTCTTTGCTTCAGTGTTAGCGCATTTATCTATAACAATATTACCCCCTGAGTCAGTCCCCTCTAATCGTCAGCAATCAGAGATGAGTTATTAATCCTGACCGATGACTCTGATATAATTATAATCCCCGCTTTTTTCTGAGAGGGGGAGAAGCTATTCTATATGCAAATAGTTGGGCTATAACATGAGATAAAAAATGCAGGAAGTGCTATTTGAAAGGTAAATGTATATATTTTCATTTAAAAGAACAAACACCGTCTAACTTATAATGATTTTTCATTTTGTCTCCCTCACCCCCCCCCAAAAAAAAAGTAAATAAAAATGCAGCCAGAGACTTATGACATTTTCTCTGAGCTCTATGCTATAACATGCAATGACGGGATATCGATATGAAAATAAGCAATATTCATTACAAATGTCTCAGCAATATGCACATTAGAAATAAAATGGCATCAATATCAATACCTATCTATCTGTCTGTCTTTTTCCATCTATATATCTATCTAGGTAGCTATGTATTCACCATATAAATTATGAATACATGATGAAACAGGGGTGGGGAGCTAAGAGGCTTCATTGAAAACTAAAATAAGTGAACTCCCTGAAAATTACCTGCTAGGCCTGAAAATTGCCTGCTAGACTGACACCAGTGGCAGTGGCACGATTGGGCGTCAATAAATGTTAATGACAGCAAGTGGGCTAGAATGATATTAGATTTTTTTACACCAGAAGTTCAGAACTAATGAAGCAAGATGGCAATCCATTCAATCTGCTTAAACTTCACCGGTTACTTTAGTGAAATCTTATTAGGTTTTGAATATTTCGCGATGGTGTAAAGGAATTAACAAAGCAAAATTCCAGCTTGTTTGAGTATTGACAATGCTCAAGGGAAATTGTTAAATTTTTCTCTCTTCTTGTTGTTCATGTTGGTGTTCTTATTCAACTTCCCATCGCTCTTGGTCACTGTACACTTTTTTCTGGGCTGACCGGTCTGATACTTGCTATGCGCTTACCTGGGCCTGGTCTGTCGATACATTTTCCCCGCATGTCGAATTAGGCCTTTAAAATAATTTTATAGTCCGTAATGTGCTAAAAGATGGCTGCAAGAAACCAAAAGACAGACACAGAACCATAAATGTCAAAACAATTCTCTCAACAAAGGTTTGTGTTCTCTTTCAGCTTCAAATATGGTTACATTATAGGTTGAGGTCGATTCAAACGTGCCCTGGGGCCTGTTTTACAATAAAGACAGAAAAACGGAGTATTTAGCTAAAAGCAGATATTATAGCAGAAGCAAACTCTGGGAAGTGTCATGATGTGTCTGCAACAGTCCCTAGTAGGTCCACTACAGGACTGAATCAACTTGTCGGTGGGAGAATGATAGCCAAAATTTATTTTTCACCATGCTGGCGACATATGGATGGGCAAAAGGTGCTTGAAGGAAGAGTGATGCATATGAGAATCGAAGTGTTGTAATGGCTGCGTTGTGTGTGTCACAGTCTACTGTGCCCTCGGTAGAACTGATAGGGTGTGGACATTTGCATGTATATGACATGACATACTGCCAGCACCCACTTTAGATGTCTACCACGACTTGTGTTCATACCCTAGACTAGGGGCCAACGCATCATGGGTTGACCACGCTACTGATTAAGTCACTACAGGCATTGGCTAAAAAAGGTTTTCTTCTAGTACTGCTTCGTTCAGCAAAATTTCATTAGATGTCATACGTCTGAGGTTCTGAGATAATAAAGTGAGATAATAGCTCTTCCATCCCGCGTAAATTAATTGCCTGTATGTTTTAGCAGGTTAACATTAGTGTTTCTGTTACTCTAAATTTCTCATTTCACTACAATGGTAGTTTTTCTTGGAGAAGCAATATGGATCATTGACTTAATGGTCATGGCTTTCAACAGTCTGATCCCTAAATGTCCTACAAACATCATTAGCCTGTGACATAATCTCAAAGCAGTGTAAAGGGCTACTGAACACAACTGTACATCCATCCACCCATCATTCAATTCCTTTTGCCTCATAAGGAGCATAGGAGCCCAGGGCTAGGTTGCCAATTAGATACAGTTTAAATATATATATATATATATATATATATATATATATATATATATATATATATATATATATATATATATATATATATATATGTGTGAGAGGTGTAAGGCTGAGAGGAAGACCACGAATAGGATGGATGGACAGTGTGAAGAGAGCGCTGGATGCGAGAGGGATGTCTGTTGAGCAAGGAAGAGTGGCTGTGCGTGACAGAAATAAATGGAGAGAAATTGTGAATGAATAAGTGATGACGCAGCCCTGAGGGGATATTCTCCTGCATTTGGTCTGATCAGCTAGTCAGGTCAGGTGCGGGTAAGGGGATGGGTCTGTTATGATGTGGCAGGGGTAAACCAGTTCTGCTGTCGGGCCCTGCTGCGGATGTCACTGATTGCATTGCGCAGTTGACTCTTGTGCGGTGTGATGCGGTGAGGATCTGTCCGTTCTCCCCTTTGGGACTAAGATGCAAATGAATGTGTTTGAATGGACGAGTAAATGGAGAGTGAGTCGTCCTGTCTCGGCTACCTCCCTTTCCTTGGGGGAAGCAGCCTAGATATATATATATATATATATATATATATATATATATATACACACACACACACACACAGTATATAAGGCAAAAGTGACCGGCCTAACTTGCCCCTGAGTGGCATTATGTAAACAACAACCTCTAACCACCTCTCAAATATAAACCCTTACAGGCTGAATCTGGATGCAACACCTTAACTTCTTAAACCCCCAGGCGTCATTTGCTTATACGAGTATGGTTACTTCTTAGCGTGTAAAATCCTTTCTTGTTGACAGTAACCTATCTGGCTTGCCAGCCAATGTACAGTACTCAAAGGCAGCGCTACGTCACAATGAATGGATGGTGTGCTTCTCCATCAACTACACCCACACATTAGATGATTTTCTTTAGTTGAGAGGAGTGACTCGAATTCTCTTGTCAAATTTGCTAGTTATTTTCTTGTTCACCGACATAAATAGAACTCACTGAGATAAAAAAAAAAAAAAAATCAGCTCATCATATAAGAGGATATGCATATAATTACTGTTCACGCGGATTTTGAGGAGAGGAAAAAAAAATCATGTGAAAGTTTGGAGGCTGACTGGCAATTAATGGTGTTGAAGAGAATCAAAGGCAACAGCCCTGCTAATTAAGGACACGCCTACACATGTTTCTGATTTACTCACAGATATGGATGCTGGAAAATAAGTGGGCTGGATAGTAATTTGGTGAGAGTAAATATTTTGAAGAATATTGTTATGGAGTTCCATGAATAAATATACTGGTACGGACAATTGGAGTCAGCAGTTCTTTTACCATCCATCCATCCACTCATCCTCTAATCTTGTATTCCTCCAAGAGAAGCTTTATGACACAGGGCTATTTAATCCACATATTTAAGGTAATAATGGCCAGTAACCATTCCCTGAGTGGCAGTTTTTTT
The DNA here is from genome assembly GCF_032717465.1 of Coenobita brevimanus. NCBI lineage: Eukaryota > Metazoa > Arthropoda > Malacostraca > Decapoda > Coenobitidae > Coenobita > Coenobita brevimanus. The sequence continues at coordinate 29,983,027 of NC_137028.1, read as the reverse complement.
TGCCACTAACTAACCCTGGGACTCTAGCCCTTCAGTATACAAACAGTTGGAGTGACAACCATCGAAACCACTGTACAATATAATGCAAAAGTTCATTAGTCTCATCTACCTCTTTCTCATTGCTGGATTCGTAGATGCCTGAATGTAACATAGAGGACAAAGGTGTATATTATCATCTACATATGCATGATTATACGTCATATTAAATGCCCATGAATCCAGGGATGAAATGGAGACAGAAGCAGGGAACTATTCATACCACGGCAGACAAAACAATGCACACCTGCAAACATAAATATCTATTTACTTCATTGCAATGAATAACGATATTGGGCAATGAATGTCTTACCTCAGTAATAGGAACTTGGAGCCCAGACAAACCTTTCAGGACATTACGGACATTTTTCACAACTGTCTGACATTAAAGTGCAGCGATATTCTTGTCCCCAACTATACAGTCCCTCAAAAAAGTATCTAAAATTTATGTGTCATTATACTCTAATACAGAGAAGCAGGTGTTCGAAAATAATCAAGTAACTTTCATGAACGTTAATGCCTGCTGAAATATTAATAATGATGAGATTTTATAAAGCACATGAAAATTACACTTTCCATTCAGAAATATTTTGCCGTGGGAAAGAACACAAATAGCAACAAGTCATTATGAAACCACCAGTGGCGTGGTTGGAGATATTTTCTCATCGAGTGTACATATACCTATGCATATAACAAGGCGTACATGTAATGAGGTATATACGTAACAAGTTATTAAAAGGGAACAGGGGGCTTTTTAAACAAAAATGTATAAGGCGGGATAAAAGTACCTCTGATATTTCACCTGCTCATTTTCTCACATTCTTTCGCTGATAAATAATTTCTAAAGCTAGAGAGGCAAGGTAGGTTTCTCTGCTCATAGATGATGCCTTTTGATGCGTCAGGGAGGAAAGTGACCGACAGACATGCTCCAAGTGAGACGCAGCCGCAGTGGTAAAGTAAGCGATCTTTTGTCCTTGAATTTTCATACACAAAGACGTACATGAAGTGGATGTACATACAGCAAGACGTACAAATAGGGTAGTGTACATACCGTAGTGTTGACATGAAGGACCGGAGTAGCACGGTAGACACTCACACTGCCCATGCTCACTACACAGGCCATGGGAGCACTGCACACGCCTGGAGAAGATGGGCGAAGAGTTAATTGTGATATATATATATATATATATATATATATATATATATATATATATATATATATATATATATATATATATATATATATATATATATATATATATATATATATATATATATATATACATAGAGAGAGAAAGAGAGAGAGAGAGAGAGAATGGACTACCACATTTATAATGAATGGTAAAAAGTATTAGCCTCCCATCCCCACTTCCCTCTCTCTGTCTCTGTCTGTCTGTCTGTCTGTCTGTCTCTCTCCATACTGCTTATATATATATATATGGAGCCTCTGTGGTACAGTGGTAGAGTGTGCGTTTCGTACACGGGTGAACCAGGGTTCGCGCCCCGCCAGGGTAGTAAACTTTGGGAGTGTTCACCCGGCCACGTACTGCATTGGAGGACACAAGGGGTGCTGTGGTTGAACCAGTGTCGGTTACTATAAAGTATGGTTGCACCTAGTCGGCTTACGCGGGCCGATTACACTTGGTTCACAGACTTCACACACATCCAAAGCCACTCCAACACAACAATCACACTTACAAGCACTTCTCACCTCACATACAATCTCTACCAGACAGCCTAAGCCACTAGGTAGGGATACACTGGCTGTATCGTCCCGACTGAAGTCGAGATAGGCCGGTCCTGCAGTGGACACTTAAACGGCTGATGATTATGATACATATATATATATATATCCTACATTTCCCCATGAGGAGCGTAGGAGCCCGGAGCTATATATATATATATATATATATATATATATATATATATATATATATACACACTCACCTGTCTATTTATCTATCTATCTGTCTGTGAATCATCCATCATACAATCTTTTTCCTTATGAGGAGCGTAGGAACTCATGGCTAGGCTTCTCAGTTCCCGTATTTAAAGCAAGGATGACCATCCTCATTAACTTCCGAGTGGCAGTATGTAAACAGTAAACCCGAACCCTCCCTCGGAATAAAGCCCTATAGACTAAATACGGCTGGAGCACTTTAACCCACGAAACCATCAGGCGTCAGCTGATTGTACGGTTATTGTGCAAAATAAAAAATGGTTTCCTGGTTTACGAGAAACCATGTGGCTTGTTGCTAGGTGTATAGTTACCTGCAGGCAGGACTTCAACGAGTGAGAGGATGGTAGAAGCCCTCACCTTTAATCATGTCTATTTATATCTATCTATCTAAATAGAACAGTGTTAAAGCCAGTTGCAAACTACAGATAGGCTATATTGGATATATTACTGAGAGCAATGCCATTATTGATAAAGACATAATACATCGTAGAAACAGACCTTACACTGAATTCTATTTAACAAAGTTGGGTAGTGCTGATACTGCTGTTTGTCTACATTTATTTCAAAGTTACTGCTTGAACTATTATGGGACAGAGTTATGATTTTGTTATACGAGGTGTTACATTCCACTTAAACAACTTACAGAAGGGTAGCATAAAGCTATTCAAAAAGTTTTACACAGGAAATACTCGGAAAATAATCATAATGCCCGTAAAATGTGCATGTTGTTGACTTTTAAGCATTTGATTAGCTGGCTTAAAATCAGGCATGTTTACAGAATACTAAACTGATGTACATCTGAGGATAGAAATTTATATTATGTCATGACTAAACCCTTCAATGTTAAGGAAATCAGTACTATTCTTTAACATTTGCAGGGTGTTAAGATAAAATTATGGATGACATTAATTCTATTAGATCTAATATTATATTAAAAGTAATGAGCTCACTTTACCCGGAACTGTTTGTACACATTCAGTTCATATGTTAAAATTTCCATTGTTAATCCTTTTATGAATAAAATTACTGACTGACTATCTGTCCATCTGTGTCTCTATTTCTATATCCTTTTAGCTCTATCTATCTATCCATCTATCTATCTATCTATCTACCTTTCCACATATGTCTTCATGTCTACCTCTGTTTCACACACCACTGTCAGCCTATGTCACATACACATCCCCTCCCCCCCCTCCTCTTTCAACCCAACTCCGGAAACAACACAAACCCTAAATTAATCTCTGTTAATTAATTCACATCTAAAAATTTCACAAACTTAAAAAATGAAATGTTCACTTTTTTTTTTTTTACCCTTACTGCGAGAGCAAGGTAGACCGGGAGAAGCAGTTGGCACGGTGCTGGTAGGTAGATAGGTAGGTGTACGTAAGTATTTAGGCAAGTAGACACAATGGTTATAATGCAGATAAGGAAGCAGGAGGTAGATAGGTAGATATGTATGTATGTTGTTATTTGTGTCTGTATTTCATGTAGGCGGGTAGGTAGGTAGGTAGGCAGATGTAGGTAGGTAGGTAGACAGGCAAACAGGTAGGCAGGCAGATGTGTAAGTAGTTTCATAAGTAGGGCCGAAATTATGCAGCTTGGTCAATAGAACGGTATGTACAGGTATGTCTGTAGGTTAGTAGGCAGACAAGTAGACGGCGAGTTGGGTAGGTAAGTAGGCACATAGGTCGGCAGGTAGGCTGGTATGTAGGCAGTTGGGTATGTAGTCAGTCAGATAGGTAGGCAGGGAGATGTATAATGAGGAAGTGAAGGAAGGAGGAAGGTAGGGAGTACAGAATTTAAGGAGGTAGGTAGATAGATTAGCAGATAACTATGCAGGTAAGTAGGTTTGTAGTTAGGCAAGTAGACAGGTAGGTAAATAGGCAGGTATGGTGGTAGGTAATTAGGTAGATAAGTGGGTAGGTAGCCAGGCAGAGAAGTAAGTAGGCTAAGTGGACTGGTAGAAAGGTGGATGGGTGAATGGGAGATTGTTAAGGTGGATAGGTGAATGGAAGGTGTATAGGTAAGTAGGTTGGTAGATAGGTATGTAACTAGGAAGGCAAGTTAGTAGGAAGGTAGACTGTTAGGCTGGCTGGTAAGAAGGCAGGTAGGAAGGTACGGTTCGTGGGTAGGTAGGTAAACAGACTATGTGGGTAAGTAAGTAGATAGTTAAGATGAGAGGGTGGTGGGAGTGCGAGTGGGATTGGATAGGTTTCTGATGTGGTCGGTGGGAGCAAGGATGCGAGGGATGGGTAGAAATGGGAGAGGTGTTTGAGAATTTATGTGAGGCCAGAGAGCAAGATGTGACAAGTACAAGTTTGCGAGGATAGTGTTACGGACCGTCCAGGGAGATTTCTGACACAGAGTCAAACAACCGGCATTAACATTTAAACAAATAAATCTTTCTTTACTTTTTAAAAACTCTCAAGTAGCATATCACAGAATTAGGTTCTTTTATAATAGTGCATAGTGACATACTTCTAACCTAATTAGCATCACATACAAGCCTACGCAAACAAGATCAGTTATAAACTAGAGCTAATAGTGTACGAAATGGGAAGAGTTGCATTACAGACTGCTATGTACGACTTGAATGTTAAATAAAAATTTTAATTTATGAATCGATGTTTTGGAGTACCTATTACACTGTCATAAGACTAAGAGAGGGAGTTAGACGAGGCTGAAGACGAGGGAGAAGTGTTCTGCCATTTCTTGCTACTCTAGATGTGTCCCAGTAGCCATGTCTCTTTTTCCTCCACTGGCCTATCTAAGCAGGAATATAATATTTCTTCCCAATAATCTAAGCAGGAATATAATATTTCTTCCCAATAATCTATTTCAGAGGGTGGTCACACGAAGTTATTCAGCTGGGACTGGCTACTACTTTTTTCGGGGGCGGTCCTAATTCCTTGGACTCGGCTCCACCTCCGTTCTTTCCTTGTAATTCGATGCGACTAAGATCACCATTTATACAGCTGGTTCCCCAGAAATAGAACTTAACTTTTCACGGTTTACTGAAATTTGGGGCTTGGAGCACAGGCTGAGACAAAATCGCCTTAACTTTTGAAAATGCCTTTTCACATTCTTCCTTTCACTCATGTCTGACTCATTTCTTTAACAAATCTTTGAGTGGAGCTGCCATTTTCATCTTCCTCACCATCTCATAAAGTGTTTGTTGGATCTCAATATCAATACCTAGGTACACTGGTATATATTGACGAATACCGTACATACTAGAACATTTGCAAAGCAATCGATTCTATAGTTTTCGCTGCGCAGGAGAGGAAAACTGAAAAAAATAACAGAGGGCGTTAGTGCCAAACTAGGGCAAGGAAAAAAAAAATCATACCAAAGAAACCTGCAGCCAAGATACATCACTCGCGAAAAATTCAGGTAGCTATTTTGAATAGTCTTGGAATACCAGCCCCCTAGATATTCCCGCCTCCTCCAAATATCCATATACATACTCACACACACACACACACACAAACACACACACACACACACACACACACACACACACACACACACACACACACACACACACACACACACACAATCAATCAATCAATCAATCATTTCCTATTGCACCCTACGGGATGCATAGGGCCTCGATGAACTCTCTCCACAAATATTTATCTCCTGCTTCTCTCTTCATTGTCCTCAACCAGGTCTCTCTCGGCCTACCTCTGCCTCTTCTTTCTCTAGCAGTCCACTCTGGCACATCCTGTGTTAAACTGCCTTCTTTTCAATATATGTGCCTCAGCCATTTCCAGCGAGACAGTCTCACATAATTCATCAACTCGTTCAACTCTCATAATATCCCTTACTCTTTCATTTGTAATTCTGTCTTGCCACTTTACCCCAAAAATCCTTCTCACTATTTTATTCTCAAGTCGTAATAATTTCTGATCTGTTGCAATTGTACTGTACCATGACTCATGCCAGTAAATTAAAATTGGTCTAACCATGGACTTGTAAATTTTTACTTTAGTATGTACCGAAAGCATATTATTATTCCAAACAGATTTCAACATTCCAACAGCTCGCCAAGCCTGTCTTATCCTATCCTCAATTTCATCGTTTAATGATCCATTAGATGATACTATCGTTCCCAGATATTTCAAATTTTCTACATTCTTCACCACATTTTTCCCAATTACACAATCGATTTGGTTCTCCACATTCATATTAATAATTTCAGACTTTCCACAATTTATTACCAATCCCACCTTTTCTCCTTCCTCCACCAGACAATCAAGCACCCTTTGCATCTCCTAAATACTTCCGCAAATCAGTACAATATCATCAGCATAGTCCAAATCCATCAGCCACTTATTTTCTTTCCAGTTAATACCTGCACCTGTCCTCCTTACAACCTTTCTCATAACATAATCCATAACCAAAACAAACAGCAAAGGCGAAAGAACTCCTTGAATCACTCCTGACCCAACATCAAATGGATCACTCAAAGAACCACCCGCCATTATCTTACAAAGTGTACCTTCATGCAGGCTTCTAATAACATTTACAAACTTTTCTGGTATACCATAGAATCTCATAATTCTCAACATAGCTCCACGTGAAGAAACACTATCAAACGCCTTTTCAAAATCCACAAAACACACACTAAGTGGCATTTTCATCTCATTAGTTTGTTGCATTAGAAGCCTTGCAATAAAAATCTGATCATTACAATCATTTGTCACTCATAGGCAGAAGGAAGAGGAAGGAATGAAGAAAAAAGCAAAAGAGGGAAAGTAAAGTCACCCTTAGGCAGAAGGAAAGGAAAGCATGAGGGAAAGAAAGACAGAAGAGGAAGGAGGGAAGAGAGGAATGGGCAGACACCCAAAGCAGCACTACATCAAGTGAGAGGATGGTGAGCGCCCCCACCTACCACATACTGTATAATCATCATCATCATCATCATCATCATCATCATATTCATATTCATAATAATAATAATAATAATAATAATAATAATAATAATAATTACTAAGGGTCAGTTGGCCAATGTAAGGCAGCTACTGCCAAATTTTGATTAGTCTACAGCTCTACACGAATAAGACAAAGACTAAAAAAAAAAAAAAAAGAACTGTATGAACTGATGGACCGTACCCCCATTTTTATTTTATTTTTCTGGGATTACACCACTACTTATTGTCTGCCCCAAGAATAAGTCACTGTACTGAAGGCGTTTAGGCGTGTACGTGCTTCAGGGCAGCAATCCTCTTTCCCAACAAGAAAAAGTATATATAAAAAAAAGGGAATAACACAAAAGAACACCCAGTTAAACATAAGTTCTTCACTTTCGCAGGGCAACAAAATGCAACAAGTACAAAAACTACAACACAGACGACGAGGCTTACAGGTGGAGAAAAGGAGAGAACAGTTTTGATAGCGATTAACCCTACGGAAAAATCACGAACGATGTGAAAATGGATGCTGTACTGGAAACGTAAGCCCCCTTCCCTCCCCTAGAGAACATGGGACATCAGTGAATAAAATGAAACTAAACTTTAGTAAATTCCACTTTTTTAAACACCTTAGAACCTGGGAATATAGCAACGGAAGTAATAAATGGTACAAACGAATGGGAAAACGGAAAGAGAAAGAAACAAATGTCAAAACGACATTAACTTCCGGCTATTAATTATGGCACCGGAGACAACGGATTTTGTTCCAAGAACTGTGTGGTAACGTTGGCAAATAAGACATAAACAGAGCTTGATAAATCCTAGTTCTGCCCATTCCTTGAGTTCCAATATGCAATGTCCACAGCAAGTACAACAACAGACTGACCAGTAGACAGAGAAAATCTGGGAAAAGTTTTGAATGAGACTTAAAGTGTCGGGCAAAATTTTGGGCTTGAGAAAAAACGAGTGTTGTCCTGGGAATATTTGGGGTAACTCTAGTGGATGACCCCAACTTTAGGCATTCTTTTGGCGATCCAACTCCGAGTCAACTTTTTAAAGATTTGCCGGCATCCTGGGGATTCCTGGGGTTGTGGGAGATGAGGATGTGGGGGCTGGGGAAAGAAGAGAAACTGGGGGAAAGAAGAGGCAGGACGGCAAAAGAAAGCGTAGAAGAGACGAAAAGGGAGAGGCAGGGGTAAAGAAAGAGGAGGCCGAGAGAAGAGGAAGCAGAAAGGAAGGAGGAAAGTGGAGAAAACCAAGGAGGAGGTGGAGGACTGTGGGGGAAGAGGAGCAGAAGGATGATGAGGAATAGTGCTAGGGCATGTTGAATAAGTAGGGATAAAGATAAGGAGAGAAGGGGGAAAGAAAGAAAGGTTAAGGTTGAGGAAAGGAAGGAGGAGGAAGAGGAGGAAGGGGGTGAGAAAACAAGGGAAAGGAGGGTACAGAGGAGGAGGAATGGAGGAAAAGGGAATCTTTGACATGTTAAGTTACAATGTTTGTCCCTAAAGTACATTAATTAATGACCAACTCAAAAATCGACTCCAGTCAATTTCCCCTCTCAATGACCATCAGTCTTTTGAGTGCGATGAACTGATCGTGATTTTGTTTAGTTGTTTAACTTTCTTTGGAAAAGAATGAGTTTCCATTATATAAGCGATAAATTTCTTCTCTCTCTACACAAAAGGAGAGAGAGAGAGAGAGAGAAAGAGAGAGAGATGCGAAACCTCAGACACAGTCTGATCCAAATAATAGTATCTACAATGAAAAATCACGAAATTACGACACACACACACACACACACACACACACACACACACACACACACACACACACACACACACACACACACACACACACACACACACACACACATATATATATATATATATATATATATATATATGTGTGTGTGTGTGTGTGTGTGTGTGTGTGTGTGTGTGTGTGTGTGTGTGTGTGTGTGTGTGCATAATAAATTAATATCAATAATATGAACAGAAATAAACAAAAACAGGAGCACATATTACCACCATCACCTCTTTGTTAATAACACTATATTAGATTTCGTTACATTACATTACGTTATAGCTTATCACATTATATAATACTGCATTACTTCAGATAAGACGAGAGTAGGTAGGCTAGGGTATATTACACTAGACTAAATTGGGTTACGTTAGGTTAAATTAGGTTAGACTGGGCTAGGTTAGGTTAGGTTAGCTTAGGTTAGGTTAGGTTAGGTTGGCTTTGATTAGGTTAAATAAAGCTAGGCTAATCTAGGCTACATGAGGCATAATTAGATGAGACAAAACTAATTAAGGTTAGTCGAGGCGAGATTTAGAGTATGGCAGAGTGGCATACGATAATTTTGAAAAGGAAATATGATACAATACTACAAAACCATTAACTCAGAACAAAAAATGTAAATACTACTCACTCGATACAGGAAGGTCCAGTACAGTCCGGTAATGTCTTCTCACAAATCTTGACCTCAGGACTGTCACCTGGAATGGAGAGAGAGGCACTGTTAGTTTATGACTTACTGTTGATTCCTCTTGTGGGTTACTGATATATCCTTGTTATATTCATCATGTGGTATCTTTACCTTTTGAGTGTGTGCGTTACCTTTAGCTGCATAATACTTTTCAATAGATGTTACCGCACTCTTATGATATCTCTCCATCTATCCATCCAGTCATCTATGTATCCACCGTTATTCTAATTCTATTTCCCATTGAATGAAGTGAAAGAAATATAACATCACCGGCGCTTGATATTGATTTTATTTTTGCTGAGCACTCTCTTTATATCTATCTTTCCATCCATCCATTCATAAATCTCTCTGTCTGTCTGTCTGTTTCTGTCCAAACGTCCATCTATCCATCCACCCATCCATTTATCAGTCTGTCTATCTGTCCATCCATCCATTCATCAATCATCTAATCCACACATCTATCCATCAATCAATCATTCCAACTCTATTTCCCACTAACAAATGAAAATGAAAGCAGGACTGCATTGTTTTCTCATCATTATACTTGGTTACTTGGTCTGAGAATTATAAGCGTCTGTCTGTCTTTTGTGTGTCTGTTGTCTCACTGTCTACGTGTCATTGTCAGTTATCGGCCCTGTAATGAAACTCCTCCCAAATGACTGGTTAGAACTTCATGAAATCGGCATGTAATGTTGCAAACTTTAATTCCGTCACCCCTTCATAAGCTGCATGAATCTCGTTGTCACCCTTCCCCGTCCCTCTCATGATACTTCAGATAAATCATCCATAATTGCTATAATCAGAAATTCACTATGTTTCCATTCATGGGTTACTTGATGGCCAGGCTGAGAAATGAATGGGGTTGGGGATTGAAAATTAAGTTCACTTCCCTGCAACAAACATTCTAAATAGAGTACTGATATTTGAGTTGTTTGGTAATACAGCATTATCGCCCTGGTGTTACTTCAGTACATACCGTTGTTTTTATTTATCAGTAAATCCGTGCGAATGTAGGTTTTTCTAAATGTAGTGATAACACCACCAACACCACCACTATAATCATCACAGCAACCAACCCGATATGCAACGCCATCACCATCACTGCCACCGCCACTCATACCAAACCAATCACAACTTGTGCCATTCACAACCACACAATTACACAAACACGGACATTATTACACATCAACACATGCCACTCACTTCACTCTCTGTCACAGCACGCATCCATACACCCACGGACACACGCATTAATCACCAGTTTTGTGCTTTTGCTTTGTGTTAGCTACCGTTCAACGATTATGTTCAGCTTGGAGGAAGTGTTCAACGACAGAGACAGGAAAACAAACCCTACATTAACCCTTCAGTCCGTTGACATCTCAATTGTTTCCATCCTTACTGCCGCTAAATAATTAATGTTTGAGGAGAGACCATTCATTGTTCAGGATTTAAGACTAACTCCTCTGAACATTTTAGCTCGATGAGGTCTTGCTGCAGACAGAATATTCTACTCAGCTTTGAGGAGAGTTTTTCCAGTTAAGATGTTGCAGTCTATCTTTATCAACGCTTACAGTACGGTTTTTTAATTTAGCGGCATTTGTGTGTGTGTGTGTGTGTGTGTGTGTGTGTGTGTGTGTGTGTGTGTGTGTGTGTGCGCGCGTGTGTGTGTGTCAGAGAGAGAGAGAGAGAGAGAGAGAGAGAGAGAGGATCATTTATTTGGTTTCGGTTCATCACTACAGCTTAATGTTCATCGTTAATCTCTCTCTCTCTCTCTCTCTCTCTCTCTCTCTCTCTCTCTCTATATATATATATATATATATATATATATATGTATGTATGAATATCTAAAACGAGGATTATGAAGATTTTAAAAGTAATGAATCGTAGCAAAAAAGAACATTAAAGATAAGTATTTTCTGTATTAAAAACCTCATATATACCAAAAAACTCAAAATCTAGAAATCCATAATAATTTATAACAGCATGAAAATTTACAACCATGCCGTGGTCGTATTCACATTATTTTTGTGTTCTTACAGCTGAACATCCCTAATGGAAATACTAAAACAATAGCCTTTATGTTTTATCACAATGGACAAGATGATATTGGAAGAGAGAGAGAGAGAGAGAGAGAGAGAGATACAACATTTAAAAAATGCAAAAAGCCTCGAAAAGCAATACCAAATTATTTTTACAACAAGTGAAAAGCGAAAGAAAGATCACATGAGGTAAAAAAAAAATAATAATAAATCTAGAGAAAAGTAACAGCAAACTGATAGAGATGAAAATTGCGAGTGGAAGGCATGAGAGGAAACTGCCAATAAAAGACAGAGAGAAAGAGAGAGAGAAAAAAAGGAACAAATAAGAGAGAAAGAGGGAGTACGAAAAACAGAGAAGGAACGTTTGAGAGAGAGAGAGAGAGAGAGAGAGAGAGAGAGAGAGAGAGAGAGAGAGAGAGAGAGACGATACAGCCTTTAAATTAAAATAATAATAATAATAAATGCCAACTAAAATAAGAAATATACATAAGAAATCAGTCCACGAGAGGTGTGGAAAAATGACCGGAAACTGATGGAGATCAAAAGGACAGGGAAGGGAAACTGCCAATATTGGGTAGAGAAAAATGAGAAGGCAAATAGGAGAGGGAAAGACTCAGAAAAAGGGGGCTAGGGCAAATTTGATAGAGAGAGAGAGAGAGAGAGAGAGAGAGAGAGAGAGAGAGAGAGAGAGAGAGAGAGAGAGATTGTGACAGGGAGTATGTGGGACTGTGGGTGTGTATTTGCAAAAGCGAATATGATAAATTGAGTTTGAATTTTTTCCTACAATTCATAATTTTATTTACATAAAACATGGTTATATATATATATATATATATATATATATATATATATATATATATCTATATATATATATCTATCTATCTATCTATCTATCTATCTATCTATATATATATATATATATATATATTTAATTAATTAATTAATTTATATATGCATACATACATGCCTACATATACATATATACTGTACATACATATATACATAAATATGCATACAGACAGATTAAACTGACAGATAGGTAGACAGATATAACTAAAGCCTAGAAGGCTGCAAAAGTTTCCTTCCCGAAAACTGACAAATGAATGGTCTAGATTCGTCGATCCATTGCTTTAAAGACTGAGGAATACAGCTTTAGGAAGATAGTTCCAGAGTTAGTAATATCAGCATGTGCAGGACTGGGAATATCGGATATGTCATGCATTGCAGAATAAGTCATGCATTTCATAACCGGACAGAAATGATGAGTGAGAGACCAGAGGGACTAGCAGTCCAACCCAAAATGGACGCGGAGTTCTGAAGAGTACTGACTATGGGTTTACATTATTTCTCTTTTGCCTATACAGCAGTGAAGTGTTATTACAATGATGACTTTCTTTTTATGAACGAGAATTTCCAGATCAGTAACATTTCCTTTACAACAAGTCTTCCAAACCACTTTACCACTTTACTTTGGCGTAAAGTCAAGTTGCTGAGTTACGGCTCTTAGGTTGTGGCGCAAGGCACAGAATATGGCCAATGTCACGAAAGACGATGATTTGAGTTTAATAAACAGCAATGTTTGTTTCCTGTTCATGCTGACATGAATCCAGATGATTTATTCTAAATTCACATTATTATAGCACATTGCTCTGCTTGATAAATTGCCATGAAACTCATGGTGAAAATTAGCCTTAGTGCAAAATCGTCCGTTTTCCTCCTCAAGGACAGAGTATTAACTGATCCGACGAGAGAGATGATTTTATAAAGACAGGGCAGACAATTTTCCTCTGTTTGTAAACAATATAAACATGCGTATTTACCCCCAAATGGAATACTTTACGAAATGAAGCATATTGATAAGTGCATTATTCTCCTCTAATGTTCCTCCAAAGACGTGGCTCAGTTCCAGTAACCAGAATTTATTTTCTACAATACTCGCATATCTCTTGCATAAATACAGTAGTCATTAACCAAAGTCCTCTAACCATCTCTGTACGGAGTAACGAAATAGTACAACTTAAAAGTGAGGATATATGATAGTACCGTTTGGAGATTTTCTCACCTGCCATTAATAAAATAGAGAGGGGAATAATCTTGCATTCCTGTTCTGTCTTTGTCTCTGTCTGTCTGTCTCTATCATTTTACCTATCTATCTATCTATCTATCTATCAATTCATCCATCTATCTATCTATTATATATATATATATATATATATATATATATATATATATATATATATATATATATATATATATATATATATATATATATATATATATATATATACAGTATTTATATATTGTGTGTGTGTGTGTGTGTGTGTGTGTGTGTGTCAATCAATCTATTTATCAAAGTATATTGCCTCTTTTTTCATATCCTGTGTTTCGTTTGTAAACATAAAGGCGGACGTTGCCTAGCCGTGTGCTGCATCATCATAAAGGATGTACTGTATACTGTGTTAATACAGCAGGCTAACTAGAATCAAACACATCATATTTTACAGCCATGTCACTCACCTCATCATGAAGAGAGGCATACCCAGGACGTCATGACATTCCCATAAATTGGTGTTACCTGAACGACTGATACAATAATACTTGGAAAGTAATGCAAGCTAAAACAGCAGGGTGGGCGAAATTCAAGTATGTTTATTTGTACGGGGTTTTGGGCTGGCTGAGTCGGTGGGGCTGTAGCTTCATTGTCTCGAGATATCTCCATAATACAATACAGTAAATGAACACAGAATAACAAGCACATGTATCACATGCTTGCTGTGATACCCAACTGTTTAAATTATTTACATTATTTCATCTCTGATTATACATTAAATCAGTAAAAGTAATTCCTTTGTCCTTTAACACATTGTTCCCTCTACACCCAGACCACTCTCCACACATACACCACACCACCCATCAACTCCGCCCATATTCCTGCACCTCCCTTCTCTCTCATGTAAATAATCGAGGACCTAGTCTGCGAAACTTGGTGAGTTCAGGCCTCCCACAACAACAGCGTTGGCAAAGCTAGGTGATAACGCTGGAAACTTGGCCAGTTGTACATACAGGTACACATGTAAGCGCTAAGTATCTGTACAAAAATGATTTGTTCATAATGGGTGCATTGTGTACAAGCATGGTATCAATGTATTTACTGACACTATACAAATGAGCATTAATCCCTTTTTCTGTACAATATTGAGGCTTTGCTATAATAACAGATATAGTTTTTATATACTTTTAGCTCATGCAACGGGACAAATGAATTAGCTGCGCATCTCATGTAAAAATAAGCAGAGAGAGAGAGGGGGGGGGAAGGGGGTACCGGGAACAAGAACGACTGTGGTAGGAGAAAGCCATGGGAATAATAAACAGGAAGAGGAATGGGTGTCAAGGGGGAGTGAAAGATGCTGAGGAAAAGTAAAAGAAGGTGAGTGAAAATGTGCGGATAAAATAAAGGGTGGAAGAATAGGGGAGGAAGGGAAGGAATTACCTGGAGCGAGAGGGAGAGAGAGGGAGGCAGTTTTGGGTAAGGGAGGGAGCGGTAAAGAGAAGGAACGGGTAATAAAGGTGTGAGAAATGGGGAGAGCAGCAGTGGAGAAAAAGAAAAAAAAATCAGAAGAATGGAAGAGGGGACGAGGAGGAGGGTAGAAGGTAAAAAATCGGAAATGGGGTGCTTAATGGAGGGCAGAAAAAAATGATAGAAGAATGAGTGGAATGGGAGAAGGGAGTGGTAAAGTTAATGAGTAGCAAAGAAGATGATCAGCTGACGGCAAAAATGGACGGAAAAAAGAACAAAAAAGACGAAAAAAGGGAGGGTGTAGGACAAAAGGAAAATCGGGATCTCAGCTAGGGCCTGAAAGAGAGAAATAAGGGGGAGAAATAAACGAAAGGAGGGAGTAAACGATGGAGAGGGGGAGGAAAGGAGGAGGGAGTACATATATGTACACACACACACACACACACATATATATATATATATATATATATATATATATATATATATATATATATATATATATATTATATATATAAATATATAATATATATATATATATATATATATATATATATATATATATATATATATATATAATATATATATATATATAATATATATATATATATATATATATATATATATATATATATATATATATATATATATATATATATATATATATATATATATATATATATATATATATATATATATATATATATATATATATATATATATATATATATATATATATATATATATATATATATATATATATATATATATATATATATATATATATATATATATATATTTAAATAACACAACAGGGGAAGGAAAAACAAATGGGGAAAAAAAAATCCATACACCAGATTACTGGTGTCCTCTATTCATAAAATATCTGTAACAGTTAGGCTTGAACAGTTGTGGGTTGAAATTTGGAGGAAAATAACTCTGGGGAAGCGAGTTCCAGAGAGATGTAGTTCGGGGAATGAAAGAATTCTGATAGGCAGAAGTTTTGCAATATGGTTGAGTGACATTCCAGCCATGAGCGCTACCAGATGCCCGTGTAGCACGAGGGAAGGCATGGAGAGGTGGCACCATGGACGCAACTTCGTCTGAGCATTTGCCAAAAAAATATCTGTAAAATAATGCAAGGGAGGCAACATTCCTTCTTACTTGCAGGGGAGGTAGTTTATATGTAATGGCAGGGTTGTTAATGATTCTAACAGCTTTATTCTGAATTTTGTCTAGTTGTCTTAATGCAACCTCTCCACAACCATTCCACAAGGGTGAGCAATATTCAAGCTGAGAGCGCACATGACTCTTATAAATTACAGCTAACTGCTCATCGGCGAAGAAGTTACGGACTCTGTACAATAATCCAAGTTTCTTTGAGGCGGTTTTAGCAAGTGATCTGACATGAGAGGTCCAGCCGAGGGCACTGTTAAGTGAGACACCAAGAATTTCAATAATTTTGGAGATGGGAATATTAGTAGCACTGAAGGTAATGTGCGAATCTGGCAATATCTGTCTATTAGTAAACTGTATATATTTAGTTTTACTAGCATTAAAAGAGACGAGGTTGTTTTGTCCCCATTCACTGATTGTAGCTAGATCTTGATTTATGGAGATGGCTGTACTGAGTTGAGAGGTAGAGATATTAGACTCTGTAAATGGATGTCTGAGTGTGAATGAACTATGTAGTGTTGAGTCATCTGCATATGAGTGAACGGGATTGTGAGTGACAGATAAGAGATCATTAATATGAACCAGAAATAGGGTTGGCGCCAGAACTGATCCCTGCGGCAGGCCGGCGTTAGTTGAGTGGAAATTTGAATATACATCATCTACTTTAACTCTTATTTTCCTGTCACTAAGATAAGAAGAAATCAAAGGAACAAAAGACGTTAGTCCATAGCAAGGGAGTTTGAACAGCAGGGAACGGTGCCATACTCTGTCGAAAGCTTTGGAGATATCAAGAGCTACTGCATGAGTTTCTCCAAAAAGATCAATTGATTGATGGATGGTATGAGTTAAGAGATTCAGTATGTCAATGGTGGATCTTTCGTGGCGAAAACCGTATTGTCTGTCACTAATTAAGTTGTTGGATTCAAGATATTTAACAATATGCTTATTAATTAAAGTTTCAAATACCTTACCAAGAGCAGATGTGACAGCTATTGGTCTGTAATTGGAGGGGTCAGACGAACTTCCTTTCTTCGGAACTGGGTGGATATTGGCTTCTTTGCATGAAGTTGGGAATAAAGAAGTACGTATGCATAGTCTGAATAATTTGGCTAGGACAGAGGCAAGTTCAGGGGAACACTTTTTCAAAACAATTGGCGGAATTCCATCTGGGCCTGGAGCTTTGTTGGTAGGTAAATTGTCTAGGATGGATTTTACGAATCTTGTCTGTATTTTAAGTGGGGCAATTTCGGGAGAATCAAGTTCCAGTACTGAGACATTCCGGCTGGTATCATCTATGGTAGAGTTTCTTGCAAAGGTACTAGCAAAGATATCTGCTTTCCCACGTGGGTCATTTGTAATATTGCCATCTGAAGATTTTAGTGGGGGAATGGAAGATGACTTGTTAAAGTTATTATTGAAAGAATTAAGAGTTGACCAGAATATTCTATTGTCATTAGGGTTGTTAAGTAGTTTTGATGCTTGCTTTTGAAGAAAGTTTGATTTAGATAGATTTAATACAGCTTTTGCATGATTTCTAGCAATTTTAAATTGGGAGTGTGATTCAGATGTTTTTGATTTTAAGTAAGAGTTATATGCTAATGACTTTTGGGCTGTTGCTCTAGCACAATTGCCATCAAACCATTTTGGAGAGTTTGATCTTTTAGTGAATTGTTGACTTGGTATGAATAAATCCATACCAGCTAGTATTAAGTCGCAAATGTGGGACTGGGTAGAATTCGGATCACTAGAGAAGAAAGACTGCCATGGAACATCAGCAAGATAATTTCTAAATCCATCCCAGTCTGCCCTATCAAAGTGCCATCGGGTCATCCTGACAGGTTCGGAATGGGGAGGTGTAGGAGGGTTAACTAATGAGGCTTTGATGAGATATATATATATATAAATATATATAAATATAAATATATATATATATATATATATATATATATATATATATATATATAATAAAAATAATTTGGCGCTACGCCAGATATCCCCGAAGGGCTAAGGCGTTGCCCCTGGGAAGCACCGCCGGATTAAGGGGGGGGCCCAAGGGGCCCGGGCCCTGGGCCACCCACCAAGAGGGGGCCTCCCACCAGAGCAACTTGTGTTCATTTCATTTCGTGTTTATGCATTACATATTACAGCATTGGATGAATAGTCCCCGTTCAGTATTTCCTAACTAAAAGTATCCTATTTATATATTAGGATTTAGGTTACCAGTCTGTGGTGTATGCCATTGGGGGAGTTGGAAAGGGGGCCTCCCTTCCAAGCGGGCCCCGGGCCTCCCACATGCTTAATCCAGCCGTGCTGGGAAGAGGACTTTAGACTGGAGCGTGTAGCATTTTATGACCGGATCCCCTTCCTGATGTCTACCAGTGGCCCTTGGGTGGATTCGATCCTCCGACCCTTCAGTCAGAGCGGAGCGCTTTAACTCACTAAGCCACGGCTGACACACACACACACACACACACACACACACACACACATATATATATATATATATATATATATATATATATATATATATATATATTGTATATCCATCCATCCATCAGCCAATCCTACGTTGCCCCATGAGGAGCGTAGGAGCCCGGGGCTAGGCATTGGTGCTGACATTTAAGATGAGAGTGACCAACCTCACTCATCTCTGAGTGGCATTACGTGAGCAATAAACCCCAACCACCCCTTGGATATAAACCTTCACCGGCTCAATCCGATTGGAGCACAATAATTACCCACTAAACCACCAGGCGCCAAAATTTGGTTATATGGTTACCACCCAGCGTAGTAAATAGTTTCCTGATATACAAGAAACCATTTAGCTTGTCACTCAGTGTAGAGTCACCAATAGGCAAAGGAAAGAGGAAAGAATGAAGGAATGAAAGACAGTAGAGGGAGTGTAAAGTCACCCGTAGGCAGAAGGATGAGGAAAGAATGAAGGAAAGAAAGATAGAAGAAGATGGAAGGAAAGAAGGATGGAGGAGAGGACAGGGCAGTCACCCGAGTGCAGCACTACATCGAGTGGATGGTGAGCGCCCCCACCTACCACAATATATATATATATATATATATATATATATACCGGTACATAGATAGATAGATAGATAGACAGATAGATTATAATGATCAAATGAAACAGATATGGAGTCATAGATCTGTGAATTTTCATGGAGCTCCCCTAACTATTTCTCAACGAGGCCTCCCAAAAACTGCATAATATCGTATGGCGACAGCATAAACAGAGTAACTTAGACGTCATGAAACTGTATGTCTTGGGTTTACGATCGGGATGCGTTTTTGAAAACCCATCTTTAAAATTATTTAACATTGTAGCGCTCGCTAAAGCTAAAAAAGAAGAAGAAAAAAAATGGTATTATAACGAGAAATATGGCATCACTGTGATCGTATAAGTGATATAAATGGTCATACAGTTGTTAAAGCTGTCGATGGCCCTCTTTACGTCACTTGCAGGTGAACGCAAAGTCTTGTAGCAGTTTTCTGACAATATATTAAACACCGTCTTGAATCAATATACAGCGACACCGGACAACTCCATGTCCTTCCCCAGACCTGTATAGACAGCTACTGATCGCCGGTTCTCATCCGGCTAAGGGCGGTGGTCCCGATCACAGAGGCATGAATCACTCAAGGTAGACACAATAATCCGCTCATCATAGACATAACACTGTGTGGGCGTTGACGCCCTATTTGGATCCTACTTACAACTATTTTCAACTACTTACAACTACTAACATACTTTATCTACATACTATATAATATCTACTAAAAGGTTACAAACAATTTTCCCCATCATCAAAAAGTGTGTCTCCTGACATAGTGGTGGGTCATCAAATCATAATATGGTAAGAATGCAAGTGGTCTGAGTAACAGTGAACCGGGACTACATGGGAGTACAATAATAAATGAGATATTGCTACATAATTCACAAAGCTGGATGTAAGAAGGATCAATATATTTACAGTACAAATTTCCTCCAGAACTGAATTATTGAACTCTGACCCGTTATTAGTTAAAATTACTTCCGGTGTTGTGAAAGGGTAAATTACTGAATTAATAAAGGCATGTGCTACTGTATTAGCAGACTTTTCACGCAATGGAACTAAGATAACAAATCTAGAGAAATGATCGACTGCCACTAACAGATAAACGAAGCCAGATTCTGTACGAGGCAGCTTCAGAAGATCGAGAGAGACAGTTTGCCAAGGTTTTGATGGTACTGGGTACTGCAATATAGGAGCAGGTTGACTGGCTGTCCCCTTGTGACGGGCACATGATAAACATGCATCGCAGTGCGCTTCTATATCCTTTCACATAGTGGGCCAATGATATGACAGACGTGTTTGCCGTAAGCTTCTGTCTTTGCCAGGGTGTGATGCATGAGGGATGTCGTGGATTAAATGGAGGGCAGCAGGAATTTAGTCTGTTGGAATGACTAGTTGCTTAACTTCGCGATGAGATACTTTGTTACCTGTCAACACTGAGATTTTATAGAGCAATTCATTGTTGAGGAAGAAATCTGATACAGGGACTGGTAACTATGGCAGAGAAGAATCATCGCCTGACTCTAGGAAATATATGACCTGTGATCATACGGGGTCCTCACGCTGGAACCTACGTAGTGTGTCATAATTGAACACTAAGTTTAGACCGGTGTAGACTGTGGCAACATGCCACGAGACGGCATCGGCTACGACATTGGATTTTCCAGGAACGTATTCAAATGTCGGATTATAGTCAGTCACAGTCACTGCCCAACGTGCAAGTCGACCGGTAAGGTTGCGTCCCTGAAACAAGTCACATAAGGGAAGATGGTCTGTTTGGATGTGAACAGGATATCCGTAGCTGATGTCGCGGAAATATTTTAGGGACCAGACCACGGCAAGGGCTTCCCAGTGAGTTACACTGTAATTCTTTTCCACGGAGCTTAGCACACGGCTAGCATAGGCAATGACACGTTTCTTTCCTTCGGAGTCATACTGCATGAGAACGGCACCTAGGCCTACTCCGGAAGCATCAGTACAGAGAAGAAATGGTTTAGAATAATCAGGGAATGCCAAAACTGGTGATTGTGCTAGAGCAGTTTTCAGTGTTGTGAACGCGATTGCCTGTTCATCAGCTCACACAAAAGGCGCATCCTTCTTTACCAATTTTGTTAACGGCACAGCCATCTTGGCGTACCCTTTTATGAACCTTCTATATTACCCACTGAGACCGAGGACACTGCGTACAACATCGGTGTTGGTTGGAGTTGGGTAATTCGTCACGGCTCTAACCTTGTCATCTGATGTGTGAATTCCGTGAGCGTCAACATGTCCTAGGAATTGTAGTTTTTTACGTAAAAAGTTACACTTTGATAGTTTGATTTTAAGTCCAGCTTGGTTGAGTCTAGTGAACACTTCGGCTAACTTTTCTAAGTGTTCCTCCACCGAGTGACTAGCGATTATGACATCATCTAAATAAGCAAAAACTGAGTGACCTATCATGCCAGCAAAAACTGTATAAATTAGTCGCATGAACGCTGAAGGTGCATTTCTCAAACCGAATGGAAGTCTACAGAATTGGTAATGACCGGATGGAGTACTGAAGGCAGTGATGTGACGAGATGATTCTTCCATCTCGACTTGCCAATAACCACTTAAAAGATCTAGGGAGGAAAAAACACAATTGTTTTCGCCTAAGGATTCCAGCAAATTAGTGAGTACAGAAATTGGAAATCTGTCCAGGACAGTCAGTGCATTCACGCATCTGTAATCTATGACTGGTCGTAACTCACCACCTTTCTTTGGAACCAGAAATAGTGGGCTGTTCCACGGGCTATCAGAGTGTTCAATGACCTCATTATCCAACATGTCCTGAGTAAGACGATCGGTTTGTTGACGTTGGCTATGTGGTAAACGGTAGGCACGTATATATACTGGCTGAGCACCTGGCTGTAATGTAATATTATACATAACCAAATTTGTTTTGCCCATATTCTCACCGGGTAGGGCTACTACTTCGCGATAGTCTCGCAAGAGATTAATTAATTGATGTCGGTGTTCCGTGAAATCACTTTGTTTCACATGAGATTCAAGATTAGATGGAATACTGGTGGACTAAGCAACTGAGCACACATTGGCAACAGGGTACGGGAAATCCTTGCACACGCGTACGGCTGCTGGGTATACCAAGAAATCACCAATCTGAGTTCCCGTTCATAAGATGTAAGTGGCGTTTGTTGTGTTTGCAATATACAAGTAGCATAAACCATCCTCCAGCACCGTACACGACACTGACTCATAAGCTAAGCCATTCATACAACACGTCTCAGGTAAGGTTAGTACATTCACTCCCGCTTTCGCACCCACAACACGAACAGAGACTTTGGTAAACTTGTGCGGCAACAAAATTGTGCACTGATTTGTTACTGCGCGTCTTATCTCTGCGTGTTGTAAAACATCAATCACACTATCTGAGGTAGTTAAATGAGACATGTCTGAGTCGGCGAGTGTGCCACTGTCAGAGGGGTTGATATGATCTATAATTGAATGCTCAGAGGATGTAGTACTAGATGGTATTGTACCTGGCTGTTCAGGTAATGGCGTGCGTATTTGGTTACTCTTGACTACTGTTGGAATCATGTGAGACTTAATAACTGAGTCGGTTTGGGAAAGTACCGGACGTGGATATTCCATATTAGATATTGAGAAACCATTGACATGTACACAACGAGAAGCAGGGAGGAGAGCAATGGCTTCTTGGGCCATTGTCGAAAAGCCAATAAGAGTATCCGCTGGATACCTAAGATCATTAGTGACATGAAACTCTACGTCAAAGGGTCTTAAGGCTTTATCAAATTGTACTTCTAGTGTGATCTTTCCTTTGACCAGAAATTCTGAGCCATCCACACCGCATAGGCGAATGTCAGGTGGTTCGAGGAGCCCAACTCTTTTAGTTATTTTCCTAATGTTGTTTAAAGAGGTATCTGAGATTAGATTTACCACAGATCCACTGTCCATAAAGAAAGAGCTTTGTACCCCTTTGCTCCATCCTAGAATTAATAAGCCTGAAGATGTTATAGGTCCTACCTGATGAATGGAGAGTTGATTTTCATTACCTTATTTTCAGACACCAGAGGATCTTCTACTGTTAGGTTATATTTCTCCGATCCTAGCGCTCATCTTCCCCCAACTGACGGCTCTTAAGGTAACGGCACTCGTCCGTGGAGTGAGTTGTGCTATTCTTATGGTACTTGCAAGTTAGACGTTGGCACTGCGAAGGTGCGCGCGGGCGTTCCCGTGAGCGAAAACGTCTTTCTTTGCGTGCACAGCTAGACTCTCTATGACCTACATTACCGCAGTGCCAGCACGCAATTGAGAATTGTTTGCTTCATCGCAGAGTTGAATTGTCATGACCGCTAGAAGGTGAACGATAATGTGAGTGAGACCGATTACTAGGTTTGGCTCTTGTAGTTGGCCGTGAACGCGAGGAATCAAATGAAGTGATGCAGGTGTGTAGTACTCTCACAGTATCACTTGCAGAGGGAGAGGGTGAACTGTAAGTATCGACCTGGCGAGTGAAGTCTGTTCCTGACCTCTCAACAATTGTTTTACTAACATCCATTATTTTGTCTCCTGGTTTAAAGCCAACTTGTAGTGCTATTTGTTTTTGGGAGTCCGAAAGCCAATTGAGAAATCTAAAGTAACCAAACAAGTCTGCAAAATTATTTCATGTAATCATGATGTCCCCTTTGTGTTCTGTTACCCATTGAGTACCACGGAATAATTGGCGCAACTCTGAACTCGTCGCCCTCATAGTAGCGGCTGCCTCAATTACTTTTGCATGTTGGGGAGGTACCTTCATGTCTTCCTGCATTTGCTTGAGGAGATTAGTTAATCCTATAAGGGATGCAGAATTGGAATGTTGGCAACAGTATTGAATAAGCCGTTGGCTAAATGTGTCAAACGTTTGACAATCTTCGAAGTGCCCCGCACAAATAGCAGCTCCTATTAATGATCTGCCATGATGAAGTCAACTGAGAAGATATGAAACTTTCAAGGATTCATTTACAATCTGGCGATTATGAAGGTCGTTTTCGACCTCTCTGAGAAAATCGTAAATCGAAACAGTACTATCCTCTCCTGTTAATTTGGGTCTATTCACAGCATCTAAATATATAGATTGAGGAGATGGAGGGTTCTGAGCCACCATCATAAGAAGAGGGTGAGACTGCAAAGGTGAGGAAGTAGGCACGGTAGTGAACTGAGACGGTGTGTGGGAAGGAAGTGTCGTGGTGGTAGTGGTGTGTGTATGTGTAGTAGTAGGGAGGGATAAAGACTGTGAAGAAGACTGAGTGGTTTCAGGAGAATCAGTTGGAGAAGATGATAGAGTATCTGGAGTTAATATATCTGGATTTAGGGTAGGAGTAACAGGTGTAGGAGAAACAGGTAGGAACTCACGGTTGGTTTGGAATAAGATCTGCCACTGCGAAGATTTACATCATCACTACATACAGCGTTATCCGTGTTACCGTCAGGTTCAATAGGTGAGAGATCTACCCTTTTAAAAAAGGACAACCCTTTAACCGCGGGCATTGTTTTGACCCGACTGGCTTCTCCCGTGGGGGTGCCACCAAAATGTAAACAAACCTTTAAACCTTTATAACTCTGCAAAGAATAAAGCTAAAGCAAAAAATAAGGTACCATTAGAAAGTACTAACCTTCAGCTTTGCAGTGATGTAGGTTTCATGACTTTGTGGACTTTCACTGGACGGGCAGTGCCGTTAGAAGTGAGCGATGTAAAATCACTATTTTTCGCCCCACACACCAGTACCAAATGCAAACCACTCTCTGATAATAGTACTGTAAACATATATGAACACTGCACATACGATAAACACCCACTCTGTGTTCACTGAGGTAGGTAAAAGGCACTGTAATTGCCCGCACGTCACTGCCGCATCACACGATCACTGACGTTTGGTTAGCGGCGATGTTTTCATTATTTCTAACTTCTATTACTATTTTACATATAATCTGGGCAATATACATTATATTTACACTGCACTTATTACTATATTGCATCACTGTCGCATCACAGAATCACAGCAGTGCCACAGATTTTCTTATTACCATATCACTTATATACTGGCCATATTTACATAATTTTCTAGATAAACTATCTCTTTTTACTATATTATACAATTATTGGTAAAGCACGCCACTGTCGCTTCACAGAATCACAGCAGTGCCACAGATTTTCTTGTTACCATATCACTTATTATACTGGTCAATATTTACATTGTTTTCTAGGCAAAATATCCCTTATTACTACATTATCCCTTATACAATTATTGGTAAAGCACGTCACTGTTGCATCACTGTATATCACTGTCACTGTCAGTATTTACTCAGAGAGTGGTACTCGGCAAAGCAGGGAGTCACACAGAGAGCGACTTGGCATTCCTGGCACTAGTGTGTGCTCATTTTTCTCGCCCGAGGCCTCCGTGTGGTGTTATGACACTCTGCAGCAGCCCTGTGACAACCTGCCGCCTGTGGTGAGAGGCAGTTTCACAAGCTGGTGCCGGGTCATGTAATTGTGGCACTCAAGACGGTCAGGTTGTGTATCAGAGTGTCGCCTCGGGACCAATGCCGTCACCTGACCAAATCTTGCAAGCAGCTGCTGCATGACAGTCTTGAAGAACTGTCTCAGGGATGGTTGCCTTATGCCCCTGACTTGTGTCTTGTAGAGGAGGAAGGCGTTGAGCATGCACATATCGAGCATGTGGAGGCAAGCCTTCCTGTACCATCAGGTGTTTCTCCTGAGACAGTCTATCTCGCCAATCATCATGTCAGACTTATCAACAAGTCTCATGTTTATATTATAGTCAATGACGGCATCTGGCTTCATGATTGGCTCTCCTGTCCTGTAGCTGACCTTCCCAGTTCTCTGCAGTTCCCCCTTGTGGATGGTGCTGAGCATATTCACGACCTTCTTGTCGTGCCACCTGATCGCCAGAAGCTTGTTAGACTTCTTCAGGTGCACATCTCCCTTGGATGAGGATGATGCTTCAGGGAAACTTGGCCACTCTTTCCTGTGGCTCCGTACAGTGCCAACAGTACCGATGCCGTGTTCAGCCAGGTATTTGGCGAGTTTCAGTGCTGTGTAGTAATTGTCCGTGTACAGCACATGATTCCCACCAAAATACCTCTCCATCAGCAATTTTACTACGGAGCCAGAGAAGCCAAGGGGGTCGTTCCTGTTCACGGCCATTGTGCTAGCAGAGTAGATAACGAAATCAAGGATATACCCCATCTCACAGTCACACAGCACAAAGAACTTTATTCCAAAGTGGTGGCATTTGCTGGGGATGTACTGCATGAATTTGAGACGTCCTTTGAACAATACCAGGGATTCATCTATGACGACTTTTTGCATAGGACGGAAAAATCACATAAATCGATCCCTAATCTTGTTGAGGAAATCCCTCACTTTCCACAAAGGGTCAGTTTGGGACGGGTTTTCATTGTCAGCAAAGTGCAGGTATCCTAGTAGCTGTCGGAACCGATCTCGTGACATGTACTTCCCGAATGTTGGGGTTGAAGTGATGTCATCAACCAGCCAGGACTCCTCCAACTCATGTTTCTTGATATGGGGCATCAAGAACATGAGAGCAAAGAACACATACAGCTCTCTGATCCCTACAGGCAACCACGACACCTGCTTTGGTGAGCCAATAGGTCCCAGCCCTTCTGTTGCACACTGAGCTGCATACCTATTGGTCTCATCGCTGACAAATTGCATGATTTCGTCATCCACGAAGGCCAGGAAGTAGTCCACAAAGTCATCTCCTTCATTGCATGGGAAGGCAGGCTGTATTCCGGCGTTTGTCATGTCAAACGGCGGATTGTGTGGCTGAAAATCAGCACCGTCAGACCACACAAATGCATCCACTTTCCCGGTGCATGGTTCAGTGGCAGTGTCAGGTCGAGTTGCACTCTTTTCTCGGTGAGAAGGAGTTGAGGTGGAGGCAATGGGTGAGGCAGGAGGTGAGTGGGAGGGGGGTGAGTGGGGGGGGGGTGAAGGGGAGGGAGCTGGGCGGTGGGCAGGCAGGTGGGTTGCTGACCTGGTGTGTGGTGGAGCCTGACCTCCCTTTGTTCCCCGTTTATCACCCCGCTTTGCCCTCTGGCTGCCATGCATCCCCTTTGTTCTAGCTTGGCCTGCCCTGCTTACCCTGCCTGCCCGGCCTGCCTTCCTTCGCTGTGCAGGCTCTGGGAATTCATATTCCTCCAATGATCTTGACTGAGGAGAGGGCACAGCAGAAGATGAAGATGATGTGAGGGCAATAGGGCTAGGGGAACGGGAAAGTGGTGGGAAATGCTTGCTAGGGCCGGGTGTAGGAGACGTAGCTCTCCGCTTCACTCCCTTCCCACGTGCTACACCCATTTTCCCCATGGGCGCCTTCCCTTTTCCAGAGTAAGTTGTGGGCGGTGGGGGGGAGACAACCTGTACAATTTCATCACTGTCACTGCCCAATTGTTCAACCATAACCAGTTCCCCAGCAATAAGTGCATAATCATCACTGCTTGCGGTAAGTGTATCACTCTCACTGCCACAATCCATTGTGGTACTCACAGTTTTATCAAGCTCTGTCCTAATTTCTGGGGTGCTCAACCCCTTCTGCCTCGCCGTCAGGAGTTCCTTCTTCGGTGTAGAGGTCGAAGGCACACTAGCACCAGGAATTTCCGAGGAGGAAGCGAGTGATGATGACTCGGGACGGATCGCCATTGTCACGCACAGAGCTGGACAGATACTGACTGATGCATGTCTGGGCAGGGGTGGGGGGGCCCCTTGGGGGTGGGAGGAGGGAGGTGGGGGAGGGCTGGCGTGAAAGAACTTGATAGCTACTCTTGCGTGAAACAATTGGCGGACAGAAAAAACGCGCGGTGTTCAAAATATTCACGAGCATTCCAGAATGACACCCGCGGTTTGGTCCAGTTTTTTCAATGTCATTCTGGAATGACACCCACGGTTAAAGGGTTAACAGAGTAGAAAGTAAGCAAATATAACTAAATAAACAAATGGATGAATAAATGAGAATAAATAAATAAAAACATTTGTAATCTGTGAAGAAATGATTTATATACAATGAATAAGAGTGAAATGAATGCGTTATTTACAGCTGAGTATGAGTGGGAGAAAATGGGATGAAGTAGGAGTGAGTGAACGAAAAATTCTGACTGAATGAAAAATGAAAAAATGCAATAAATGGATGAGAATAAATGGTGAAAATATCACAATCTATAGAGACAGCTTGGCTTCTCTGTAGAAAGGATTAATCAATGTCATGGAAAGAGGAATTGCATGAAAATGCAGGTAGGAAATACTTTGCAGTGAGATGCGGTCTGTCCCAAGGCTGAAGAAAAAGTGAGGCTCTCGTCTCCTTGTGATTGGGTGGAAGTGTCTGTGACGTCACTGGGTGCGTTTCTCCACTGGGCAGAACGAGAAGCTGATAGGAGCAGAAGACTGTGACATAGCTCGGTGTGACTGGCCACGCTCCCTGGGTGACGTCAGTGTGTGTGGTGGGTGGGGAAAACGATGACATAACGGCGTCGGGCGGCGGTTGAGGGCTGCTTCCTGGAGTGGGGTCTGGGGTGGAGTTTGTGGGGGCTGAAACTAACCGTTACAGCAGGCTGGACAGGAACACAGGCAGGCAAAGGCAGGTTGTAGGTTGATAGGAGCAAGAGTCTTGCGTGGTTCACTGGTTGTGGTGGCGTGGTGATAGGTGGGGCGTTGATGTGGAGGAAATTCTCAAAATTACATCAAAACTGCCAGAACGATTCCACACAAAGACTGTAAACAGGGCTGGAGGCTAGGGTGGAGATAGGCTGTGTGTCGTCGTGGGAAGAACAGCAGACAGTAGCGTGGGAAGACAGACACAGCTGTCACGAATCAAAGTCACGACATTTCCATTTTGTGAGAAGCCACGAACTATTAGTGGAAAACTCACTGTTCATCGTTCAGTTAACCGCTCATTCGGACAGAAGCTTTGTCAAATCAATTTTTCAGTGTCATACGTGATCGTCTTTGTGTGAGACATTAGCGCTTCCGCTGAGCAACTTGTTTTGGGTGCATTTCGCTCACTCGACCGTTAAAAAATGCGGCCTACTGCTTCCCTTTTTTCCCACGACTTACTCAGTCGAGTGTTTATTGTGACGGAGAGAGGTCCTGTGCTCCAGAAGTGTGAGAGGTCAGCTAGCACCCAAGCTCCACTAGTACAGTTGCCCAGTGCTCCCACCCCCTGGGTGATACACAGCATTCATCGACCAGTATTTCCTTTTCGTATTTTCCTAGGTTTAAGAGCTTACTTAAGGTGTTTTTCCTAGGCTTAAGAATTTAGCTCTCGAGTGAGTGAGTGAGTGAGTACAATCTCTTTATTTGAATTCATTTGAAGTGTAACGTTAAATTTATTTTTGTAATCAATAAATTTAACAGTTCTTTTCCTTGAGCTTAATGTAATGTAAACTCTTGTTTCATTTCTCCATAATTAAGCTTATTTCCCATATAGCTCCTAGCTTGCATAAACGTTTGCCTTTCATAACTGGTACTTAGGCCAGGCTTGTGTATTAAGCTTAAAATCCGTTGTGCCACCAAGGAGTTAAGCATCAGCAAGAACCTGATATTATTAGTATTAGTTATTTATTGTCAAGGGTGAAGTAACTTTCTCCAGAGGCTAACAGTACTAATTCAGCATTTGTGAGTAATTAGTCTCTGCTGTGTACTGTTGAGAAAGATTATAAATTCTCGTTCTTGAGAATCGTGTGAAGCGGACCGGTAAAGTAATCATTGCTTGATGTAGCAAGACAATCATTGTCCCTGCTCTGCAATATTATTGAATATTATTATCAATTAAATAATATTTAGCATTTATTTTAAAAACACCGTGATATTTTAAAAACCCCGTGACAATTGGCGACCTCGCCAGGATATTAACTCCTAGCTCTAAAGCTATTCACGAGATAGTACTCACTCGTTCATATTTAGGTATTTATCATTAAAGTTTATAGCCACAAGCTTACTGGTGTTTACCGTTAATTTAGCAGGCGAATTTTTGTTTTATTAATCCATAGAGTATTTAACTCTATTTAGTACTTTATTTTTGGTAACGCCAGACGATTTTATTCGCTCCTGGGTAGCCGCCGTACCCATTGTGTTAATTATTGAGTTCTCAGTTATTTGCATTTTGCTTTAATCTTTGCCAGTTAACTAGATAAGACTGGTCACCACTAGCTTGTGTCTGTATTCTTTATTTGTGTTATTAGCATTCGTTTGCGATGCAGTCAGTACTCAGTTTCGGTTTGCTTAGCAAATTGAGCTAGCATCATGGCAGCCAGTGCTTATGTACAGGAAGCCAAAGATATGGGTCTCACAGACCCAGAGAAAATACAGAGTTACGTTCTCTCATGGTTTAATTACGAGCAAGAACGTGAGAAAGATGCTCGTGAAGAGCGTAGAATTCAGTGCAAATACGAGCGAGAACAGCGCGAATACGAGCGAGAACAGTGCAAACACGAGCGAGAACAGCGCGAACACGAGCAAAAACAGCGTGAACTCGACTTGGAACATGAGCAAGAACAGCGTGAGGAACGAGAGAGAGAACGAGAACACGAACGTGCCGAGCGAGAAGCGCGCGAAAAACATGAACTTGAAGTGCTGAAGCTCAAGCGAGATTCCTTGGCTTCAGACACGTCTGGTGCAGTTGGTCCAAGCTCCACGAGCGTTCCCCCTGCACATGTCCTGGCGACCCCACGCATCAAGCTTCCTTCATACAAGGAAAGTGAGCGAATCGAGCCGTACATAGCTCGTTTTGAGGACATGGCAGACAAGTATCAACTGGATGAGGCAGCTAAGCGGCTTCAGTTTCTTAACCTATTTGAGGGCCCTGCCCTCGATATTCTCCACAGAATTCGTGGAGACAATCTCACATATGAGATGATGAAAGCTGCACTCATTAAGGCGTATGGTCTCACAGTAGATGACGCCAAAGTTCAGTTCATGCGAGCTCGTCTCCAAGACAAGGAGACAGCTGTTCAGTTCCTCGACCGTCTCACAGCTTACTTAAATGAGTGGATGGAGAAAGATGAAACTCCTTCCACGCGTGAGAGGATAATTGACCTTATGCTGCGTACACAGCTAGAGAGGTCGTGGCCTGCTGAGCTCATAGCACAGCTTAAGATCTGCCAGGTGAAAGATGCCAGCCAAATGGCAGAAAAGGCTGATGCATTCTTTACTGCATACGGGTATCAAACTCGTAAGCAAAACACCTGGAACAGAAAACCTGATAAATCTGGGAAATCGTCTCAGACTGAACCCCAGCAACAAGGCCATTCTCAGAATAATGGCCAAGGTCCAAAACCGCAGTGGAAGGACCAGAGGCAAAACACTCAGAAACCTGAGTGGAAGAGGTACAACAAGTACCCTAACCAGCAGCAGTATCAGCCACGCAACCGACCGTCGGGACAAACTTTTAACCACCAGCTCAAAAGAGGCAGGAAGCGAATGCAGCCTTCATTCCTCAGCAGCAGCACGGTGGTCACGTCCCTACCAGTATGGATACTTCCCCACAGTTCACTAGTCCCACAGTGACAGTGAACCCCCCTCCACAGATGGCCAATGTTCCATCTTCTCAAGTATATAATTCACAAGGCACAATGTTTGCCGCATCAATTCAGCAGCCTCATGAGTGGCTAGCTGCTTCCTCCACAGGCCCTCCCACAGGTGACAGTACCTTCCTTGTTCAGCCAGGGTTTGTGGGAGACATTCCTGTGAAGGTCCTGAGAGATAATGGTTCCTCAGGTTGCTCTGTCAAGCAGAGTCTAGTTCGGCCTGAGCAGTACACAGGTCGACAGATCCATGCAAACCTTATTGATGGATCAGTGAGATTGTTCCCTGAGGCATGTATCCAGGTGGCATCTCCATTTTATACTGGTACGACACTTGCAGTTGTCATGCCAGAACCTCTATTTGACCTAATAGTAGGTAACATTCATGGTGTCAAGGATAGTTGCACCAAACATGACACTACTCAGACTTCGGCTGCTGCGGTAACACGAGCCATGGCTGAGGCTCCAGATTGTGTCACCCCAGTGATCATTGAATCGTCGCAAGATCTGATGTGTAATCAACTTGTTGTACAAGAACAACATTCTGACCCGACACTTGCTGCCGTGCGGAACAAACAAAAGGGTCGAGTGATTAAGTATTCACGGGGAGGTCGAGCCAAGTTCCTTCGCAAACAAGGACGGCTCTACCGTGAGTCACGAACACCCGAGGGCGAGGTTCAACTGCAGTTTGTCGTTCCCGCCAAGTACCGCCAAGCAGTGTTACAATGGGGTCATTGTTCAGCCTCAGGAGGTCACATGGGCAAAAGGAAGACCCAGGGCCGTATCCGAGCTGACTTTTTCTGGCCAGGGATGGGACGAGACATAGATAGTTTTGTCCGTTCCTGCAGTGTGTGTCAAAGTAACACCACTAATCAGGGACATGTCCTTCCTGTGCCGTTTGTAACCACACCTGTATTCTCTGAATCAGTTGAGAGACAGGGTAGTGGTGATGTGGGTGCAGACGAGATGTCTCGCCCATTGGCCCCACAGGACACATTATGTCCAGGGCCTGTACATACATATTATGTACCGTAGGTTAAGGGGGAAGTTTGAGAGAGAACTCTGCAGAGGCGACTCGAGGCTATGGAAGACCCGAGTTTGCACAAGGATTCTCAGCTCCCCGATACTAATATAAGTACTGTAGGTTAAGGGGGAAGTTCGAGAGGGAACTCCGCAGAGGCGACTCGAGGGTATGGAAGACCCGAGTTTGCACAAGGGATTCTCAGCTCCCGATACTAATATAAGTACTGTAGGTTAAGGGGGAAGTTCGAGAGAGAACTCCGCAGAGGCGACTCGAGGCTATGGAAGACCCGAGTTTGCACAAGGATTCTCAGCTCCCCGATACTAATATAAGTACTGTGGGTTAAGGGGGAAGTGAGAACTCCGCAGAGGCGACTTGAGGCTATGGAAGACCCGAGTTTGCACAAGGATTCTCAGCTCCCCGATACTAATATAAGTACTGTAGGTTAAGGGGGAAGTGAGAACTCCACAGAGGCGACTTGAGGCTATGGAAGACCCGAGTTTGCACAAGGATTCTCAGCTTCCCGATATTAATATAAGTACTGTAGGTCAAGGCACAGGTTGAGGATCCGTGTGCAGTTCGAGGCTATGGAAGACCCGAGTTTGCACAAGGATTCTCAACTTGCCGACACTAATCGTGTGCTATAATTAATGGCGACCTCGAATGTACGAAGCTTAGACTGTCACTTGTATTTTTCAGCCAGAGCGTATTTTTCGTAGCATGTACTGATTGCTAGGCAGAGAGAGTAATTGTAACTTAATAAGAATTTTGTCTCACTGACACTTTTGATGCTCCACCTTAATTGGTATTACAGGTACAGCAATGGGTGTAGCAGTTTTGCTGTGCGGGCCAGCTGATCGTCTGCCGCACGCTGCTGCCTCTTCTCCCCTGCCTTCGTCGTCGCCATGTTATTATTTACAATGTCATTTTACATGTAGGTACAGTTACACTACAACTGTCACACCTACACCATGTATTACATACACCACGCTACACAACAATTAGTTGTCAGTGTAAATGTAGCGACTTTTCGCTCAGTTTGACCTGAGTACAGGATTTTCACCGTCGTCATGGAGTTTTTCCCTCAAGTTTGCTTCTATTAACGTAAATACGAGGTTTTTTCGCTCACTGGCGACTGCGACTTTCTCCTGTAGCAGGATAGCACACACACCACAGTGTGAATCTTGTGTGAATGACTTAGGATGTGTACATGTATATATATATATCAACAAATTTTTTCCCATAAGGTAAAAATTTAATTTTGTAGGGGCGTAATGTCACGAATCAAATTCGCAACATTTCCCTTTTGTGAGAAGCCACGAACTATTAGTGGCAAACTCACTGTTTATCGTTCAGTTAACCGCTCATTCGGACGGAAGCTTTGTCAAATCAATTTTTCAGTGTCATACGTGATCGTCTTTGTGTGAGACATTAGCGCTTCCGCTGAGCGATTTGTTTTGGGCGCGTTTTGCTCACTCGACCGTTAAAAAATGCGGCCTACTGCTTCCCTTTTTTCCCGCGACTTACTCAGTCGAGTGTTTATTGTGACGGAGAGAGGTCCTGTGCTCCAGAAGTGTGAGAGGTCAGCTAGCACCCAAGCTCCACTAGTACAGTTGCCCAGTGCTCCCACCCCCTGGGTGATACACAGCATTCATCGACCAGTATTTCCTTTTTGTATTTTCCTAGGTTTAAGAGCTTACTTAAGGTGTTTTTCCTAGGCGTAAGAATTTAGCTCTCGAGTGAGTGAGTGAGTGAGTACGATCTCTTTATTTGAATTCATTTGAAGTGTAACGTTAAATTTATTTTTGTAATCAATAAATTTAACAGTTCTTTTCCTTGAGCTTCATGTAATGTAAACTCTTGTTTCATTTCTCCATAATTAAGCATATTTCCCATATAGCTCCTAGCTTGCATAAACGTTTGCATTTCATAAATGGTACTTAGGCCAGTCTTGTGTATTAAGCTTAAAATCCGTTGTGCCACCAAGGAGTTAAGCATCAGCAAGAACCTAATATTATTAGTATTAGTTATTTATTGTCAGGGGTGAAGTAACTTTCTCCAGAGGCTAACAGTACTAATTCAGCATTTGTGAGTAATTAGCTCTGCTGTGTACTGTTGAGAAAGATTATAAATTCTCGTTCTTGAGAATCGTGCGAAGCAGACCGGTAAAGTAATCATTGCTTGATGTAGCAAGACAATCATTGTCCCTGCTCTGCAATATTATTGAATATTATTATCAATTAAATAATATTTAGCATTTATTTTAAAAACACCGTGATATTTTAAAAACCCCGTGACAACAGCTAAACCGGCCCACAGAAGACGTAATTCACTATTATCCCACTCGCTTTCCACCAAATGTTAAAGCTGTCGATGGCCTCCTTTACGTCACTTGCAGGTGAATGCAAAGTCTTGTAGTAGTTTTCTGACAATATATTAAACACCGTCTTGAATCAATATACAGCGACACCGGACAACTCCATGTCCTTCCCCAGACCCGTATAGACAGCTACTGATCGCCGGTTCTCATCCGGCTAAGGGCGGTGGTCCCGATCACAGAGGCATGAATCACTCAAGGTAGACACAATAATCCGCTCATCATAGACATAACACTGAGCGGGCGTTGACGCCCTACTTGGATCCTACTTACAACTACTTACAACTACTTACAACTACTTACATACTATATTTACATACTATATAATATCTACAAAAAAGTTACAAACACAGTGAAAAAAAAAAATAAAAGCTTCACAACGGTTCTATAAGTGAAAAAATTAAAGCCAAAACAATCCTAAACATTTTATGATCATATAACGGAATGATTGTATACAGACTGTGCTTTTAATGAGGCGGTATTTAAGATGAGGACAAATTCTGACCAATTTTGGAAAATTAATATGGCTCTTGAGAAAGTGGTCTGATATAGTGAATTTTTTAATGCGTAATATCCATCATCGTATTCTGTCTTCATCTTCAGTTATTTTCTTTTACACCAATTCTCGTTTCACCTTCATCTGAGCTTTGTGCATCTACTTACACCGCAATCTTCATCATCATCATCATCATCATCCTATTTTCTACTAGGTAACAGGCCTTAACTCTCGTCATATCCAGCACCATCCTTTATCTATCCTTCATCATTAGCTGCAGCAGCAGCAGCATCATGTTTGCCACTAAGCAAGAGGCTACTTCCTTGCTCTCAATATATTCATCATCATCATCATTAGCTGGAGGTTTTGGTGGTCGGACGCAACACGCCATCGCCTATCAGTCATTTACATTCGATCTAGGTTTCCCTGCGGGTTGTTGATATAAACGTTAAGTGTCTTTTGTCGCCAGTGTTCCGTTGGTGACATACGCAACTCCCTCATTCTCAGACACTTCTATTCCAACTCAACACATTTCCACAGACACTTGCCCGAAACTCCTCATATCCTCCACATCAAAACTCTTGCGTGCAGCAGAGGAGCACTGGATGGGGGCGGGTCACTTCTCCAATGACAAAGTGATGTTCCTTGGCCCTACACCAGTTAACAGGAAAGCAGCTTCGCCCATATCAGGCGTGTGCAAGCCGGCCTTTAAGATACATACCGATATATAGAATGCATACCACCATTTCCACCTCCTCCCCTCTCGCCAACTTTACCCCCATATCAACTGCCTCCACCTTTCCTTCCTTCCTTCTCTTCCTTCCTCCCTTCATTCCTCTCTCTTCCTCCCTCCCCTCATCCCTTCTCCCCTCCCTCTATCTCACTGCCACTCCTGCATTAACCCACTTTATACCTCCCTCTTCCCCTTCTATCTCTCCCCTTTCTCGCAACCCCTCTTTCCTTCACCCCCTAACACCAGGTTCCTCTCCCTTCCTTCCCCCTCTCAGTCATTTCCTCTCCTCCTCTCCCTCCCTTCAGCTTCTTTTCCTTTCCTTCCCCCTCTCAGTCACTCCCTCTCTTCCTCTCCTTCCCTTCTTCTCTCCTTCTTCCTCCCTCCCTACCTCACTCAGCAGAAAATTGGATTCCTGGCTAATTTACACATTCACGTCCGCATCTTGACACTCACTCGCCAGTAACTTGTGTGCTGGGGGGTGTAGGGTGAAAAGAGGTAGGGTGGGGGAGGAGGAGAGGAGAGAGACGGGGGAGGGAGGGGTTGAGGATAGGGGAGGGGTATGAAAGAGGCAAATAAGTGAGAGTTAATTTTCAAGACACGGGGGCGGGGGGTCCTGTGATGGGGAAGGGCTGAGAGGGAGGTGGGAGGAATATTGTAAGTGAAGAGAAAGGAATATGGGGGAAGGATTAGGTGAGAAGAGAGGAGAGGAGAGGGTGAGAGGAAGGGGAGTGTGAGAGGAAAGGGGAAAGGTGAGTTCTTATTAATCAGCTACCACATGTAAATTTGCGGTCAAATGTTCTAGTCCAGGCCCTTAGGGACTAAATTGTGCAGATTTGTCTACAAGCACCAAATCTGGCTCAGATGTAGACCAGAACATACTTATTTCATTTTTGGAGAGCGCCAAGCCCAGCGCTCACTCGGGCCGCCATGTTGGCCAAATCCAAAATGGCTGTCAGCCGATACATGATTGTATCACAACTTCGTAACCAGAAGTCGTAGAATCATGAATGAACTCACTTTTCATAGGTTTTTGACCTCAAGGATTCCAAATTTGACCTCTGTTTTGACATTCTTGGTCATTATAACCCCCCAATGGCATATAAAACGTCAAATGAGATCAAAACTAAGCCAAGTAAACACAAAGTTTTATTTAAATCATTTAATGTTCAACTCCCGAAATACTCCAGGCCCTATATGGCAGATTTGTCTCCAAGCACTAAATTTGGGCCAGATGTAGACCAGAACAGACTGATTTCAATTTTGGAGGCCTTTGGCTTTTGATGTGAACAACATAAATGTGGGCACTTGCGAGAATGCTACCGCGCAAGTGTGTTACAAGGGTGCTGAGCACCAATCACATAGGAACTATAAGAAAACATCACTACTGCAAGATCTAATTGATTCTAATCTAGGTATCGTCATTGTTCACACATCCACCTTCACACTTGCACAACCCTGTGCAGCGGACTCCAGCCCTACAGCATTTGCAGTTTCCTGTGCAAGATCTCTCACAGCCACAGTGCAGGAGAATGGAACATGCCTTACTAGCATCTGCAAGTGA
The DNA here is from genome assembly GCF_032717465.1 of Coenobita brevimanus. NCBI lineage: Eukaryota > Metazoa > Arthropoda > Malacostraca > Decapoda > Coenobitidae > Coenobita > Coenobita brevimanus. The sequence goes on along the minus strand of NC_137028.1, from coordinate 29,945,042 downwards.
TGTCCAGTATGGTAACCAGATACCATTGTCATCTTTCTGCCAGCCCCAATCACTGAAGTCGGGGATTTCCTGGCAAACTGAGGTTGCTTGATTCCAATAAAAGCTTGCCTGAAGCAGTGCCCTCTTTATGTGCTCAAACAGCGCTGCTTGAGTGGGTGGTATGTTCTCCAGCGTTTTTGTACCACTTGTAAAAAGACGGTGCCTAGCTTCGTTGACATTGGCCAAACCACATCCCTTACTGTACATGATTACCACAGATCGTTCCAGCTTCTGCATGTGCAAAGACTCAAGGGTTAAGAGTCTGGGGTCATGGATGAGGGTCACCAGTGTTTCAGTAAGTCCTGGGGTGCTTTGCCAAGATGGCCAGGCAGTCTTTTTGCCCCATCCAATGAACTGTGACGTCGTGTCACATCCTGTGAGGGCATGGAAGAGTGGCAGTGCCAGAGACTTGGAGGGTCCAAGGTGAAAGCAGATATAATGGATGGGAATGTCACGGAATTTTTTTCCACTACCAAAACCCACCCACACGGATCCCAAAGCATGACTGGAACAGTGGGTTCCTCAAACATGAGGATAACAAAAAGGAACTATTCTCCTTCCTCAGTGAGGAGATTGTCAAGAAAGATGTGGGTGGGAGGCTCCTTCTCAGTACAAAGTTTGAGAATGTGCTATCCAATAGACCCTGTGATGTTTCAGCTCTCCAACCATGTAACCACCCTGAGGCAGACACGAGGATATTCCTTCACCTGGCACATGCTGCAGCACAGGATCACAGGACAGCCTATGTTCGTAACGTTGACAGTGATGTGGTGGTTCTTGCTGTACGCTTTTTCATCACACTTGGACTTTCACAGCTGTGGGTAGTGGAAAAAAATTCCGTGACATTCCCATCCATTATATCTGCTCTCACCTTGGACCCTCCAAGTCTTTGGCACTGCCACTCTTCCATGCCCTCACAGGATGTGACACGACATCACAGTTCATTGGATGGGGCAAAAAGACTGCCTGGCCATCTTGGCAAAGCACCCCAGGACTTACTGAAACACTGGTGACCCTCATCCATGACCCCAAACTCTTAATCCTTGAGTCTTTGCACATGCAGAAGCTGGAACGATCTGTGGTAATCATGTACAGTAAGGGATGTGCTTTGGCCAATGTCAACGAAGCCAGGCACCGTCTTTTTACAAGTGGTACAAAAACGCTGGAGAACATACCACCCACTCAAGCAGCGCTGTTTGAGCACATAAAGAGGGCACTGCTTCAGGCAAGCTTTTATTGGAATCAAGCAACCTCAGTTTGCCAGGAAATCCCCGACTTCAGTGATTGGGGCTGGCAGAAAGATGACAATGGTATCTGGTTACCATACTGGACATCACTTGCAGATGCTAGTAAGGCATGTTCCATTCTCCTGTACTGTGGCTGTGAAAGATCTTGCACAGGAAACTGCAAATGCTGTAGGGCTGGAGTCCGCTGCACAGGGTTGTGCAAGTGTGAAGGTGGATGTGTGAACAATGACGATGCCTAGATTAGAATCAATTAGATCTTGCAGTAGTGATGTTTTCTTATAGTTCCTATGTGATTGGTGCTCAGCACCCTTGTAACACACTTGCGCGGTAGCATTCTCGCAAGTGCCCACATTTATGTTGTTCACATCAAAAGACAAAGGCCTCCAAAATTGAAATCAGTCTGTTCTGGTCTACATCTGGCCCAAATTTAGTGCTTGGAGACAAATCTGCCATATAGGGCTTGGAGTATTTCGGGAGTTGAACATTAAATGATTTAAATAAAACTTTGTGTTTACTTGGCTTAGTTTTGATCTCATTTGACGTTTTATATGCCATTGGGGGGTTATAATGATCAAGAATGTCAAAACAGAGGTCAAATTTGGAATCCTTGAGGTCAAAAACCTATAAAAAGTGAGTTCATTCATGATTCTACGACTTCTGGTTACGAAGTTGTGATACAATCATGTATCGGCTGGCAGCCATTTTGGATTTGGCCAACATGGCGGCCCGAGTGAGCGCTGGGCTTGGCGCTCTCCAAAAATGAAATAAGTATATTCTGGTCTACATCTGAGCCAACTTTGGTACTTGTAGACAAATCTGCACAAAATCCTCCTCATAACTCCCTAAGGGCCTGGACTATTCCTGTATAGTGAGCACAGACTGTCAAAAATTAATGGAACCGTGCCATATACTTGAGTTGTTTTCATCTGACGGAACTGGACAACTCCAACAGCTTGAAAAATAAGTCCTGGATGATAAAGTACAAACGAATCTCCTTGGTTGCCAGTCAAATGGAGCCTACAGTCTGACTACATTTGGCAATCTATTGAGCTGAAAGAGTTAGGGATCTATCAAGTTAGAGCATACACGCTATAACCAGTGCCATGAAAAGAGGAATTAAGGATATATTCTCTCTCTCCTATTTAACTCTGACCCCAAAACGTATAAAGGGATTTTTTATCACAACGATACAAATCCACGCACATGCTTTTTAAGGAAGGACAAGTAAACAGGACAAAAACTGTGCGTGTAAAACTTTGTGTACACTTTCCAACCCAGTTACGAACACATTTCTTATGGTTACACACACACACACACACACACACACACACACACACACACACACACACACACACACACACACACACACAACCTGGTGGCGTTTAAGCTGTCAGTGAGAGTGAGATGTGAGTGGAGTGGCTGTCCCAACCACTCCTCTCTCTCTCTCTCTCTCTCTCTCTCTCTCTCTCTCTCATTACAAAATCCCACACTCGTCTGTCTTTCTCACCTTTCTTCATCTTCATCAGCCCATTTTCCAGTTTCCTCCCTCACTCCTCTTTCTCCATTCCTCCATTCATTCCTTTCTCATATATCCTTCCTTCCTTCCCTTTCTCACTTTCTAACTTCTCCCTCACTCCTCTTTCTTTCTCATTCTTTCAATATTCTTCCCTCGTTCCTCCTTCTTTTTCCCTTCATTCTCTCATTCCTCCTTCCTTTTCTCTTCCCTCCCTCATTCCCTTTACACTCACTTCTCTTTTACTCCATCATTTGATCATTTGAGAGAGAGAGAGAGAGAGAGAGAGGAAAAAAAAAGACTTCTCTCCCTTTCTTCTCACTTCTACAATTTTTCCTTCCTTCATTTTTCATCCCAAATTGGAAATTAAATCACGAGAATATTACGCAACTAAGAATTTTATAACTGAACTTTGCAACCATTTTCTTGTAACTACGATCGTTTTTCACTCCCAAACCCCTTCACGCCGAGGACTTACTTTCTTCTACTTGCCTCCAGACGATTTTATTCAGCACAGAAGACTTCGAAATGTGGGCCATGGTGGGGGGTGGGAGGCCAGGAGGAGGAAATTCCTCTGAAAACTTTTTTTTTTTTTCTGGGGCGGGGGAAATTTTTAGCTACCATTAGAAATTTGTCATGAGAGAGAGAGAGAGAGAGAGAGAGAGAGAGAGAGAGAGAGAGAGAGAGAGAGAGAGACCATGCGTACAATACACGTTTTATTCAGAAGCGTTTGTTTACATTTTTATATTGTTATCGGGCATTACTCTCTCAAGAGGTAAAACCCACTAACGGCTCTAGCTGTCTTTATTCTTTTCGTATTATCATTACATTTCCTCCATATAAGGGTTGATCCTTAATTCTGAAGGAATTTTAATCATTACCTCGTGCTTTAATGGAATAGTGAACGCAGGAAAGCAGAAAGCTGAGTGACTTCAGGAAACAATATAGGTTTGGAGCACAGTGGTATGGCATTACCGAGAGGGCAGGGAAATAAACTGACTCTAGGGAAATACAGTGATGACCTGGACGCACAAAGAAGGTATGGAAGACAAACTGGAGATCGGTTATCAATGTGAAGGAAGGAAAGCACGGTGAAGATGCTGAAGTATAGTTAAGATATACAGGTATTAGGAATAACTGTAGTAAAACTGTGGAATAACTAAGTAAGGATGAACATGAAAAGTAAGGGAGACATAATAAATAAACTTCAGGAAAAGTAAAACAGGACCTCAGTGTCGGCACTGTACCCAGGTCTTCAGGAAATAGGGTTCTCTGAGAATTTGGGCCTGGTATTGATGTAGGTCCCTAATTATTGACATACGTTTGAACAGTAAGCTAAGTGAATACGGTACTGCCACTATTGTTAATTTATACACCTAAATCTGCACATTCAGTGACAGTAGGTTATGGCGTTTGTGTATTTCAGGCTTACTCTTATATCTGTCTTGGTGAGTCGGCAGCAATTTTATCAGAACTTTTGTCTTGTGATTCTCCTTCCTGGTAATCTATATAACGCAGGTAGCTGACAAGTCACACTATCGTGACCATGAAATAGGATACAAAAACCCACCCTGGCAGACGAAAAAAGATGTATTCCGAACAGTTTCGGCAACAGCTGTCGCTGAAATTGTTTGGAATACATCTTTTTCGTCTGCCAGTGTGGGTTTTTGTATCCTATATGTTGCAGCGCTGCAGAAGTAAACTGGAAGGCGATTTCTTTAACAGCACCAAATATCCAGAAAGGATGCAACGTTAGATTCTCAAATGGTCAGGAAACATGATTCTCAAATGGTCGGAAGACAACGAACATGAGACGAAAAAGGGAAATAGGAAAGGTCATCTCACAGGATCATAAGGTCAAGACCCTGATACTCGAGGTCACCGGGATAACACACTAAGGTCAAGCAGTTAGCATAGGGGATCAATGTCAGAGGAATAGCATTCGAGACGATAAAGCAATGGACGGCTAAAACAGCACTGGGAGGGAGGAGCTATGAAGTAAACGAACCGGTTCCCGGATGCCCTCTCAATCATACATGTCTGGGAAAGTTGTGAGTCGTTGCTTATGAAAAAAAAAATAAATAAATAACAACAGTAATCGACGCTAAGTGGAGAGGTTTGATACCGCCTTCATGAATCCCATCACTACTTGAGACTTTTCTTAAATTTAATAAAATATTCTGGTGATTTTCCCAATTAAGATTAGTTATCATATTGAAGTGGGATGCTGTAATCTGAATGCAAATTATAAACTTTTTCGTCATATATCACTAATATCGTTTGTCATTTAAAAAGCACTTAACCCATCTCCTGGTCAGAGCAGCTCTAGTATTATGCCACAGCTAACGCCAAACTGTTTTAATCAGAAGAAAAAGTCTCAGGTGCCTGAGAGTTTATTTGGTTTGATTTAGTAAGTTTCTCTTTCTCCTCCTCCAAAACTATTCTCATCTTAGAAAGAATATCCTGTAAAATCTCAACTACCACTACCACCACTATTTCATCATCATCATCAGCAGCAGCATCTCTCCAACACTATCGTCGCCGCAGACACCATCACCACCACCACCAACACTGCCTCATCATCATCATTCTTTCCCGTTTTCTATCTCTTTTCCTCCTCCTCCTCCTCCTGCTATTTTCGATGGCAAATTGCAGTATTTTTACTTTATTACATACATAATAGAATTTTGCACACCAGATTTTCATTCTTGCCTTTTCATCCTTTCTTCATCTTCTCATTCTTACGTTAACCAATTTTCCCTGCATTTTTTCCTTCTTCATCTTTGCTTCCTTCCCATGTCATTTTAGTTTTTTCCTCACTTCTTGTCCTTGTTCTTCCATCTTCTTAAATTTTCTTATTGATATTTCAGTTATTTTTTCGTTTTCAAGCACCTTTCAATCTGTGTCTTCTATCATTTCTTTCTTATATTTTTCATCCTTTTCTCCTTACTATCTTTTCCTTCTACAGTACTACCTTCTTCTTCCTCTCCTCTCAAGCTTTCTTACTCTTTACCTACATCTTCTTTTGCATTTATATCTCTTCGGTTAAGGCCTTCCTTATTATCATATATATATATATATATATATATATATATATATATATATATATATATATATATATATATATATATATATATATATATATATATATATATATATATATATATATATATATATATGCTCAGGAAGTCTCCAACCATCTAGCTGCTGTGTAATTTGAGTATAAGTGATTATTACATTTTTTCTTGTACTGTATAGCATAAGATGTTAATTCGTAGGCCTGGTGGGTTTTTGTGATTAATGTAGAGTTTTTACTGTCAGCCAGTAGTAATAATATTTTGTATCTGTAATAATATATCTTGCATTAACTGAGCATTATCCAGTTTTCTCATTTTGTCAGGGCTGACTTAGATAAATTTACTCTTGCTAATTTCGTGTTAGTAGAGGCTATTGCAGTTAACCATATATTTAACCTGTTTTTTGCCATTACATTATCCTTATGAGTCCTGAATGTTTTGTTGTTAGTTTGAACATTAAACTTTAACTTGTAATTTTACCTAACTCTTTTGTTTTGAACCTGGAACTTTGCGGGACACTAGTGATTTTTAGTATTCTCACTTAAAGTGTTCATTATCTTTCTGTTCCGTAACAATATATATATATATATATATATATATATATATATATATATATATATATATATATATATATATATATATATATATTACTGCATTTCTATTTATTTATTGCCAGACGCCTCAATCCCGTTCGGGGTGGCCACAAACAAATCGCCTCCACGTCACTCTGTCCTCCGCCATTTCACTGCCCCGCTCCCAACTCACACCCCCCTCTCACATATACCTCTCCACCCCATCCTTCCATCTCGTTCTCGGCCTCCCCCTCCCTCTTCCCCCCTCCACCTCACTCACATACACTCTCTTCGTCAGTCTTTCACCCTCCATCCTCTCCACATGGCCAAACCACCTCAGTGTATTCCTCCTAACGCTTCCTATCACATCCACATCCACACCACAACGCTCCTTTATATCCTTATTTGTCAGCCTGTCTTTCCATGTGACTCCACAGGCTCCTCTTAAATAACTCATTTCCACTGCTCTCACTCTTGACTTGTGTCCTTCCAGCAACGTCCAAGCTTCACTACCATACGTTAGATTTGGTATCACAATACTGTCATGTAGTAACTTTTTCACTTCCATGCACACTTCCCTGTTTCTTATCACTGCTTTCAAGGAACGAGCAACCTTTCTTCCCTGCTGTACCCTTTCAAGCACAAACCTCCATCCTTACTCATCACACTACCCAAATACTTAAACGTACTCACATTTTCCAATTCCTCACCATCCAATCTCGCTGTTCATTCACTGACTTCACCTCTTTCAAGGACCATCACTTTACTCTTCCCTACATTCACCTTTAGATTCCGTTTCTTACACACTCTCTCAAACTCATCCACCAAGCCTTGCAGCTCCCCTTCGTCTTCACTTAACAACACAGTATCATCTGCAAACAACAGTACAGGGAGTTTCCAAACACTACCCTCTCTCACCAGGGCCACTCCAACATCCACTATCCTACCTTGTTCCTCTTTTATTACCCCATCCATGTACAGATTGAACAACCTTGGAGACATGACACATCCCTGTTTCAACCCAACCTTCAAATAGAAAAATTCACTCAGTTCACCATCCACACGCATTGCAACCTTAGCACCATCATACATACTCTTCACAGCATTCAACAACTTCCCATCTACTCCATATATTCTTAATACTTTTCACAATCCTTGTCTATCCACCCTGTCATATGCTTGCTCCAAATCCATGAAAGCCGCATACAACTTCTTTCCCTTCTCTAGAAACTTTTCCACTAAAGATCTAAGAATGAATATCTGATCTACACAACCTCTTCCCTTCCTAAAGCCTCCCTGTTCTTCTCCAACTAATTCCTCTGTTCTTTCTCTAACTCTGTCAATAAGAATCCTACAATACACTTTTCCTATTATACTAAGAAGACAAATGCCCCTGTGATTACCACACACTTCTTTTTCCCCGTTTCCTTTGTACAAGGGAATAATTATACCTGACTTCCAATCCTCCGGGACTCTACCTTCCTCCCAGGCCAATCTACACATTTTCCACATCCATTCTACTACTATCTCTCCCCCATGCTTCAGCATTTCACCACACACTCCATCAATTCCTGCGGCTTTCCCCAATTTAACCTTCTTCATTGTTTCCACAACTTCTATCCTACTGATTTCTTCCTGTCTTCTCACCTCCCTCCTTCTCCCAGCCATTCCCCAGCCGCTTATACTCGCACTACTTCCATCCTGTATGTTCAACAATTCCTTAAAGTGTTCTCTCCATCTGCTCACTTTTTCTCCTTTCTCCACTAGTAATCTACCATTTTTATCTTTCACTCCCCTGCTAACTTCACGTCCACCCTGCCTTACTCTTTTCACTTCTTTCCAGAACATTTTCTTACAGTCCCTCCACTGTACACTCAAGTTCCTTCTAAATTCCTCATCCGCTCTCTTCTTACTCTCTCTTACTATTCTTTTCACCTCTCTCTTTCTTTCTACATAAAACTCTCTCTTCTGCTTCTCAACTTCTTCCACGCCCCTATTTCTCATCCATTCATTGTATGCTTTCTTCTTTTGTGTCACAGCCTGTCTCACCTCTTCATTCCACCACGCTGTTCCTTGCACACCCCTCCGTCTTCTCTTCATCCCACACACCACATCGCATGCTGCACATATTTCTTCTGTAAATATCCTGCACACACCTTCCACGTCCCTCATCTGCTCCAATTCATATTTGCCCAATCGTTCCTCCACTTCTCTCATATACTCTGCCTTTTTCTCATCCTCTTGTAACCTTTCCACTCTGCTTACAAATACTCCTTCTTCCCGTCCTTCCCTTCTTCTATTTCTCCATTCTAATTGGACCTTGATTCTGGCCACCACCAAGTAGTGGTCAGAAAGTCCACTCCCCCAACCTCTATAAGCTCTTGCATCCATTACACATTTTCGCATCCTTTCATCCACACACACATAATCAATCATTGCCTTCCTTTCATTCAGTTCACCACCCACCCTTCTCATCACTCGCCATGTATACCTGTGGATCATTTTGTGCCTGAAGAGGGTATTGGCTATCACCAACCCCCTCCCAGCACAAATGTCCACTAACGCACTGCCATTCTTATCTATCTCAGCAGGTACACCCCACTCACCAAGTATTTCATCTACCTTCACATTCCTTACTTTACCATTCATATCACCGATCAAAAACACTCTCATTCCTTCCAAACTTTTCCATGCACACTTCCACATTTGTCCAGAACTCTTCTCTCACTCTTCTAGCACGATCTTGCATTGGCGCATACACACACACAATCACATTTGTATTCCAACTTTCAATCTTACCCACACAATCCTTGACCCAACTGATCCATACTCTCTTATGCTCTTCTTCCATCTTTTACTCACAACTATACATACTCCTTCTTTTGCCCTCTCATTCTCACCTACTCCTGCACATATACCCCATCCATACTCCCATTCTCTCACACTCTCACCTCTCCATTTCGTTTCAGTTATTCCGCATACATCAACTTTCGCACCCTCAAGCACCTGGGCAATTTCTCTCTCTTTCACCTCAGCATTCACTCTCCTTACATACCAAGTTCCAATTACCATGCCCTTTGTCCGGTCCTTTGCCTTCTTTATATATTAGTTTAAGGTCGGTGATATTTTTCAAAGTTTGTTATAGCATTTCATAATTTTCCTACTCGCCGCTTTGCTATTTTCAGTCCTCGTTACATGAAATAATCTTTTTCGCCTAAAGATTTGCTTGCTTCTTTCCATATGTCTTCTCTTTGTTAGGTTTCATGTTCTATTGTTTTCATTTCATTTCGACTTAAATATTCCATCTATTTTTATTTTCGTGTTAACAACTTTTTTTTCCCTACCAATTATATTCTCTTCATCCTTTCATTATTTCTCTTCATTGTTTCTGTCTCTCTGTCTTTTTGTCCCTCCAAACATGAATTTTTGTTGTCTTCCTTCTTTCCTCCACCTTTTTCTCCTTCCCTTATTCTGTGGTCTTTTTCCTCTGTTTAAACTTCGTATTACACCAACGCTCGCCAAGCAAGAGTTGTTGCTTTGTTTTGATCGCCACGGGTGTGTGTGTGTGTGTGTGTGTGTGTGTGTGTGTGTGTGTGTGTGTGTGTGTGTGTGTGTGTGTGTGTGTGTGTGTGTGTGTATGAATAAAATAATATCCACAGATTTTATTTGAATTTGACAAAGTTTGTGGAAGGCTGTAGGGCCAGCCAAACAGCTTTTTTTTTTTTTTTTTTTTTTAAACAATTGTCAAAAGTCAAATTCTGACCTAGCAATTTCAGCTTAAAGATTTGTTGTTAGATTTTGACCAAACTTAGGAAAAGAGTTATGGTTCAGGCAAGAAAGAGGGGATTTAACTTTGGTAACAAAGGTCAAGATCACCCGGCAAGGTTAAAATTGTACCCGGTCGTCTGATTGTGAACAAAATAACTAGCACAGTTTTGATCTGATATGGATTAAACCTTGTTGATAAGTCAAGGATCACCCAAGGATTTTTTGAACAAGAGGTCAAAGTTCATGGTAACATGAGAAGGTCAGTGTAAAACGTTTGCATCCGATGTAGACAAAATGTGTGGAAGGGTTCAGGGTAGAACAAAGGTAAAGAGATTCGATTTGGAGAGCTCACAGAAAAAAGGAAGGTCACAGTGAAAGGTCAAAGGTTAATGTCACTGGGAAAAATCAACTTAAACAATTCTGATCTGATCTGAACAAAAGATGGTGGAAGGGTTGAAGAGTTAAGCAAAAATGAGGTAATTAGACTTTGAGAGCCAGCTATCGAGTCACAGGGCGAAGTCAAATATTTGGCCTTTGGATCAATTAGTGGCTTTGGGTGTTAAAGTATTCGAGTGTCCCTCTTTATTTATACGACTGTACATTTTCGTTCAGTTTACCTTCTTATCATTTTTTTTCTTTAACTCTATCTTTACATTCACTAACTTAATTCTTTTCCATACTCTCCTACATCTTATTATCGTTTCCGTTTTTTTTTTCTTTACCTCCTATCCGGTACAACCTTTTATTACGATACTTGTCTCCTTGTTCTCCGTTCCTTAATTTAGGAGCACAATTCCTTCCATTCGTCTGTCGTAATTTCT